>NC_135956.1:14213922-14526755 GCF_053455715.1 Rhinoraja longicauda | reverse complement strand
GATTAGACGATGGGCCAAATGGCCAAATTCTACTCCTATTCCTTATGACCTTATTCCCTTATTGCACTCATTCAAAACAGACATTGATGTGGTGTTGGAGCTGATCACTGACTGAAGAAGGGTCTCAACCCAAAATGTCACCTATTCTTTTTCTCCAGAGATGCTGCCTGACCTGCTGAATTTTTCCAGCATTTTGTGTCTTCACAGCCACATTCATCTGCTTGTATCTTTGACATAAATTGGAACGGGATCTTATTGTAGACAGAGCCATTGCACACAGCTTTGCTGTCCAGTACACTTGACATTTCATGATGTATGACTCTCTGCCTTTGGCAGCCAGGAACCTCTAACGCCTTCCGTGGGAGAAGTAGCATGCAGTGTAGAATTGGACAGATTTTTCTCCGATATTTTTGAAACTTTAAGTAATTGCGTTTGTGATTATTCCCCAGTCATTGCAGGCAAGCATTTACAGCATTGCAAAAACCTGCACTTCTGCACTTGTGCCCAGTAATTCATCAACTAAAGATCCCACCTTTAATCTATCACCTGAAGTATGTTTGGTGCTAGTATCTGACCAGAAAACCCATTAGTTGCTAGTGCTTATTTTGTTCAAATCTATCAAAAGATAACATGCCATACATTCATCAAAAGACCTACAGATAACATTGATCCTGCATGCTGTTCTGAGTTCTAAATTTGCTCCATTTATATCGAGAGCTTCACTCTTATCAAAGTAAATATTTTGTGAATATTATACATTTATCACACATTTCAAAGCTGTTCCCACAGTTATGGATGTTCTGTATGCTATTAAGTTGTGCTAAACTACATCACAGCTGATTACTATTTTGACCAGCCTGTTGTGTGAATTGGTGATTGTATTATTTGATTTGGTGTTTAAAGTACAGCGAAACCTTCTTCCAAAAATGTTCACCAACTTATTATTAGTGTTTCAACAATGTGGCAGATTCC
The DNA here is from genome assembly GCF_053455715.1 of Rhinoraja longicauda. NCBI lineage: Eukaryota > Metazoa > Chordata > Chondrichthyes > Rajiformes > Arhynchobatidae > Rhinoraja > Rhinoraja longicauda. The sequence goes on along the minus strand of NC_135956.1, from coordinate 14,525,783 downwards.
AAGCTGATAACATTTAATAAGCAATCATTTTACAAAGTAGGCAATACAATGGGGCTACTGTTAGAACTGCTGCCTCACAGAGCCAGAGACCTGGGTTTGATCCTGACCTCATTGCTGTCTGTGTGGAGTTTGCACATTACCCTTGTGATGTTGCTTTTCACTTAGTATGGCTGTATGATAACTCAAATTTCACTGTACCTTAATTGGTACATGTGACAATAAACTGACCTTGAAAACTTGACCTTGAAGCCTTGAAACCTTGACCGTGTGGGTTTCCTCCGGATGCACCTGTTTCACCCACATCACCAATTTGTATATTAATTGGCCTCTCAAATTGCTCCTAACATATAGGGAGTGGATGAGAAAGTGAAATAACATAGAACTAGTATGAACGAGTGATCGATGGTTGACGTGGCTCAGTGGGCTGAAGGTCCTGTTTCCATGCCGTTTCTCTGAACATAACTAAATAAGGAGAGAAACCTTTGAATATCCTCAGGACCTCTCGAATACAATAAGCAGAAGTGTGACTGTAGGCTTTATTAGTTGCCTGAGGTGCAGTGACCAATAAGAATTTGTGTTATTCACAAAATGCTGGAGTAACTCAGCAGGTCAGGCAGCATCTCGGGAGAGCAGGAAAGAATTTGTACTTTGCGTATTCCAATCAACAACAATTATAAGAGCAGCCTTTTTTTTAGTGAGGAGTTTCCTTGGTACCAGCAAGGGAATCTTCTGGGATTTTAACAGAGAAGTGAAAGAGGCATAGCATCTTAGTGCTCAGTAGGGATGTGGTTCAAAGGCATGATTTTGAGCTCTGAAGATTTTGCTACAATATATCATCAGGGAATATTTCCTAGTTAATTCTGTTAGACTCTTGCCATAGTTGTATTTGAGATATTTGGGTTATTTTTCACTTTTCTCGGCAAATTCAGCTGGTCATGGTTTAGAAAAATTATAGTTTTTGTTTTAACACAAAATCACATCCATTGTTTTAGTTTAACACAAAATCACTTCAATTTTTTAGTTTTTGGATACCAGTCATTCTATATGATCCTAAGAGGATGTGCCAAGCCCTATTCGTTGCTTGGTGAAGCATCGAGGCCAAACCGACCCCCTCCTTGGCTCGATCCAACAATGAGAATGGTAAGAAAACTCTAAATTGTATTTCGAGAAACAGAGTACATAGATTTAAGGTGAAGGGGGAAAGATTTAATAGGAATCTGAGAGGTAACATTTTCACACAAAGTGCGGTGGGTGTATGGAACAAGCTGCCAGAGGAGATAGTTGAGGCAGGGACTATTGCAACGTTTAAGAAACAATTAGACAAGTACATGGATAAGACAGGTTTGGAGGGATATGAGCCAAACGCAGGCAGATGGGACTAGTGTAAATGGGACATGTTGGTCGGTGTGGGTAAGTTGGACCGATGGGCCTGTTTCCATGCTATATGACTCTATGACTCTATATACTTTATCCAACTAAAATCCAACAATGCAAGACGTTATCATTTTTTCAAAGGCACAAGAAAATTGGATGCAAAGAAAAGCTTGATTTGTTTTATGGGTTTTGTAGATTCTGCAGCTGTATTAATCCAGGCTGTTTATAACATTTAATTCATTGCATGTGTGCAGGATTACTGAAGGATGGGGTTGTGTTCACTTTGTGCCAGCTAGCTCACATTATATTGAAAAGGGGTTCACTGATTTTTTTTAACAAAAGCTTGGTACACTGTCTAGTTTCAGGAGAAATGAGCAGTTTGCCAGCGTGGGTTCCATTCTGCTAAGGAATTCAATGTATTCGGAGAGGAGGTACTGAAGAGCATTTTCCAATGTATCTTGAACTCCAGACATAGACTCCACACCATTTCCTTACTGGCAGATGTGCTGAGGTTCATTTTGTTCAAATCTGCTTGAATTTGGAGAACTTATTTTATGTTGCCTCAGAATAAAAGTTGAATAAATCTAGAGGGATCATGTAATAAAAAGGAACTGCAGATGCTGTTTTGTACCAAAGACAGACACAAAATGTTGGAGTCACTCAGTGGGTCAGGCAGCAGCCTTGGATTTCGGGTCGAGACACTTCTTCGGTCTGAAAAAGTGAAACGTCACCTATCTATTTTCTCCAGAGACGCTGCCTGACCTGCTGAGTTGCTCCAGCATTTTGTTTCGATTTTTGGTATAAACCTCTGGGAAAGTCCAGTGAGGCCGCCGTCAGAATATTCTTGACATCCAGGTGTACTGGAAGTAGAACTCCTGAACGGCAAATGTGCTGACCTAAAAAAAACAAACAAGTACCTGTAAAAGTGTACTGGGTCGTGCAGGACTTCCCACTTGCATTCCCCACATGCCTCAGTATACCCAGGCATCACATGTGGGGCCTAGTTTATTCGCTCTATGCTCGCTACTGTCGGGCTGAAGATACAAATGCTTGAAAGCACATACCACCAGACCCTGAGCAGCTTATTCCCCTTGGTTATCAGACTTCTGAAGATTCCTTTCATAAGCTAGGATACAGTCCCGATTCTGCAACCTACCCTACTGCAGACATAGGTCTTTCTCTCTGGAACGATTTTCTATTATACTACTATCTTGAATCTATATTCTACACTCTGGAAATTTTCTCTCTGCTCTACGTTTTAGATTTTTTAAGATTTAGAGATACAGCGCAGAAACAGGCCCTTCGGCCCACCGGGTCCGCGCCCCCCAGCGATCCCTGCACACTAACACTATCCTACACCCACTAGGGGCAATTTTTTTTACATTTGCCTAGCCAATTAACCTACATATCTGTACATCTTTGTGGGAGGAAACTGAAGATCTCGGAGAAAACCCACGCAGGTCACGGGGCGAACGTACAAACTCCGTACAGACGGCGCCCGTAGTCAGGATCGAACCTGAGTCTCCGGCGCTGCATTCGCTGTAAGGCCGCAACTCTACCGTTGCGCCACCATGCCGCCCAAGTTTTGTTCTTGTATTTAGCTTGATTGTATTCATGTACAATATTATCAGATTTAATTGAATAGCACACAAAGGTTTTCACTGTATCTCGGTACACGTGACAATAATGAACCTAAACCTAACCTAACCTAACTCGAGTCAAGCAACGTGATCAGAATGGCATTGGGGCCAAGTACTGTGGTGCCTATTGCAGTGGAGCACAAAATGATGGAAACATAGAAACAGAAAATAGGTGCAGGAGTAGGCCACTCGGCCCTTCGAGCCACCACCGCCATTCAATATGATCATGGCTGATCATCCAAAATCAGTACCCCGTTCCTGCTTTCCCCCCATAATTCTTTTAGCCCTATGAGCTATATCTAACTCTCTCTTGAATATATCTGAGTAACAACAGCAGGACAGGCAGCATCTCTTGAGGTCATGGATAGGTGACATTTCGGGTTGGGACCCTTCTTCAGCCCCGACCCAAAATGCTGCCTCTCCATATCCTCCAGAGTTTCTACCTGACCCGCTGAGTTACTCCAGCACTGTGTTCTGCGCAAAACTCCAGCATCTGCAGTCCTTGTGTCTTGACTACTGTGGTACCCTGACAGCCTATGACAAAAGCGCAAAGCTAGGATTCCACTTGATTACTTTTACAACATTCTAACACGGTGAGATATCTTTCAGAGGTATTGAAAAACTTTTCAAACTGAAGTAATAATTAATATGAATGAATGAATGAATAAATGAATGAATACTTTATTGTCACATGTGACAGGTCACAGTGAAATTCTTTGCTTGCATACCCAAGGTACAGTGCATTCAGAAAGGAATCAGACCCCTTCATTATTTCCATATTTTGGTACGTTACAGCCTTATTTTAAAATGAATTAAATTCTTTTTTTTTAATCATCAATCTACACACATTACCCCAGAATGAAGAGGCGAAAACAGGCGTTTGAAAATGTTTGCAAAGTAATTAAAAAGAAATAACTGAAATATCACATCAACTCTATCGCGGCACGGTGGCGCAGCCTTACAGCGCTTGCAGCGCCGGTGACCCGGGTTTGATCCCGACTACGGGTGCCGTCTGTACGGAGTTTGTACGTTCTCCCCGTGACCTACCTGGGTTTTCTCCGAGATTTTCGATTTCCTCCCACACTCCAAAGACGTAGGTAAATTGGCTTGGTAAATATGAAAACTATCCCTCGTGTGTGTAGGATAGTGTTGATATGCGGGGATTGCCGGTCGGTGCGGGCCCGGTGGGCCGAAGGGCCTGTTTCCGAGCTGTATCTCTAAAACTAAAAAATGTACATGTATTCAGCCCCTCTGCTATGATACTCAAAATTGTGCTTAGGTTCATCCTGTTTTCATTGATTATCCTGTAGTGAGTCCGAAACTGGGTGATGTTGCCAACGGAGTTTATTCTGCAGTTCAAAACCCGTGACAAACCGCAACACACTTTAGTTCAGGACACACACTAACTACAACCTAATCTCTAGAGTTTGGCGCCAGACTGACGAATTCCCCGCGCTGCCGCACCTCGTGACCCGCTAGCCAATCCGAGGGTTCGAGACCCCCTGGCCAATCCGTATGTCTCTACATGACCCCCTCCAGAACCCTCGAAACCATACCTCACGGGCGCCCGGACCTCCCGCCCGGAACGCGTACGGAGAGGGGAGGCCGATACCGCCAGCGTGACAGGAGGCGGGGAGGGCACCGCCGCTGGAGGCGATGGAGGGGCCACTGGAGGGGAGGGGAGGCCTGCAGGTGTAGGTGACGGGGGGCGCTTGATCGACAACGGCGGCCTGGGCTCAGCCGTACGTGGCGGGGGGCCGAGAGGTGGCAAACAGGACGCCGCTGGTGGGACAAGTGGGGCGGTCACAGGTCGGCCCCGGCGAGGAGGTTGGGCCACCGACACGGGGCGGTCCTGGTCCAAGTGGGCCGGCTTGAGCCGGGATAGTGAAACGAGCTCCTGACGAGTTCCCACCTGTAAGGTGAAGGTGACAATCCCTCTTTTCAGCACCTGGAACGGGCCCTGGTAAACCGGCTGAAGAGGGGGGCGGTGGGAATCCCTTCGGAGGAACACGAACTCACAGTCCCGCAAGTCCGACGGGACATGCACTGCCGTGCTTCCGTGACTGGAGGCCGGGACTGGAGCCAGAGACCCCACCCGCGCCCGGAGGGTACCCAACACCGACGTGACGGACGGCGGCAAGGCGGGAGTGGAGGGAAGAATGTCACCCGGCACCCGCAGGGGCGAACCGTAGACGAGCTCGGCCGAGGATGTGCCCAGCTCAGCCTTCGGGGCCGTGCGAATGCCGAGGAGGACCCAAGGCAGCTGGTCAGCCCAATCGTGGCCGGTCAGGCGGGCACAGAGGGACGCCTTCAGCTGCCGGTGGAAGCGCTCTACCATCCCGTTGGCTTGGGGATGATAGGCGGTGGTCTGCTGCAAGCGAGACCCATACAGCTGTGCCAGCGCGGCCCAGAGGGACGAGGTGAACTGGGCCCCCCGATCCATGGTGATGATAGCCGGGACGCCGAAACGGGCCACCCAGTGCAACGCCAGGGCCCGTGCACAGGAGGCCGCCGAGGTGTCCGACAACAGGAGCGCCTCCGGCCAACGTGTAAAACGATCGACCACCGTCAGCAGATGAGTATAGCTCCTGGAGTGGGGCAACGGGCCAACCAAATCCACATGGATGTGGTAAAAACGGACGGGGGGAACCTCGAATTTCTGGTATGGGGGCTGGACGTGGTGATGGACCTTGGAGGTCTGGCACGGGATGCAGGCGCGTGCCCAGGCTGCCACCTGCTTCCGCAGGCCGTGCCATACAAATCGGGCGGCCACCATGGATGAAGTCGCCCTGATGGACGGGTGTGCCAGGCCATGAATGGCCTCGAAAACCTTACGCCGCAGGGCTGTCGGCACCACCGGGCGAGGGCGTGGAAGGGAAACGTCGCACCACAACTTGGTACCTGTGGGGCCGCACGCCACCTGTTCCAAACGCAGCCCCGAGGCTGTGGAGGCGTACGCTGCGGCAGTTCCTTCCAGGCGCTGAGCCTCCGCTAGCTCTTGGAAATCCACCTCACCCCCTACCGCGGCTACGGAGGGAATGGCCGGCCGGGACAGGGCGTCGGCAACGGCGTTAAGCCTACCCGCAATATGACGGACATCGGTGGTGAACTCCGAAATAAGGGTGAGGTGCTGCTGCTGGCGAGCTGACCACGGATCAGAAACCTTAGAAAAAGCGAATGTTAGAGGTTTGTAATCTGTGTAGGCAACAAAAGAGCGGCCCTCCAAAAAATAACGGAAGTGGCGGACCGCTAAATAGAGGGCCAGGAGCTCCCTATCAAACGCACTGTATTTGAGCTCAGGTCGAGTGAGCTGCCGGCTGAAAAACGCCAGGGGCTGCCAGTGACCGTCGACCTGCTACTCCAAAACCCCACCCACCGCCACGTCTGAGGCGTCCACCGTCAGAGCCGTGGGGGCGGAGGAGCGAGGGTGCACGAGCATGGTGGCGTTGGCGAGGGCCTGTTTGACCGCGGCAAATGCCGCCTCTGCAGCTGCGGACCATACCAACTCAGCGGGGTTACCCGCGAGGCATTGAAAAAGGGGGCGCATGATCCGAGCTACTGCAGGCACGAACCGATGATAAAAGTTCACCATGCCCACGAATTCCTGCAGGCCCTTGATGGTGGTAGGGCGGGGGAAAGAGACTGCCTCTACATTCGATCGGCCAAGGCATTTCCCGGAAACGAGCACGGGGCCCTGCAACTTCGGGCCTCACTGCCCCACCGCTTATGAAAGAAACACCAGCCGCGTCTGTGCGGTCCTGTTGCTTGCGCCCGCTGCCAATAAGCAGGTGCTGCAGCCCCTTCTTGGCGGGCTGACTGTGAAATGGCGGCCGATGCGCCGCTCTCTCGGCCGCTCAGCCGACTGCCGCTGGGCCTCGAAACCCGATTAACCGAGTCGTCTCGGGTGGGACGCTCCGAGACGAGCGCGTCGGCTTTCTCGGCGAACGCTACCTGGTCTTCAAACGAGACGTCCTCCAACACTAACCTGACTTCCCTGGGCAGTTTCACCCGAAAAGCCGCTTCAAAAATCATGCACGGCCAGTTGTGCGCCCATCAAGGTCAGCATCTCAGTCATCATCTCCGACGGTAGCCGCTCCCCCAGCTCTGGTAAATGGAGGAGCTTCAGAGCCCGCTGGTTCTGGCTCCAGCCGAAAGTCCTCAGTAGGAGCCTCTTGAGCCCCACGTACTGCTCGGTTCGGGGAGGGTTGGTCAGGTATCGACCCACCCGCGCGGCCACCTCCGGCTGTAGACAGCTCACCAGGTGGTGGAACTTCTCCTGGTCTTCCTCCACCCTCTTAAGATGGAACTGGGATTCTGCTTGTACGAACCACAGGTGCGGCTGATGGGCCCAGAACGGCGGTAGGTGAACGCCACTCGCGCTCGCTCCCACCTGTGACATTCTGTTGTGATCTTCAGACCACGCCTCGAGGTCACCAATGTAGTGAGTCCGAAACCAGGTGATGTTGCCAACGGAGTTTATTTTGCAGTTCAAAACCCGTGACAAACCGCAACACACTTTAGTTCAGGACACACACTAACTACAACCTAATCTCTAGAGTTTGGCGCCAGACTGACCAAATTCCCCGCGCTGCCGCACCTCGTGACCAGCTAGCCAATCCGAGGGTTCGAGACACCCTGGCCAATCCGTATGTCCCTACAATCCTTGAGATGTTTCTACAACTTGATTGGAGCCCACCAGTGGTAAATTAAATTGATTGGACATGATTTGGAAAGGCACACACCTGTCTATATAAGGTCCCACAGTTGACAGTGCATGTCAGAGCAAAAACCAAGCCATGAAGACAAAGGAATTGTCCGTAGACCTCTGAGACAGGATTGTGTCGAGACACAGATCTGGGGAAGGGTATAAAACAATTTCTGCAGCATTGCAGGTCCTGAAGAGCACAGTGGCCTCTGTCATTCTTAAATGGAATAACTTTGGAACCACCAGGACTCTTCATAGAGCTGGCCGCCCAGCCAAAGTGAGCAATCGGGGGAGAAGAGCCTTGGTCAGGGAGGTGACCAAGAATCCGATGGTCTCTCTGACAGAGCTCCAGAGTTCCTCCGTGACGATGGGAGAACCTTCCAGAAGGACAACTATATCTGCAGCACTCCACCAATCAGGTCTTATGATAGAGTGGCCAGACTGCAGCCACTCCTCAGTAAAAGGCACATGACAGCCTGCTTGGAGTTTGCCAAAAGGCACCTAAAGGACTCTCAGACCATGAGAAACAAGATTCTCTGGTCTGATGATTGAACCCTTTGGTCTGGAGGAAACCAGGCACCGCTCATCACCTGGCCAATACCATACCTACGGTGAAGCATGGTGGTGGCAGCATCATGCTATGGGGATGTTTTTCAGCGGCAGGAACTGGAAGGCTAGTCAGGATCGAGGGAAAGATGAACGGGGCAAAGTTCAGAGAGATCCTTCAGACTGGGGCGGAGGTTCACCTTCCAACAGGAGAACAACCCTAAGCACAGCCAAGGCAAATCTGGAGTGGCTTCGTGACAAGTCTGTGAATGTCCTTGAGTGGCCCAGCCAGAGCCTGGACTTTAACCCGATCGAACATCTCTGGAGGGACCTGAAAATAGCTGTGCATCGACGCTCCCCATCCAACCTGAGAGCTTGAGAGGATCTGCAGAGAAGAATGGGAGATATTACCCAAAAACAGGTGTGCCAAGCTTGTAGCATCATACCCAAGAAGACTTGAGGCTGTAATCGCTGCCAAAGGTGCCTCAACAAAGTACTGAGTAAAGGGTCTGAATACTTATGTAAATGTGATATTTCAGTTATTTCTTTTTAATTACTTTGGAAAAATTTCTAACCACCTGTTTTCTCTTTTTTATTATGGGGTATTGTGTGTAGATTGATGATAGAAAAAAAGAAGAATTTAATCCATTTTAAAATAAGGCTGTAACGTAACAAAATGTGGAAAAAGTGAAGGGGTCTGAATACTTTCTGAATGCACTGTATGCAAATAGTTGCCACATAAAGGGCGCCTACAAAGTTACAAAGTATCCCCGTGCCAGGTCCCCCCTTTGTTCTCCCCACTCCCCATCCTTCACGATGGTCCCCCCACACTGGGTCCTCCATTGTTCTTCCCCCTCTCATGGTGGTTCCCCAATGCCAGGTCCTCCATTGTTCCTTCTCCCACCGGTGCCGTCGATGGACACCCACGTGGTCGGTCTCCGTCTGACAGTCGGCGCCCTCATCGACCGCCACACCGCTATCGTCGCCGGGTCCTCTCCGGACGCCTTCGTCGCCCTGATCCAGGCCCCAGTCACAAACTCCGACCTGCTAGGCTCCGGCCTTGGCTTCACCACGGCCTGCCGGGAGCCGTCTGTCGTCGAGGCCTGCCGGGAGGCGTCATAAAAGGAACCAGAAAAATAAATGCCATGAAAATTAAATTTAGATGATTAAAGCACACAAAACATTACAAGGTAATTAAAAATACTATACTAGAATAATGGTTTCGTCTATGTCTGATTCACAGGCATACAATCTCCAATAAATTAATGGAGTTTCAGGTGCAATGCCAGGTCTTAACATAGGATCCAGTTGGCAATTCCTCACAATCTTACAGAACTGGCCCTGCTACTAGACTCCATGGGGCGTTTGAGCAGTGGAACAGGCTGATAGATTCAACTCCCAAATCTGTCGTTAATTTTGGATTCATTACATATTTGCATAAGTCTCCAACTTATTTCAGTTTGAGCCGCTGAACACCTGCTCCAAAAGGAACCAATGGCCAGTAGCTACATAATTTGACCCCGAATTCAGAGCAAGCAGCATCTGTTAAATGCTCAAGAATGCAATATACTACTCTGGGAAAAATGAGATATTATAGTTGAGAAATTAGATCATGTACTGCAGATTTTTCACTGCCACGTATTCCAGTCTTGTTTTTACATGGGGAAGATCATGTAAGCATTCATTTCTAGGTAAAATACTGCCAATCATGATATTATTAGTTTGCACACATAATTTGTAATCCGCTTTCGCAGGTTTAACCTTATCCCAGTGACATCACTCTTCTTACAATACCCATTTTGACCCAAATAAACATTTTTGGGGGAATTCAAAGCTCCACACCATATGCAATTAAATAAAATTAGGGCGGGCAGGTGGTACAGTGGTGCAGGGGTAGAGTTGCTACCAGGGACCTGGGTTTGATCCTGACCAAGGGTGGTGTCTGAGCGGCGTTTGTACGTTCACCTGTGACCCCGTGGGTTTTTGCCAGGTGGTCCACTTTCCTCCCACAAAGATGTGCAGGTTTGGAGGTTAATTGGCTTCTGTAAATTGTCCCTAGTGTGCAGAATAGAACAGGTGTACGGGTGATTGCTGGTCAGTGCGGACTCGGTGGGCCGAATAGCCTGTTTCCACTCTATCTCTAAACTAAAAACTAAATCTAAACAAAACTAAAATTTACAATGCAAAAGTTCAGGGGGAATTGATAGGGTGAATGCACAGAGTAGGGGAATCAAGTACCAGGGGACATGGGTTTAGGATGAGAGAGGAAACATAGGTTGTTGAGGGGCAACTTTTTCATTCAGAGAGTGGTGGATATATAGGATGAGCTGCCAGAGGAGGTTATTGAAGCAGATACTTTAAACCCATTTAAAATACTTTTGGATAGGAACATGGATATGAAAACTTTAGAGAAATATGGGACACAGGCAGTCAATAGGACGAGCATAGTTTGGCGTATTCTGCCCAACATTGCTGTATCTAGGGTCAGAACACTGGTGATTTTGGCTTGGGAAAAGATGTTGGGTTTGATTGCTCTGGCATTGGATTGATCATCCTTTGGAAGATTTCACATTAACCAATAGATCTACAATAGAACCATTCTCAATGAAGATCCCTGTCAAACATGGCAAAGTCATTGCCCTCATACTTTCCCCATTCATTGCTGCAAAGTTGCTGGGGTGTGAGCTAGGAGATGCCACACCTGTCCCTTTACCTCCCCCCTCAACTCCATCCAAGGACCCCAACAGTCTTTTCAGATAAGGCAGGGGTTCACTTGCACCTCCTCCAACCTCATTTGCTGTATCTGCTGTTGCAGGTGTCAACTTCTGTACATCGGCGCAACCAAGTGCAGGCTCGGCGATCGTTTCGCTGAACACCTCCGCTCAGTCTGCCTTAACGTACCTGATCTCCCGGTTGCACAGCACTTTAACTCCCCCTCCCATTCCCAATCTGACCTGTCCTGGGCCTCCTCCATTGTCAGAGTGAGGCCCAGCGCAAATTGGAGGAACAGCACCTCATATTTCGCTTGGGTAGTTTATACTCCAGTGGTATGAATTTTTGACTTCTCTAACTTCAAATAGCCCTTGCTTTCCCTCTCTCTCCATCCCCTCCCCCTTCCCAGTTCTCCCACCATTCTTACTGTCTCCGATTACATTCTATCTGTTCCGCCCACTCCCCTGACATCAGCCTGAAGAAGGGTCTCGACCCGAAACATCACCCATTCCTTCTCTCCAGAGATGCTGCCTGTCCCGCTGAGTTACTCCGGCATTTTGTGTCTACCTTCGATTTAAACCAGCATCTGCAATTCTTTCCTACAAATAATAAAGCTAAATCGGCTTCTACTAAATCTCAAAACTATACAGTCAAAAAAATAAAATACAATATCCTAAATTGCTTCCTATCCCAAATCCCCAAACATGTTGCTAATACAATAAAATTAAATTGCTTGACTGAAGAGTATGTAATACAAATACTACAATAAGCATCCCATTCCTAATTTTCTGAATCTGCCAAAATTAGGGATATTAAAGGCTCCTGAAATGGAATTAATTTCAGTTGTAAGTGATTTAAGGCAAATGTGCTATGAATGCAGCATTAAACATGTATCTTCAATGATTTCTCAGAGGTTCTACTGTTAAAAATGGTATCATCAAGGTTGATCCTATTTGGTGATGAAAAAATGATCTGAATGGAAAGAACTGCATTTTCCCAGGCGTGACGCGCTGGGAATAAATGAGAAAAATAGTTCTCTGGCATCATAAATGTCAAGGTACATGCAGCAAAATGCAATTGTTATAAATATAACGACTGCACAGTTTCACATACGTCATTCATAAAGCCTGTATAATACACAATAGTCTGATGTGCTCAGTTATTCTTTAGGAGCCTCTTGATATATGCATTAGAAGAAAGTAATGCACATGTGTCACCAGCAAATCTACACGTACAGGGTAATCACCCTGTGTTCAGTTTAGTTTAGAGTTAGAGTGCGGAAACAGACCCTCAGAGCCCACCGAGTCTGCGCCGACCAGTGATCCCCGCACACTATCGGTAACCTACACACACTAGGGACAATTTATAATAATACCAAGTCAATTAACCTACAAACCTGTACTTCTGGAGTGTGGGAGGAAACCGCCGGAGAAAACCCACGCAGGTCACGGGGAGAACGTACAAACTCCATACAGACTGCATCCGTAGTCAGGATTGAATTCTGGCGCTGTAAGGCAGCAACTCTACCGCTACGCCACCATGCCAGCATGTCTTTGAATGGCTTGGCAATCAGTTAATGGGATCCTTAGAACAAAGATCAATCAATTTCACAGATAGCATGAGGTCTGCTTTTCTGCAATTAGTGATACAAAACCATGACTGCGGCCAAATGGTGGGTGTAGTTTGCATCAAGTTCGGATTTAACTACTAGCAGGACCTCAACTTCAAACCAGCCGCTATTTTATGAAGTGAAATAGCATTTTGAGAAAATGAAATAATAGAATTATCATGACAAAGCATCATAGAAAGAAATACCAGTTGCACATACAGCATAACGAGGTTTCGCATTGAAAATGTGGCTGTTCACATCTATGAGCGGACATTACTAAAAGCTTCTGGAATTATTGAAAGTGGAGAAACATCCACTTTCATACATGTTTCTTGTATGTGTACATGCGCACATTCCTTGTATGTGTACATACTTGGCCAATAAACTTATTCACTCATTCATGTTTTTGGAAAGAAATGGGAAGATATCTTAGGATTTGTTTGTGTAACAAGTTGGGCAAATTTAAAGTTGCTAATTTCCCTACCAGCATGCCTTTGAGGTGTTGGAGGAAACCAGATTTGAGGGAGATCCACACAGGCCTGGATAGAGTAAATGTAGAGAGGATGTTTCCACTAGTGGGAGAGTCTAGGACCAGAGGCCACAGCCTCAGAATAAAAGGATGTACCTTTAGAAAGAAGATGAAGAGGAATTTCTTTAGTTAAAGGATGGCGAATCTGTGGATTTCATTGGCACAGAGGGCCGTGGAGGCCAAGTCAATGGATATTTTTTTTAATTGAAGATTGACAGATTCTTGATTAGTAAGGGTATCAGAGGTTATGGGGAGAAGGCAGGAAAATGAGGTTGAGAGGAACAGATAGGTCAGCCATTATTAAATGGCGGAGTAGACATGATGGGGAGAATGGCTCCTAAAACTAATGAACTTATGAACAGTCACAAGGCAAACATGCAACTCCACACCATGGATCAAACCTGGGTCACTGGGGCTATGAGGAAGCAGCACTAATTTCTGCACCAATGTGTTGTTTTATTTAATTGGAAAAGGCTGCAGAGGCCCTGAGAAATGACTTTGAGCGTCGGCCAAATTGGCTTGCATTTAAATAGCTCCACCTTGCCTTGAATGGCAACAGTTTGAGTTAGCTGGCTGAGAATACTCTAAGGCATTGGTTTGGTTGTGCTGAGATCATGAATGTTGTTATACTGAAAAAGGACAGCCAATTTGTTCTTGATAACAATGTTAATAATCTGTTGGAGGACTGATTGCTTTATTGTGATTAATCCTTTAAAGCAATTTTGAACATTTGTATCCAGAACAATATCATATCATCATATCATATATCTACAGCCGGAAACAGGCCTTTTCGGCCCTCCAAGTCCGTGCCGCCCAGTGATCCCCGTACATTAACACTATCCTACACCCACTAGGGACAATTTTTACATTTACCCAGCCAATTAACCTACATACCTGTACGTCTTTGGAGTGTGGGAGGAAACCGAAGATCTCGGAGAAAACCCACGCAGGTCACGGGGAGAACGTACAAACTCCTTACAGTGCAGCACCCGTAGTCAGGATCGAACCTGTGTCTCCGGCGCTGCATTCGCTGTAAAGCAGCAACTCTACCGCTGCGCTACCGTGCCGCCATAATGGAACTATTCTTGGCAGCAAGTCTTAGCTGACAGAAGTCAGAGCTTCTACAGCAACTCCCATGCTTTGGCTGGGTTCTGCTTGTGTTGGAATTGAACCTGAGACCGTGGATATAATATTCTGCTTGATAGTTACATCTACACATATTGAAATTGGACTGGCCACAACTTTCATATTGCAAAGGGTGGGTCTCAGGTTTTCCGCATGGACATTTCAAACTAAAACCAGGATTCACACATTCTCATTGATATTTCATGTAGGTTTTTCAACCAGGTCAACATATGACCCAAGCATCTTGTTATACCTACTAATCAACGTTTGGCTATAGCTGTCATAGAGTCTCTTGCCCAGAGTAGGTGAATTGAGGACCAGATGACATAGGGTTAAGTTGAAGGGGAAAAGATTTAATCGGAATCTGAGGCGTAACATTTTCACACAAAGGGTGGTGGGTGTATGGAACAAGCTGCCAGAGGAGGTAGTTGAGGCTGGGACTATCCCAACATTTAAGAAATGGTTAGACAGGTACATGAATAGGACAGCTTTGGAGGGATATGGACCAAACGTTGGCAGGTGGGACTATCGTAGCTGGGTCATGTTAGCTGGCGTGGGCTAGTTGGGCCAAGGGGCCTGTTTCCACAATGTATCACTTAATGATTCTTTGACTCAAGATCAAAGAAGCACCCAACTTATCCACACCACCCAAGTTGTTACAAAAGCTACTCCCATTTATCCCCATTTGGGGGTATAGGGAGAAGACAGGAACGGGGTACTGATTGTGAATGATCAACCATGATCACATTGAATGGTGGTCCTGCCTCGAAGGGCCGAATGGCCTCCTCCTGCACTTATTGTCTATTGTCTATTGTCTATTTGGCCTATATTCCTCTAAACCTTTCCAATCTATGTACCTGTCTAAATGTCTTTTAAACATTGTAGTTGGCCCCACCTCTAAAGCTTCCTCTGACATTGCATTCCATATATCTAGCACTCTCTATGTGAAGAAGTTGCCCCTCAGGTCCCTTTTAAATCTTTGCCCCCTCATCTTAAATATATGTTCTCTAATTTAAGACCCCCCCAATCCTGGAAAAAAGACTGACCCTTCACCTTATCTATGCCCTTCATGTTTTTAATATAATTATATAAGGACATCATATATACACATCAGCGGTATGAATATTGACTTCTAACTTCGTAACCCTTGCTTTCCCTCTCTCTCCCTTGCTCCCCCTTCCCAGTTCTCTGACCAGTCTGACTGCCCCCAATTACATTTTATCTCTGTTTGCTTTGCTGTCACCTTCTCCTGGCTAACAATGATCTATTCTACATTTTCCTTGAACCTCATCTCTTTTGATGTTTCGTTTTCACACTTTATCCTTCCTTATCTCTGTGTGTCCCACTCCCCCTGACTCTCAGTCTGAAGAAGAGCCTCGACCCGGAACGTCACCCATTTTTAAACTGATGATTATTCAAGTGATAGAGTGAAGTCTAAGTGCTTCTATTCAAGTTTGAATTAATACGTTTCAGAAGGTCATTCTTATTTTTGTTTCTAGTTGTCCTTTGGAGACAGTTTTGGTTCTTTGCTGTCCATGTCGAAGGACGCCGGTCTCAAGGTCCTATCAGTACTCACAGAGTCTAATTGTCAACTTGTCAAAATTTCCGCTGGACAATTTGAAAATACAAAAAAGGTGAGCGTTTCACTTTGCTGTCATTTGTTGGACTACTATTTATTTATTCTCTTTAAAATTAGCAATCTAAATAAGCAAGTTAATAAAACACAAATTTCTCTTTTTTGTACTGAAGGAGATAATGGCGCATAATTATGCATTGAAAGAAAAGGTAGTCCAAGCCTGCCAATTTTATCAGCAGTGGCCAAAACTGTCTCTCTATAAACTGGTTGAGTTAATCAACTGGAAGAAATATCCAAAAGATTATGGTTGGTATCTTTATCTAAGTGTACAGTGTTCAATAGATTTACTTGAAACAAGTGTTATGAAGTATTCAAATGAATCACAGTGGCATGAAAATTAACAGCAACGAAGCAGGCTCTCCTGACTCAACTTCTCCATGCTGACCTTGATGCCAACCTTTCCCAACATTAGGCATGCATCTGTATACGATATGATATAACTTTATTTATCCCAGGATGGAAATTGATCTGCCAACAGTCATAAAACACAAAATACATGAAACGTGAAGTTAAATTGACGAGTGGAAAGGATTGGGGATGTGCAAAGATTGGGGAGAGGGTGAGGGGAGTCAGTCTCAGTCTACCCCATGACAGAAGGAGGAGGAGCTGTACAGTTTGATAGCCGCAGGGAAGAAGGATCTCCTGTGGCGTTCTGTGCTGCATCTTGGTGGAACCAGTCTGTTGCTGAAGGTACTCCTCAGGTTGACCGATGTGTCATGAAGGGGGTGAGCTGTATTGTCCAAGACGCTCCGCAGTTTGAGGAGCATCCTCCCCTCCAAGACCACCTCCCATGAATCCAACTCCGCCCCCAGGACGGAGCCAGCCTCCTGATGAGTTTGTTAATCCTAACAAACACACCTTTCCTATCCAAGTAGTGTCCAAATGCCTTTTAAACATTGTAATCGTGTTTACCTCTACCACACCTCTGGCAACTCATGTCAGATAATCTTTGTGTAAAAGTTTGTTCCTCAGATTTTCTTTAATTTCTCCCCTTTCAGCGTAATCTGTGATCACAAGAACGAGACTCCCCTGGCCTGGGAAAAAGACTCTGAATATCTACCCTATCTAAACGCCTTATAATTTTACAAGCCTATAAGGTCACCTCTCAGCTTCCTAAATTCCAGTGGGTATAAACACAACTTTTCAAATCTTTCCTTATAATTGGAGCCCTCCATTCCCGGCAATATTTGAGTGAACCTCTCCTACACTGCCTCTATTGCTACCACGCCCTTCCTTTACTTTAGTTTAGTTTTACTTTAGAAATACAGCCTGGAAATGGGTCTTTCGGCCCACCGAGTCCACGCTGACCAGCGATCAACCTGCAATTTACAATTTACAGAAGCCAATTAACCAACAAACCTGTACGTCTTTGGAGTGTGGGAGGGAACTTAAAAGGGTGGCACATTGGTGCAATGAAAGAATTGCTGCCTTACAGCACCAGAGATCCAGATTTGATCTGGACTATAGGTGCTACCTGTACGGAGTTTGTACATTCTCCCTGTGACCACGTGGGTTTTCTCCGGGTTCTCCGGTTTCCTTCCATATTCTAAAGATGTGCTGGTTTGTAGGTTAATTGGCTTCTGTATATTGTCCCTAGTGTATTGGGTAGAACAAATACACAGTGATCGCTGGTTGGCATGGACTCGGTGGACCGAAAGGCCTGTTTCCATACTGTATCTCAAAACTAAACTAGACCACACCAAAATGGCAATGCACAAGGACAAGGTCTTTAGCTCTTAGGGCTAAAGGAATCAAGGGATATGGGGAAAAAGTAGAAACAAGGTACTGATTTTAGATGATCAGCCATGATCATATTGAATGGTGGTGCTGGCTCGAAGGGCCTGCACCTATTTTTCTATGTTTCTATCAACTTGTTCAGCTGGCTCTGTTGGATTAATTTTTGTGGTGGGAAAGTTATTGGGAAAAAGATGACTGACAAGATATAAATCAGTTTATTCTCTCATTTTTTCACTTTCTTTTTCATGTCGATGTGGGCCTAAAATTCTCTGCTGTTTAAATACATAATTTTTGAGTTGAAGTTTAAAATTGCGGTATAAAATTCTACTGCACTCAGATCACTGGGGCTAGCATTCAGATTTTAATTCTGATTCTGGCCTAAGAATGCCCCTTTAATAAAGAGACGAAGTGTAAGTAAACATTGAGTGATTCCCGTCGGGGACACAAATTATTGAGGCCACTGATATTGCTCACATCACAGCTACTGTATTCATCTCTTACATTTTAAACAACTTTAATTTACTAATTAAAGTGGTGGTAGTGGGAGCGGAAGTGAAAGATTGCCAGTGGGTGGTAGACCTGACATTTGTTGCAGTGCTTTTATCGGAGTTGCATGACTCAACCACTGTATTAACGTTATTTTCAGCTTTCCCCTTAGATAGATCAGGCCATGAGGTGCACAAATCAATTTCAATTCCAGATATCATTACATGGTATTGTAAGCAGTCATTGCATTGTTAGGTTGGCTGCACAATGCACAGAACTCTGAAAATGGACTTTAGATACACCAATTTTTTTGTAAGGTTCAGTTGCCCAAAAATTCACTTTGGTTAAGTCTGTGCACAAAAAAAGCAGATGTTAACAGTTAGACAAAACTCAATAATTGTGCTACTTAGAATGTTCATTAATTACGTACACGTTGGAACAGAGCTTGTTGAATACAATGAGATTGATAAATGGACCAGCATAATAAAGGATGTGTCTCTCCACGGACACTCCCTTGTCTCCCCTCTCCCATCAAACAAGAGGCACAAAAGTGTAAAAATGCATACCTCCAGATTTAGGACCAGTTTCTTCCTAGCTGTTATCAGGCAACTGAACCATCATATCACCAACTAGAAAGCGATCCTGACCTACCATCGACCTCATTGGAGACTTTCAGATTATCTTCAATCAGAGTTTACTGGACTTTATCTTGCACTAAACGTCATTCCCTTTATCCTGTATCTGTACCCTGTGGACGGCTTGATTGTAAAGATTGATAGTCTTTCCCCTGACTGGATAGCACACAACAAAAAAAGCTTTTCACTGTATCTCGGTACATGTGACAATAAAACTAATCTACAAACTAAAGTACTGTATTAAAGTTGTTTATTTCACAAAATGCTGGAGTAACTCAGCAGGTCAGGCAGCATTTCAGGAGAGAAGGAATGGGTGAAGTTTCAGGTCGAGACCCTTCTTCAGACTGTTAAAGTTGTTGGTCAACATCTCCAGTAGGTTGTTTAAATGGCTCAGTGTTCGATTGCAGATCCCTGAATAAATGTCCCTAAAATGCCATTCCATAAATTGCATGAGAGTGGTCTCCTTGCTTCAGCTCTGATGAAGCAGGGACCAATTATGTGAGAAAGTTCGAAAAGCTTAATGGAATAATAGAAACTCTCCAGATAGAAATGTTGAAATTATGAAAAGGGTTGTGTTTGATTGAAAAAACAAATACTATGCATGTGGAAAGTAATAAACATCAAGTCAATGATAAGATTTTTTAAATTCAGCTGGAATATCAATATTTTTATGTGCTATGATATTCAGTTACTTATTTTTGCCAAATGCGAATCAATTATTTTTAAGAAAATAGAAAAGCAAATACTGCAAATCATCAGCATTTGTAGAGAAAGAAAGAGTGAATGTTTGAAATCTGTCACTTTGTATCAAAACTCATGAATGGGTAAGTCAGGCCAAGTTGAGAGATCTTTGATCTGAGATGCTGTTGACTTTGTTTTCCTTGTGCTACCCAATCAATAGAATATCTCCAATATTTTCTGCTTTGTTTTGAATTTGACGATTCTGCATTATATTTCTGCTATATTTTAACATCTTGCCTGCGGCTTTAATGCTCCTCGACTGCCTCATATTTATCTATTATTTTTTTACGTTTAGTTCTAGTAAAGGAAGGTGAAATCAGTTCAATTGTAGGATTCATAAAGTCTGGCGAATGCTTCATTTTCAAAGACATAGAAGGCCTGGTGAAACCTCCACGAGGAGAAGTGGTAAAACTTTATTGTACTTTGTGTTATGTAGAGTATAATTACAGTAACAACAGCTTATTTTATTATTATTGTTCGCTCTATGTAAAGGACATACTTGATGGTTGTATTCACAATCAATCAATTTGTGATTATACGGCAAGATCTATAATGATTTAATTTACTATTTCCATATATCAAAGGGATCCAGTATAATCAAAAGCATGCAAATCCTAGTATTTTAACAAGATATACCAGATACAGCAGGATATAAATGAACTTAAGTGGAATGAAAACAAAAGTTATTGCAATTACAATGCAAGCTGATAGTGTCAGCTCAGCTCTTAATTTGAAGGAATGAAGTTTCTTTGCTTTTGATTTCTGAAGTAAAGTCACAATCTGTTACGTAACCATGAGAGCAAACTCATTTCCTGCTATAGCAAGCAGGCTGATGCCTTGATGGCTATTATATTGTTCAATACTGCTTTATTTCCCCTTACACCTTCATAAATGTATCCCATAACGATATAGTACTTAGGAATTTAACTTTAACTTCCCAAGCTCAGGCAAAAATATGGTATAAAAAAATCAATCACGGCATCTCCAAGAACTATTAGATGTTCTGGTGATACTTTCCAGGAGCCTGGAGGCTTACCTAGTTTCATATTTATAATTTAACATTATATCAGAATTTAGTAGAAATTAATCATACTAGCACATCTGTTGGGATGTATCTGATGTACTAGACCACAGGATAGACACAAAGAGCTGGAATAACTCAGCTCAGACTGAAGAAAGGTCTCGACCTGACACGTCACCTATTCCTTTTCTCCAGAGATGCTGTCTGACCCGCTGAGTTACTCCAGCTTTTTATGTCTATCTTTGGCGTAAACCAGTATCTGCAGTTCCTTCCTACACATACTGGACCACAGGTATGTACTTCCCCGAAGTCTCGTGGTCTTGTCCCTTCTGGTCCAAGTGAAATGATGATCGGTACACATGACAATAAACTAAACTGTAAACTGTAGATCTTCAACTTGTAACTTCCCAAACTTTTATAGTGCATGCATTGAAATGACACATTTATAAATCCTTAACTTAGAGTACCTTCAAATTTTAAGAAGATATAGATTAGAAACAGCAGTCGATTATGCAACACATTGACCCCTTTGATAAGTTCATGAATGATCTAATTGTAACCTCAAATGTGCTTTCCCATCGACCTAAGATAACCTTTCACCCCCTCATCTATTAAGCATCGATCTAACTCTGCCTTAAA
The DNA here is from genome assembly GCF_053455715.1 of Rhinoraja longicauda. Lineage (NCBI taxonomy): Eukaryota > Metazoa > Chordata > Chondrichthyes > Rajiformes > Arhynchobatidae > Rhinoraja > Rhinoraja longicauda. The sequence goes on along the minus strand of NC_135956.1, from coordinate 14,504,648 downwards.
AAATATTTAGGTATTCAGTCTCCACAACCATTTGGGGAAGAGAATTCTGCTAACCCTCAGCGAGAGAAAGTTTTGCCTCATCTCTGCTTAACTGATACGCCTTATTTTTCAACTGTGATTCCTAGATCTAGATTCTTCTATAAGCAGAAACATCCTCCCATTTTACTCTGTCAAGATCCCCCAAATGTTTATAAATTTCTATCGTCCCATCTCACTCTTCTAAACTCCAGGGGTTGCAAGCCTAGTCTGTCCAATCTTTCTTCACACAACACTCCTATCCCAGTTACTGAATGCTTGCCTCCTTCCCCAAATTGTTCTTTTCAAAGAACTCAATATAATGTCTCAAGCATTGGCTCCTAATTTTCATGTTCAATTTCTCTCATAATAAACAATAATTTTCTGTAGTTTTCCTAATTACTTGCTGTAACTGCATTACAGCCCTTTGCGAATCATGCATGAGAATACCAAATCGCTCCACGTCTCAGAGCTCTGCAATCTCTCATTATTTGGATATTATACTTTTTTTCCTGATAAATTGGGCAATTTCTTATTTTACAACATTTATCATTTATAATTTCTTAATTAACCTGACCTTTGCCCACTCGTGTAACCTACATATATCTTCGGAAGGAGATGAGGAGAAATTTCTTTAGTCAGAATGTGGTGAATCTGTGGAATTCTTTGCCACAGAAGGCTGTGGAGGCAAAGTCAGTGGATATATTTAAGGCAAAGATAGATTCTTGATTAGTAAGGGTGTCAGAGGTTATGGGGAGAAGGCAGGAGAATGGGGTTAGTAGAGAGAGATAGATCAGTCATGATTGAATGGCAGTGTAGACATGATAGGCCGAATGGCCTAATTCTACTATCACATGATCTTATGATATATCTGCTTATGCTCTGCTTATATTCTCAGCACATCTGTGATCAGAGAACAGAGCTAATGATTCCAGTTAGTAACATACCTGTATAAATAAAAATATTCCCAGCCAACCTTCCAGATTGATTTCACATATTTTTAATAATTAGTCACCGATAGTCTAGGAAGGTGAATAGTCACGACCGCCCCGACGTGCAGCAGCAGCGTCTTCGCCCGCACCGGATCGCGGGACTGGGGTCGGCCCGCTGCGGACCTTTCACCGTCCGGCGCGGCCTGGAACGTGGCAACTCCAGCAGCCTGACCGCGGGAGAACACGGCAGGGGAAGAGAAATGACATTCTGGCCTTCCATCACAGTGAGGAGAGGATTGGAGGAGACTCACTGTGATGGATGTTTCTTTTTTTTTGTGTTGGTTGGGGTGGGTGTAATTTGCTTATTTTATTGCTCTTATTGTTGGACTGTGGGTGACGAAATCTCGTCCAAAAGACTTGTTTTTTGGATGACAAATAAAGGTAATTCTGATTCTAATTCTGATTCATTTCAACCCATCTTTTACACCTGAGATTTTAGACTAATTTTCCTGAAATGTTTGTGTGTGTGCTGACTGGTGTCACAACTTTTCTTCTGCAGTTGACAACCATTACCTTATTCCATATTACGCACTGTTTACCTCTCGGGCTTTCTTCAAGAGCTTTCCCCTTTCACTATCTATGTGATATACCGCGGCACGGTAGCGCAGCGGTAGAGTTGCTGCTTTACAGCGAATGCAGCGCTGGAGACTCAGGTTCGATCCTGACTACGGGTGCTGCACTGTAAGGAGTTTGTACGTTCTCCCCGTGACCTGCGTGGGTTTTCTCCGAGATCTTCGGTTTCCTCCCACACTCCAAAGACGTACAGGTATGTAGGTTAATTGGCTGGGTAAATGTAAAAATTGTCCCTAGTGGGTGTAGGATAGTGTTAATGTGCGGGGATCGCTGGGCGGCACGGACTTGGAGGGCCGAAAAGGCCTGTTCCCGGCTGTATATATATGATATGTTATGATATAATCCTGGTTATTTTCTAAGGGGAGATAACCTAAAGCCAGCTGCAATTTTATCTAAGGAAAATCTAAACTAATGTCTCAATATTAGGATAGAAATATTGAACTGGACAATTCTGAAAAGGGAATGGAGCAAATAGAAAGACTGTAATCTGGTTAGCTCACTTAGGCTGGAGGGTGAGTTTATCGCACTCTACAACACATAACACATTAAAATAATTTTTTTGTTTGCCCCACTTTGCAGCACTGAATTAAAAAGTCAATAGCAAGTTTTTTACTACCTCATAAACATTTACACTGAAAAACAGGGCCAAAAGGTATCCTGCCTCATATTCTGCACCAAGATTATATGGGCCTGACTGACATACCCCTCCTAAGATCGCGTAAGACTTGGACATTATTTTGTACCTGAATATACTGGGTCTCGATTTTTGCACTGAATTTCATTGAGCCCCATTTTAAGGCGTATATCAGATTTGACTTTCCTCTCCCAGCCTAGTGGTATTGTAGTTTGAAAGATACAGCATGGAAACAGGCCCTTCGGCCTACAAAGTCTGACTCGATCACCCCACTTTCTCATCCACTCTCTACGCACCGGGGCAATTTAATAGAGGCCAATTAGCCCACAAACCCTCATATCTTTGGAGTGTGGGAGGAAACCGGATCACCCAGAGAAAACCCACACAGTCGCAGAGAGGACGTGCAAACTCCACACAAACCAGCTCTACTAGCTGCGCCACTGTGCTGTCCTCAGTGAATTGAAAGAATCCATAGGAAGTTGAGCCTAGTTGGGAAACTACATGTGTAATTTACCCTGATCTCCATTATACATTCATTTCCAGTACAGGACTGATAGCGGCTTGCTTCTGCATACTCTGGACGGACAGTGCTGTATATTATACCAGTGTGTGGCTTGTACTTTAATTTTCACCTGTTTTATCCACTCATTTTCAGCCAGACATGTCATTTGTTTTGTGTCTTTTACTTAAGCCGACTTGCGCATCACTTTTTTCCCTAGCAAAGTGAAGTGAAGCATATTTTGATGGAAAAACTCATAGAGAATCAATCCTTTGGCGAGATCAGCATTATTCTTAGAGAACCATTCACCTGCACGATTATCACAGCAACAGAAGTTGAACTTGGAGTTATTTCTGAAAGTGATTTATTAGGTAATGATAAATAACTAATTATTTTAATTTACTGAATGTCCCGTTGTATTGCTTTGGCGAGACGGCACTGGAAATATTGTGGATAGTTTTTAATTTCTTACCTAAAGAAAGATTTTTTTACAGCTGACCAAGACATTGGTAAAGCCACATTTGGAGTACTGTGTACAGTTCTGGCCGCCCTGCTACAGGAGGGATGTCATTAAACTGGGAAGGGTGCAAGAAAGATTTGTGTGGATTTGCGTTTTAAGGAGAGGATATATTTTAGTTTAGTTTAGAGATACAGCGCGGAAACAGGCCCTTCGACACACCGAGTCCGCACCGACCAGTGATCCCTGCATATTAACACTATCCTACACACACTAGGACCAATTTTTACATTTACCAAGCCAATTTACCTTCATACCTACTTCTTTGGAGTGTGGGAGAAAACCGAAGATCTCGGAGAAAGCCCACGCAGATCACGGGGAGAACATACAAACTTTGACAGCAACTGAAGTGGGGATCGAACCCAGGTTTCCGGTGCTGCAAGCGCTGTAAAGCAGCAACCACCACTGTGTCACCATGCCGCCCTAGGCAAGGGACTTTTTTTTCCTGGAGCATAGGATGGGTGACCATATGGATGGGTGAATTATGAGGGGCATAAATTAGGTGAATAGCCACAGTCCTTTCGCCAGGGTTAGGTAATCTAAAATTAGAAGGTATAGGATTAAATTGAATGGGAAAATAATTTAAAGGGTGGGCGGTGTGTACATGGAGGAAGTGGTATAGTTTTGATATTTACAAGACACTTGGACAGCTACAAGAATAGGAAATGTTTGGAGAGATATGAGCCCAGGCACAGGCAAGTGGGACTAGCTTGGTTAGGCAATTTGGTTGGCATTGACGAATTGGACCAAAGGGCCCGTTTCTGTGCTATATTGCTCTATGACTGTATAATTCTTCTTTTTTTTCACAGGACTTGAAGAAGTATATCGAATGCTTATTCAACAAACAGCAGAACCAATCTTGGGCAACCTCACTCAGGTGAGTGAAACTGTGCATTCATTTTTTAACAAATGGTTGTTATACATTCTAAATTATACATTATACACTATACATTATACATTTAAAATTTCATTGGTGAATACAAACCTTGGTGCAACAATAGACAATAAATAGACAATAGGTGCAGGAGTAGGCCATTCGGCCCTTCGAGCCAGCACCACCATACAATGTGATCATGGCTGATCATTCTCAATCAGTACCTCGTTCCTGCCTTCTCCCCATAACCCCTGACTCTGCTATCTTTAAGAGCTCTATCAAGCTCTATCTTGAATGCATTCAGAGAATTGGCCTCCACTGCCTTCTGAGGCAGAGAATTCCACAGATTTACAACTCTCTGACTGAAAAAGTTTTTCCTCATCTCCGTTCTAAATGGCCTACCCCATACTCTTAAACTGTGGCCCCTGGTTCTGGACTCCCCCAACATTGGGAACATGTTTCCTGCCTCTAACGTGTCCAACCCCTTAAGAATCTTATATGTTTCGATAAGATCCCCTCTCATCCTTCTAAATTCCAGTGTATACAAGCCTAGCCGCTCCAGTCTTTCAACATATGACAGTCCCGCCATTCCGGGAATTAACCTAGTGAACCTACGCTGCACGCCCTCAATAGCAAGAAAAAGGGACTGTGCGGGTCGATCGGGGACGAGCTGTCTGTCCGTGGGCGTGGGGAAGAGAGTGGAAGTTTTGTTGCCTCCATCACAGTGAGGGGGTGTTTGGAGTCACTGTGATGGATGTTTGTGTTGGGGTCATGTGTCTTGTGTTCTTTTTTTTTTGTGTGTGACTGCTGGAAATGTAATTTCGTTCGGTACCTCGGTACCGAATGACAAATAAAACTCTGTATAATATCCTTCCTTAAATTTGGGGACCAAAACTGCACAAAGTACTCCAGGTGCGGTCTCACTTGGGCCCTGTACAACTGCAGAAGGACCTCTTTGCTCCTATACTCAACTCCTCTTGTTATGAAGGCCAACATTCCATTGGCTTTCTTCACTACCTGCTGTGCCTGCATGCTTCCTTTCAGTGACTGATTGACTTGGCACTACAGTGGAATTGTCCAAGTAGCTGGCCTGCAAATTATATTTGAATTTGACAACATTATTTCCACTCAAGATAGAGGAGAGCTACAAAAGGTCCAAATATTTTTAAATACTTGCAAAATCTAATGAAAATATAAAGCTAAAATAAGATGCTAGATGGACACAAAATGCTGGAGTAGCTCCGCAGAACAGGCAGCATCTCTGGATAGGATTGGGTGATGTTTCTGGTCTAAACCCTTCTTCAGACTGAGAGTTAGCGGAGAGGGAGACACAGATAAGGAAGGGTAAAGTGTGAAAATGAGACATCAAAGGTGATAAAACTCAAGGAAAATGTAGAATAGATCATTGTTAGCTAGGGGAAGGTGACAACGAAGCATACAGAGATAAAATTTAATCAGGAGGCCATTTAGACTGGTCGGAGAACTAGGATGGGGAGGGATGGAGAGAGAGGGAAAGCAAGGGTTACTTGAAGTTACAGAAGTCAATATTCATACCACTGGGGTGTAAGCTGCCCAAGCGAAATATGAGGGGCTGTTCCTCCGATTGCACTGGACCTCACTCTGACTGTGTAGGAGGCCCAGGACAGTTTGACCAAAATAAATTACGATAACTTTATTTTAACAAAACTGCAAATGATTTTTTAATAATAATGGCTCCTCTCAAAAGTTAAAAATCATTTTTGGATGTTTACTATCCCTCTGTTTAGTTTTTTAATTTAGAGATTCTAGTATTTTTTAGTTTTTAGTTTATAGATTGTATAGATTTTTTTAGTTTAGAGATTCTAGTATGGAAACAGGCTCTTCGGCCCACCAGGTCCATGCTGACTATTGAACACCTGTTCACACTATGTGTAGGAAAGAACTGCAGATGCTGGTCAGACTGAAGAAGGGTCTCGACCCGAAACATCATCCATTCCTTCTCTCCAGAGATGCTGCCCGTCCCGCTGGTTACTCCAGCATTTTGTGTCTATCTGTTCACACTAGTTCAATGTTATCCCATTTTCGCATCCGCTCCCTACACACTAGGGGAAATTTACCTACAAACTCCCACGTCTTTGGGATGTGGGAGGAAACCAGAGCACCCAGAGAAAACCCACGTGGGTCACAGGGTGAATCTGCAAACTTCACACAGACATCACCCGAGGTCAGGATTGAACCCTGTGGGGCAACAGCTCTACCCACTGCGGCATTGTGCTGCAATCTTGAGAAATCTTTTGAATCCATATGCATCTCTAGAATATCTTGGCAATTCTTCAGTAACAGTATAAAATTGCAAGCAGCTGTTTTTTTCCTTCAGAAAACTTAATTAATAATGTTGATAAATAAAATTCCCTGGGCATAAAGTTATGGGGCATTAGAAAGAATTGTAAATATTCAGGATAGGAAGGTAGGTATTTCAACTTGAAATATGCAAACCTTGCTGCAGGAGCTGGTAATTTTCATTGATGGAATTAGATAGTGCATCTGATCATTTGTGGACGACAGAGTTTGTATTTGAACTATTCATTTTGATTTCATAGAACATGGAACAAAGAACGGTACGGCACAAGAACAGGCTCTTCGGCCCATCATGTCTGTGCTGAACATAATGCCAAGCCCACCTCTCATCTGCTTGCATATAATCCATATCTCCCCATAGTCAGCATGGTTTGATGCAATGAGACGGGAATGGACTAGGACAGACTGGCAAATTATACTTAAAGGGTTGATGGTGCATATGCAATGGCAAAGATTTAAAGATCGCATGGATGAATTAGAACAATTGTTCATCCCTGTCTGGCGTAAAAATAAAACAGGGGAGGCGGCTCAACGAGGGAAATTAGGGATAGTGTTAAATCCTAGGAAGAGGCATGTAAATTAGCCAGAGAAAGCAGCAAACCGGAGGACTGGGAGAAATTTCGAATTCAAAGGAGGACAAAGGAGTTAATTAAGAGGGGGGAAATAGAGCATGAAAGAAAGCTTGCGAGGAATATAAAAACTGACTGTAAAAGCTTATTTAGATATGTGAAGAGGAAAAGATTAGTGAAGACAAATGTAGGTCCCTTACAGTCAGAAACAGGTGAATTTATAATCGGAAACAAGGAAATGACAGACCAGTTAAACGTACTTTGGTTCTGTCTTCACTAAGGAAAACAATCTCCCAGAAATACTAGGGGACCGAGGATCTTGCGTGAGGGAGGAACTGAAGGAAATTCACATCAGTCAGGAAATAGTGTTAAATAAACTGTTGGGACTGAAGGCAGATGAATCCCCAGGGCCTGATGGTCTGCATCTAAGAGTACTCAAGGATGTGGCCCTAGAAATCGTGGATGCATTGGTGATCATTTTCCAATGTTCTATAGACTCTGGATCAGTTCCTGTAGACTGAAGGTTGGCTGATGCATCCCCACTTTTTAAGAAAGGAGGGAGAGAGAAAACAGGGCATAATAGACCAGTTAGCCTGGGACATCAGTAGTGGGGAAGCTGCTCGAGTCAATTATTAAAGATGTAATAGCAGTGCATTTGGAAGGCAGTGACAAGATTGATCAAAGTCAGCATGGATTTATGGAGGGGAAAATCATTCTACTTGTTACATCCTCAAAAAATTCCAGAAGAATTCTAATCTTCTGGAATTTTTTGAGGATGTAACAAGTAGAATGGATAAGGGAGAAGCCAGTGGATGTGGTTTATTTGGACTTTCAAAAAGCCTTTGACAAGGTCCCACACAAGAAATTAGTGCAAAATTAGAGCACATGGGGTTGGGGGTAGGGTATTGACATGGATAGAGAATTGGTTGGCAGACAGGAAGCAGAGAGTAGGAATGAACGGGTCCTTTTCAGAATGGCAGACACTGACTAGTGGGGTGCAAGGCTCAGTGCTGGGACCCCAGTTATTTACAATATATATTAACGGTTCAGACAAAGGAATTAAATGTAACATCTCCAAGTTTACGGATGCCACAAAGCTGGGTGGCAGTGTGAGCTGCGAGGAGGATGCTATGAGGATGCAGGGTGACTTGAATAGGTTGGGTCAGTGGGTAGATGCATGGCAGATGCAGTATAATGTGGATAAATGTGAGGTTGTCCACTTTGGTGGCAAGAACAAGAAGGCAAATTATTATCGGAATGGTGTCAGATTAAGAAAAGGGGAGGTGCAATGAGACCTGTGTGTCCTTGTACATCAGTCACTGAAAGTAAGCATGCAGGTACAGCAGGCAGTGAAGAAAGATCAAGATCAAGATCAAGATCAAGATAGCTTTATTTGTCATCCAATATTGGACGAAATTCGGTCACCCACAGTCCAACAATAAAAGCATTAAATAGGCATTCAAATTACACAACCCCAAAACCCCCAAAACACAGTCCAACAATAAAAGCATTAAATAGGCACTAAAATTACCCAACCCCAAAAACACACAAAAAAAGAAACATCCATCAAAGAAACATCCATCACAGTGAGTCTCCTCCAGTCCTCTCCTCACTGTGATGGAAGGCCAGCAAGAGGCATGTTGACCTACATAGTGAGAGGATTTGAGTTTAAGAGCAAGGAGGTTCTACTGCAGTTGAGACCGCATCAAGACTATTGTGTGCAGTTTTGGTCTCCTAGTTTGAGGAAGGACATTCTTGTTATTGAGGGAGTGCAGCGTAGGTTCACCTGGTTAATTCCTGGGATGGCGGGACTGACATATAATGAAAGAATGGATCGACTGGGCTTGTATTCATTGGAATTTAGAAGGATGAGAGGGGATCTTATAGAAACATATAAAATTCTTAAGGGATTGGACAAGCTAGATGCAGGAAACATGTTCCCGATTTATTCACAAAATGCTGGAGTAAGCAGGTCAGGCAGCATCTCGGGAGAGAAGGAATGGGTGACGTTTCGGGTCGAGACCCTTCTTCAGACTGATGTCGGGGGTGGGACAAAGGAAGGATATAGGTGGAGACAGGAAGATAGAGGGAGATCTGGGAAGGAGGAGGGGAAGGGAGGGACAGAGGAGCTATTTGAAGTTGGAGAAGTCGACGTTCATACCACCGGGCTGCAAACTGCCCAGGCGAAATATGAGGTGCTGCTCCTCCAATTTCCGGCGGGCCTCACTATGGCACTGGAGGGGGCCCATGACAGAGAGGTCAGACTGGGAATGGGAGGGGGAGTTAAAGTGCTGGGCCACCGGGAGATCAGTTGCGTTAATGCGGACCGAGCGCAGGTGTTCAGCGAAGCGATCGCCGAGCCTGCGCTTGGTTTCGCCGATATAAATAAGTTGACATCTAGAGCAGCGGATGCAATAGATGAGGTTGGAGGAGGTGCAGGTGAACCTCTGTCTCACCTGGAAAGACTGTTTGGGTCCTTTGATGGAGTTGAGGGGGGAGGTAAAGGGACAGATGTTGCATCTCGTGCGGTTGCAAGGGAAAGTGCCCGGGGTTGGGGTGGTTTGGGTAGGAAGGGACGAGTGGACCAGGGAGTTACGGAGGGAACGGTCTCTGCGGGACGCAGAGAGGGGAGGGGATGGGAAGTCTATCCCCTACTCCCAATTCCTCCGTCTACGCCGCATCTGCGCCCGGGATGAGGTGTTTCAGACTAGGGCTTCCGAGATGTCCTCGTTCTTCAGAAAACGGGGCTTCCCCTCCTCCATTATAGATGAGGCTCTCACTAGGGTCTCTTCTAAATCCCGCAGCTCCGCTCTGACTCCCCCTCCCCCCACTCGCAACAAGGACAGGATCCCCCTCGTTCTCACCTTCCACCCCACCAGCCAGCGGATCCAACATATCATCCACCAACATTTCCGTCACCTACAACGGGACCCCACCACTGGCCATATCTTCCCATCCCCTCCCCTCTCTGCGTTCCGCAGAGACCGTTCCCTCCGTAACTCCCTGGTCCACTCGTCCCTTCCTACCCAAACCACCCCAACCCCGGGCACTTTCCCTTGCAACCGCACGAGATGCAACACCTGTCCCTTTACCTCCCCCCTCAACTCCATCAAAGGACCCAAACAGTCTTTCCAGGTGAGACAGAGGTTCACCTGCACCTCCTCCAACCTCATCTATTGCATCCGCTGCTCTAGATGTCAACTTATTTATATCGGCGAAACCAAGCGCAGGCTCGGCGATAGCTTCGCTGAACACCTGCGCTCGGTCCGCATTAACGCAACTGATCTCCCGGTGGCCCAGCACTTTAACTCCCCCTCCCATTCCCAGTCTGACCTCTCTGTCATGGGCCTCCTCCAGTGCCATAGTGAGGCCCGCCGGAAATTGGAGGAGCAGCACCTCATATTTCACCTGGGCAGTTTGCAGCCCGGTGGTATGAACGTCGACTTCTCCAACTTCAGATAGCTCCTCTGTCCCTCCCTTCCCCTCCTCCTTCCCAGATCTCCCTCTATCTTCCTGTCTCCACCTATATCCTTCCTTTGTCCCACCCCCGACATCAGTCTGAAGAAGGGTCTCGACCCGAAACGTCACCCATTCCTTCTCTCCCGAGATGCTGCCTGACCTGCTGAGTTACTCCAGCATTTTGTGAATAAATCGATTTGTACCAGCATCTGCAGTTATTTTCTTAAACATGTTCCCGATGTTGGGTGCATCCAGAACCAGGGGTCACAGTTTAAGAATAAGGGGTAGGCCATTTAGGACTGAGATGCAAAAAAACCTTTTCACCCAGAGAGTTGTGAATCTGTGGAAGTCTCTGTCACAGAAGGCAGTGGAGCCCAATTCACTGGATGTTTTTAAGAGAGAGTTGGATATAGCTCTTAGGGCTAACAGAATCAAGCGATATGGGGAGAAAGCAGGAACGGGGTACTGATTCTGGATGATCAGCCATGTTCATATTGAATGGCAGTGCTGGCTCGAAGGGCCAAATGGCCTACACCTGCACCGATTTTCTATGTTTCTATATCTATATGCCTATCCAGAAGTCTCTTAAGTGCCACTATTGTATCTGCCTCAACCACCACCCATGGCAGTGAGTTCCAGGCACTCCCCACTCCCTGTGTGAAAAAACTGCCCGCTAATTTCCTTTAAACTTTGCCTCTCTCACTTTAAAGTTTACTCCCTTAATTTTGATTTTTCCATCCTGGGAAAAGGGTACTGAATCTATCCTATCAGTACGTCTCATACTATTATATAATTCTGTCAGGTCTCCCTGCAACCTCTGGCGTTCCAGAGAAAACAATCCAAGTGTGTCTAACCTCTCCTGGTAGCTAAAACCCTCTAATCCAGGCATAATTCTGGTAGACCTCCTCTGCACCCTTTCCAAAGCCTCCAAATCCTTCCTGTATTGGGGCAGCCATAACTGCATGTAATACTCCAAATGCAGCCGAACCGAACCAAATGAAGTCCTATAAAGCTGCATCATGACTTCCTGACTGTTAACCGCAATGCCTAAACCTATAAAAACAAACATACGAGATGCCTTCTTTACCACTCTATCTACTTGAGTTGCCACTTTCAAGGGTTTAATGAGATGGACCCCAAGATCTCTCTGTACATCAATGCGGTTAAGGGTCATGCCATTAATTGTATATTTTCCCCATACATTTGACTTCCCAAAATGGAACACATCACACTTGCACATTGCTGTAGCAATCCTGGTGTCATCTGCAAACTTATTAACCAATCTGTTTAGTTTTATGTAACGGTCATTTACATTTATATACTAGACGACCCGTTGGGTCCCGTTGTTACTAAAGGTTCTCTGGGCGCGCCGCAGCCGGGCCCGGAAACCCTCGCCCAACTGCCCACGCGTGGATATCGGGCCCGGCAACCCTCGCCCAACTGCGCAGGCACAGCTGCCTGGCCCGGCAAATGGGAGTGCACTGCGCAGGTGCGGCTGCCGGGCCGTTGAAACTCCCCCGTGGCCTGGGGCGGGCGAGGGGGAGAGGAAAGGGGAGAGGGAGCCACTCACCCCGGCCGCAGGCGGCCATCACAGTGGCCAGCAGCAGGAGAGCGACCGCAAGACGCTGCGCCATGTTCGTCCTGCCGGTGGCCATCTTCTTTGACCTTCTCTCTTCCGCCACGCTGCACCCACAGATGGGTCAGGCAGGGGGCACGCTGGGACGGGTGCCAGTCTCCCTCCCCCGTTGTGATGCCATAATAGATCAAAATGACAATCTCAAAATGGCGATCTCATATATAACCCGTTGGGTTCCCATTGTGATGCCGAACACGGAAATATTAGATCAAAATGACTTGTCCCATTCACAGTATAAAGTTTATTAAAGTTTATAAAGTGAATAGCTTTTAAAATATAACGAAAATTGATACTGCACACCGCAGGCGAATGGTGAGTAAGGTGGGCCTAAAATTGTTGTGCTATCGTGTACTGTTTTGGCTGTAATTCGGGAACATACATACATACATGCAAGTAGTGTAGGAAAATAACTGCAGATACTGGTACAAATCGAAGGTATCACAAAATGCTGGAGTAACTCAGCAGGTCAGGCAGCATCTCAGGAGAGAAGGAATGGGTGACGTTTCGGGTCGAGATCCTTCTTCAGACTGAAGAAGTCACCCATTCCTTCTCTCCTGAGATGCTGCCTGACCTGCTGAGTTACTCCAACATTTTGTGATACATACGTACAAGATGAGCGTTTTAGTAATATAATATAGATATCACAACAGCAGAGGTCTCAGCACATATCTCTGCGGAACTCCACTGGTCACAGAATACTGTCCTTCCACCGTTCAGTTTGGGAGTGCGATTTTGGGCGTGAGTTTTTTTGGTTTCTGCCAAATTGGGAGGGGTTACTGACTTGAAATGTTAACTCTGTTTCTCTTTCTACAGAATTTTCTCTGGTTACCATTGTACCCTTGCACTATGGAATCTGGCTGCCATCTGCTTAATACTTAATTGATTGTTAAAATCGAGACAAGCTATTGTTAACATTTCACAATCAAAACTAAGAAATAAACTATGTCTGCAAATTTTGAATTATATGTTTACAGGGCGGCATAGTGGCGCAGTGGTAGAGTTGCTGCCTCATAGCACTAGAGACCTGGGTTCGTTTCTGACTAAGGGTGCTGTCTGTGTGGAGTTTGCATGTTCTCCCAACATGTTGCTCCGGTTTCCTAGGTTAATGGACTTCTGTAAATTGTCAATTGTTAATTGTTCCTAGTGTGTTGGATAGTGCTTAGTGGTCAGCGCAGGCTCAGTGGTGCCAAAGGGCCTGTTTCCACGCTGCCAACTATAATGTCTAAAATCTAAAAAGACATTAAAAAAATAATTTTTTTTTTTTAATTGCAGGAAGAAGTCAATAACAGATATATATTTCTAGAAAAAGAGAAACAATGGAAACGCTTTAAGGTAAATGCATTAAAAACAAATGTTTTTATTGAACTGGATTGAGATCGGGGCATTTCATTTTTTATTCTGCAAATGCCAGTTAACAGATGTTTTCTCAGAATTTTATGACTGAAGAATTCCTTCAAATAACATTAATGACAGGATTCTAGATAAGGGGGTACCATCATTCATTCATGCAATCAGATTTACAATTCTTGAAAAATAGACAATGGAGTTTGGAAGAAAACAGAGGAAATTATTCCAGACTAGAGCTTCAAGAGCTTCAAATTTTTCAGAGGCAGACAGGACCAGAAAATATATTGTATCTGGATCCAGCCTCAGCTAAATTTGGTTTAGCAAAGGCCTAAATAATATCATTATAACATTGGGGTTAACCCAACTTTTTAGAACTGAAATAAAAGTAGAAAATGTTGAAATCTCGCAAGGTTGCAGTTGAATGTCAGTTTAATTCTACCTCCCTTCTACCTCCCACTCCTATTCTGACCTACATGCATGTGTCCTCCATTACTTGAAGGCCAATATGAGCTTTAAAAACAGCACTTCAATTTCTTTCCATGAATATTGCAGCCTGCCACACTGAGTGCAACACCTTCATTCGATACGATACGATAGAACTTTATTTATCCCAGGAGGGAAATCTAACTAACTCTCGCTGTTTGTGTCAGAGTTGATTAAATGGGTCATCTATCATAGCTACTAACTACCTCACTGAAGATCCATGACTATCTTTAATGGGACTTCAATGGACTTTATCTTGCACTAAACCATGTATCTGGACATTATGGACAGCTCAATTGTAATCATGTACTAGGACAGGTTGGGCCCGTTGGGCCCAAAGCTCTCCTGCATTGGTGTAGCACCCTCCCCTCCCCCACTCCCCACCCCCCCCCCCCACTCACCCACTCCATCCCCCCTCAATGCCCCTTTTGCCCCCCTCCACCCCCCCTTATCCCCCCCTCCTCTCCTCACCCCCCCCATTCTTAGGGGCTCTCCGGCACTCCCACCCTTTCCCCCTTCCCCTCCCCCCCACTCACCCACTCCACCCCCCTCAAACCCCATTATCCCCCCCTCCTCCCCTCCTCCCCTCCCCCCCTCCTCCCCTCCTCCCCTCCCCCCCTCAACCACTCACCCACTCCATCCCCCCTCAACCCGGGCACCCAGGATCTTGGAGATCATTCACCAGCAGCAGCAGCTCAACGGCTCAGGAGCAGCGGCAGTTCGACGGCTCGGCAGTTCGACGGTGACGGCTGTTGCTTTGAGCGGGAAGAAGCCCCGGCAGACAACCAGCGCACTTTGAGCGGGAAGAGCCGGCGACCAATCAGAGCAGCGGCGGCGCTCTCCCCACGTGTGACCCGGACCAATCGGGCGTTGAGCGGGAGGTCGGAGCCAATAAATCGACCCCACGTGAACGTCGGAGCCAATAAATCGACCCCACGTGAAGGTCGGAGTCAATCAATTGACCCCACATGGGGAGGGAGCAGCAGGAGCCAATCAGAATGGTCGCCACTCCCGTCACTCGGGCAGGTCCCACCCCCCTGCACTCCACTCGCCATTGCCTGCCATTCTGAAAGGGACCCGTTTATTTCTACTCTTTGTTTCCTGTCTGCCAACCAATTCTCTATCCATGTCAATACCCTACCCCCAATACCATGTGCACTAATTTTACCCACTAATCTCATGGGAGGGGGCTTATCAAAGGTTTTCTCAAAGTCCAGATACACTACATCCACTGGCTCTCCTTCATCCATTTTACTTATCACATCCTCAATAAATTCCAGAAGATTAGTCAAGCAGGATTTCCCCTTTATAAATCCATGCTGACTTGGACCAATCCTTTTACTGCTATCCATTTGCGCCGTTATTACTTCTTTAATAATTGACTCCAGCATCTTCCCCACCACTGATGTCAGGCTAACTGGTCTATAATTCCCCGTTTTCTCTCTTGCTCCTTTCTTGAAAAGTGGGATAACATTAGCTAACCTCCAATCCACAGGAACTGATTTTGAATCTATAGAACATTGGAAAATGATCACCAATGCATCCATGATTTCTAGAGCCACCTCCTTGAGTACCCTGGGATGCAGACCATCAGGCCCTGGGATTTATCAGCCTTCAGTCCCATCAGTCTACCCAATACTATTCCTTGCCTAGTGCAAATTTCTTTCAGTTCCTCTGTCTCCCTAGATCCCCTGTCTTCTAGGAAATTTGGGAGATTGGTTCTTTCTTCACTAAGGAAGACACAAACAAAGTATCTGTTCATCTCTTGCCATTTCCTTGTTCCCCATGATAATTTCACCTGTTTCTGCCTTCAAGGGACTCACATTTGTCTTTACTAATCTTTTTTCTTTTAACATACCTAAAAAAGTTTTTACTATCCTTCTTTATATTCTAGGGCAGCTTCCCCTCGTACTTCATCTTTTCAGCCTGTATTGGCCTTTTTGTTACCTTCTGTTGTCCTTTGAAAGTTCCCCAATCCTCTGGCTTCCCGCTACTCTTTGCTATGTTGTACATCTTTTCTTTTAGTTTTATTCCATCCCAAACTACCCTTGTCAGCCACGGTTGCCTCTTGCTCCCCTTAGAATCTTTCTTCCTCTTTGGAATGAAATGACCCTGCGTCTTCTGGATTATGCCCAGAAATTCCAGCCATTGCTGTTCCACCATCAGCTCCTCTCTCATGTCTTCATAGTCCCCTTTGTTCAACTTTGTTCAGCATCTATTATTCAATTTTATTTCAATATTGACATTGCTAAATCAATTTCCCATGCTACCCTAATTGTTCTTGTCATCAGTAAACCATATGGTCTCTCTGTTTGATTTTTCCATTTAGTGTGGTCATGGCCTTCAGTTCCTGAGCTCCAGGACAATGCCTTGTGTACCTTCCATACCATTGTTTTGGATATTCATTTCAAACTCCTGTTGGACTTCATCATCGTTATCAGATCTCACTCTTCTGCCAAAAGTTATGACTATTGTATAAAATAAAGTTGGCACTGGTGTCAGTTCTGAACTGCTGTTTGTCCCCACAATCCTTTTTCCTTCCTTTCACATCACTCAAATTCCAGACGTTGTCTTACCACTGATTCTTGCTTGGACCTTCAACTTCTATACTCTTTCTCTCATGCCATTGCTAAACATGACCTGTACATAGATCCACGTTTAGATGTCTTGACCTGACAACATTGCTGATTGATTTAGGGCAAAACCTAGCTGACATAGAAAATGGCTTAGGTAGACATAAAATGCTGTGTTATTCCTGCATTTTGTGTCTATCTTCGGTGTAAACCAGTATCTGCAGTTCCTTCTTATATATAAAAAATGGCTTCTCTCCTTAGGTACCGGGTATTTTTCCCTATCAATATCCTGCTCTTTTTGTCAGAAATAATATTAAATACATTTCAAAAATAGTATAATAAATAGTGTAACTTCAATATAAAGGTATAATTTACACGGTCAGATCAATAAGCCAGAGATACAGATCATTGTGCATGAAGATAAGGACGTTCAATCTTAAAACGTAATTCAGATTTTCAGGTCATTAACTTAACTAACAAAGTCAGAAATGCTATCCTATGGGCTAACTCGGCATTGATTTTTTTGTTCTATCTAATTAAGCTTGTCTTGTAAGATTTAGCCTAAATCTTCTTTGGTTAATGAGGCCGCATCTCTAGGATAGAAACATAGAAACATAGAAAATAGGTGCAGGAGGAGGCCATTCGGCCCTTCGAGCCTGCACCGCCATTCAATATGATCATGGCTGATCATCCAACTCAGTATCCCGTACCTGCCTTCTCTCCATACCCCCTGATCCCTTTAGCCACAAGGGCCACATCTTGTGAGATGTGAGATACAGTTCCCATCTGTTGCAGAAATGCATACTGGATCCAACATAACTCTTTTAAAAGTGGGATAGAGGGCTTCCCTTCAGATTAATGTGGGACATTGCTGTGAGAGGATTCTATGTTGTTTGCAAAAGGAGGTTTGGTTTTTATGTCTTCTTTGTAATGCAGTGCTCTGAGAATGTATGTACAATCATGCCTTTTTTTAAAATTGCATGGTACTCCACTACGGCAAGGGGGGCTGGCATGAGGAATTAATAGGTATCCTCTTGTACGGTATTTCAAAGTCAGAAATTAAAGAGCATGGGAATTTTAAGAGAGTGCAGATGTTGTTTTTTTGAGCAAAAAACAAACTGCTGGTGGAACTCTTATAGTGTAGGAAGGAACAGCAGATGCTAGTTTACACCAAAGATACAACACAAAATGTTGGAGTAACTCAGCGGGTCAGGCAGTATCTTTAGCGAGATGGAATGGGTGACGTTTTGGGTCGAGACCCTGCTGGTGGAACTCAATGGGTCAGGCAGCATCTGTGGAAGGAAATGAACAGATGGCGTTTCGGGTTGGAACCCTTCTTCAAACTGATTACTGAGCATGTTTTGGGGCAAACAAATTTGAATAATTTTATGTTCTTTCAATTAGCCCACCAAAACTTTTTTTATGCATTGTAAACCTATGCAACAAGAATTGGGTGCCCCACCAATTCAAATCTGCTTCCCTAACTCCTCATCAAACTAAACAAACTCAGAGAAATGGTTTTCTCAATGACGCATGCTTGTGATCTCTGAGAAGCGAGAACTCCAAAAATGTATGATTGGAGATTTTGGGATCACAAATGAGATGGGCACAGGCCAATTGTTTAAGGTTTAAATGTTAACTAGACCAAGTGGACCCGTTGGGCCCAAACCTCTCCTGCATTCGTGCAGCACCCCCCTCTCCCCCCCCCCCTCCGCTCACCCCCCTCCCTCCCCTCCTCTCCCCTCCCCCTTCCCCCCCACTCCATCCCCCTCAACCCCCCTTTTATCCTCCCTCCCCCCCCCCATCCACCACCCTACCTCCACCCTCCCTCCCACCCTTGGAGATAGATTTAAACTTTAAAATGTGAATAACTTTAAAAATATAACACCGATTTCAATTAGCACCAAAGGGATGACGGTGAGTAAGGCGGGCCTAAAATTGTTACGCTATCGTGTACTGTTTTAGCTGTAGTTCAGGAACAAACAAACAAACAAATGAGAGTTTTAGTTTATAGACTAGACCTAGTGGACCCTTTGGGCCCATTCCTCGTGGAGGGGAGACAGGGAAGGGTAGAGGGTGCCACTCACCTCAGTGGCCCCATTCCTCGTAGAGGGGAGACAGGGAAGAGTACAGGGTGCCACTCACCTCAGCGGCCCCATTCCTCATAGGTTTTCCATTGTGACCTTGGAAAATCGTGTTTTTTCTTTAAAATAAATTGCTTAATTTTTATTTTTTTTAATGAACCTCAATGAAATAGTATTGAGTAAAATGAAATTCAAATGGGACTTTGCTTTGCAGAATTCATTCCAGGTAGTATTAATCTTGCTTTCCTGGTATCATGTATGTTCCAGAAACAGACTCATTAAGCCTATTATTGGGCTGTCAGTTTCAGATTTCCAGCATCTGCAGTTCTTTTTATTTCAATTACCATGATGTTTTTTAGTCCCAGGTGATGATAACATTATTTTTATTTAAATCATTTGCTCTTGGCGTATTTATACTTCCAAAAGGATATGGCCACCTTTTGATTTGGAGTAAACTCATCCTGGGTTAGATATTGGATAGTGATGCCAAACATGCTAGGAACAGGACACACAGTTTGTATTTTCACGATGGCATCTTTGCCTGCCAGAAAGCAGCTTACCATTAAGAATTCATCACAAAATTAATGATGAGATCCACTGGCGGTCTCCCACAGAATGGCACAACTACTCATAGTATACGTTAATAGTTTCATAACAGAGTGGTTTATGTTCACTTCTCCTTAGAAGTTGGCTTATAAAGGCTCAGTCAGCCAACTGAACCATCCCACCAACAACTAGAGAGCAGTCCTGAGCGACCAGCTACCTCGTTGGAGACACTCGGACTATGATTGGACTTTACTGGACTCTATCTTGAACTAAACGTTATTCACGTTATTCCCTTCATCATGTATCTGCACACTGTGGATGGCTCGATTGTCATCATGTATCTGCACACTGTGGATGGCTCGATTGTCATCATGTATTGTCTTTCTACCGACTGGATAGCACATAACAAAAGCTTCTCACTGTACCTCAAACACGTGACAATAAACTAAACTCAACTGAACTCAATTTGATAACAGAAGCCTATTGAAGAAGTTCATGTTTAAAAATCTTGGGAATACTTGCTCTGCGGTCAAATGCTTTAGGACCCATGGTTCTATCCATGACCGCATAGATTTTCTCGAGCTGCTCCAATTTCCTCCTTCATTCTAAAAGATGTACAAGTTAATTATCTATTATCTATCATACGTTACCCCTAACCGTAGATAAATGATAAAAAAGAATGAAAGGGAAGGATGATGGGATGTTTGAGAGACCATGAATTGCTGGGATTCAAAGAACTAAAGAGAGGGAAATGGGACTGGTGTACTGTAACTGCTCCATTCACGCCAGCATGGACTCAGTGGACTGCACTGAGTGCTATTATAAGGTGGGAAGATACGTGACCCATTAGTGGGCTTTAATTGCAACTCCAATTTCTGCTTCAAGTAGGTCTTTTGACATGATTCATTGAAAGGTTAACTTTCCAGTGACTAATTCTCATGCATTCTATTAGGCATTTTCGGAAAGCCATACACTGACAGCTTTTGATTACAATTGTAACAATTGTATTGCACTTGGGCCTCTATATTTGTGGTGCAGCTCAAACAGAACAGAGGCTTGCCATTACATCTAAACAGCTCAGACAGAAATATTTCCCACAGGAGTTCTCTGACCCAGGAATTTCAGTCACCGCAAGGACATATGCTCTGACACAGATGGCTGTGGAGGCTAAGTCAATGGATATTTTTAAAGTGGAGATTGATATATTCTTAGTATGGGGTTATGGGGAGAATGCAGGAGAATGGGGTTGAGAGGGAAAGATAGATCAGCCATGATTGAATGGCGGAGTAGACTTGATGGGCCGAAAGGTCTAATTCTGCTCCTATAACTTATGAACATGAAAAGTTACCTTGATATACGATTGGTTAGGAATGGATGTGTTGAGCTATGGTTAGGAATGGATCTGTGGAGTAAGATTGAATTCACATCTTCTATCCAAGTGATAAAAGGGCTCACCATGTGTGAAGTCTGGAAAATTCCTTCATTTGAGGACGAGCAGTCTTGTGGTATTGGGTTTCTGAATTTAATGGATATTAATTTCATTTGAAGAGAAAAATTAAGATTGAAAGTTCAAATTCACCACTGTGTTGAGATCAAGTTCTCTATTAAATTAATTGATGTCAAATGGGCTAAAATTTAAAAGTGTTGTATTATTCTGGCCTGCTTCTAAACAATAAATGAAAGCTCATTTGATGATCCCATTTGGGTAAATTTTGTATTAAGCTTGACTAAATGAAGCTGACCTATTATCGAGCGGTCGTTATTTAAATCGGTTCTCTCCAAGATATCATAGATTATATTGTTTGTAGTATTTTCTGTTGTCTCATTGGAAAAAAGGGGTATTATATAAACAAACTAATAATTTGCAATTGCCCAATCTGCAGTACTTCCTTAACTAATGTAACATTGTGAAGATGAACACCAGAAATGTAAAGGTCGTTCCTGGGTTAAGGCAGGGTTCCATTCGTAACCAGAACTTTAGACATTGGAGATGCAGTACGGAAACAGGCCTTTCGGCCCACCGAGTCCGTGCCGACCAGCAATCACCCCAAACATTGGCTTTTACCTAGCCAATTAACCTACAAATCTAGACGTCTTTGGAGCGTGGAAGGAAACCGGAGCTCCCGGGGAAAACCTAAGCAGGTCACGGGGAGAACGTACAAACTCCAAACAGACAGCACCTGTAGTCAGGATCGAACCTGGGTCTTTGGTGCTGTAAGGCAGTAACTCTACTGCTGAGCCACCACGCCACCTTCCTAAGAGGAATTGGGTATGGCAGTAACAACTGGACCTGTCTGCAATGCCCACAACCTGAGTTTAAATAAAGAATCATGCTGACAATTTATTAACACCAGTTTAGAATGCTTAACTTCCAAGCCACTGATAGTCCTGTGCATTTAAGTAAAATAATGTGGTATTATTACTAGTGAAATGTTACTCTTATGTTTGATAAAGAAGAATTTTGATTTTGTTTGTTCCCTTCTTTCCCATTAGGATAAAGTGATCAAGGAAACAATTTTGTACAGAGGAATAAAACCAGGCATTGGAAAATGGAAGTGTAACTGCACTAAAAAGAAACTGTAACTGCAGTAAAAACCTCAAAGAAAAATCCCTCTCCTCCATTTTAAGTGTTTAACTGGATGATGAAGGATGGAAAAACAGGATGTATCCTAAACATCTAATTTTCACCGACTATCTGGAGTCTGACATTTGTGCTGCCACTTCTCATTATTTTTAGCAAAGAGGATTCTTCTTTCTGTACAACAGGAAACCAAATATTATCCTGATCATTTCCTTTACGATGTACTGCTATGGCAATGAATGACTCATAAACAATGTGCCTGATGTGATTTTTCATAATTTTCTTCGCTTTTCCCACTTCTACTTCGTATCTTGAGCAGAGAAAAGAATTATTGACCGACCCTTGGGCAAATTAACCTTCAATGAAAGGCATAGGCTAAAAGATATGTCAATTAAATCGATGTTTCTTCATTAGAGTTATGTTTTTATGCCTGGTATTATTTATTTAAAATGTTACTTTGCCGAATCTTAAATGTAAAGTTATATGCCGTGTAACCACAAAGCTGTTAAGATAATCCCATAGCAACCAAGAGGTTCTCATAACAGCAACCAAACCAATTTAACATAATTGAAGAACAGAGCTGGTACATACACCAAATCAAAACCAATTCTGAGCATATGTATAATGTTACAAATCAGGAACCAGGGTGGGCCTCATGGCCTCTCAAGCTTGCATCATTCGTTAATAAGATCATGACTGATCATGATTATTTATTGAAAAGGACACAAAGTGTGGGAGTAACTCAGTGGGTCAGGCGGCACCTCCAAAGATATTGCCTGACCTGTTGAGTTACTCCAGCACTTTGTGTCCTTTTTTGTAAACCAGCATCTGCAGTTCCTTGTTTCCACATGATTGGTTATAAACCATGAATTATAATACAGTGCATTCAGAAAGTATTCAGACCCCTTCACTTTTTCCACATTTTGCTACATTACAGCCTTATTTTAAAATGGATTAAAAAAAATGTTTTATCATCAATCTACACACAATACCCCATAATAAAAAAGCAAAAACAGGTGTTTAGAAATTTTTGCAAAGCAATTAAAAAGAAACAACTGAAATGTCACATTGACACAAGTATTCAGACCCTTTACTCAGTACTTTGTTGAGGCACCTTTTGCAGCAATTCAAGCCTCAAATCTTCTTGGGTATGACGCTACAAGCTTGGCCACCTGTATTTGGGTAATTTCTCCCATACTTCTCTGCAGATCCTCTCAAGCTCTGTCAGGTTGCACTGCTATTTTCAGGTCCCTCCAGAGATGTTCGATCGGCTTCAAGTCCTGACTCTGGCTGGGCCACTCAAGGACATTCACAGACTTGTCACAAAGCCACTCCTGCGTTGTCTTGGCTGTGTGCTTAAGGTCGTTGTCCTGTTGGAAGGTGAACCTCTGCCCCAGTCTGTGGTCCAGAACGCTCTGGAGCAGGTTTTCATTAAGGTTCTCTCTGTACTTTGCTCCATTCATCTTTCCCTCCATCCTGACTAGTCCCCCAGTTCCTGCTGCTGAAAAACATCCTCACAGCATGATGCTGCCACCACCATGCTTCACCGTAGGTATGGTATTGGCCAGGTGATGAGTGGTGCCTCTTGGCATTGAGGCCAAAGAGTTCAATCTTGGTTTCATCAGACCAGAGAATCTTGTTTCTCATGGTCTGAGAGTCCTTTGGGTGCCTTTTCCAAGCGGGCTGTCATGTGCCTTTTACTGAGGAGGGCTTCCGTCTGCCCACTCTACCATAAAGGCCTGATTGGTGGAGTGCTGCAGATATAGTTGTCCTTCTGGAAGGTTCTCCCATCTTCCCAGAGGAACTCTGGAGCTCGGTCAGAGTGACCATCAGGTTCTTGGTCAAGGCCCTTCTCCCCCGATTGCTCAGTTTGGCCAGGTGGCCAGCTCTATGAAGAGTCCCGGTGGTTCCAAAGTTCTTCTATTTAAGAATGACAGAGGCCACTGTGCTCTTCGGGACCTGCAATGCTGCAGAAATTGTTTTATACCCCTCCCCAGATATGTGTCTCGACACAATCCTGTCTCGGAGGTCTACCGACAATTCCTTCATCTTCATGGCTTAGTTTTTGCTCTGACATGCACTGTCAACTGTGGGACCTTATATAGACAGGTGTGTGCCTTTCCAAATCATGTCCAATCAATTTAATTTACCACTGGTGGACTCCAATCAAATTGTAAAAACATCTCAAGGATAATCAATGGAAACAGGATGAACATAAGCTCAATTTTGAGTATCATAGCAAAGGGTCTGAATACTTATGTAAATGTGATATTTCAGTTATTTCTTTTTAATTACTTTGCAAACATTTCTAAACACCTGTTTTTGCTTTTTTATTATGGGGTATTATGTGTAGATTGATGATAAAAAAAAAAGAATTGAATCCATTTTAAAATAAGGTTGTAACATAACAAAATGTGGAAAAGGGAAGAGGTCTGAATAGTTTCTGAATGCACTGTATATGTTGTTCACGATATAAAAATGACTTGGATGTAAATATAGGCGGGTTGGTCAGTAAATTTGAATGAATGAATGAATGAATGAATACTGAATCATCCTACTGCAACCAGAGAGCAGTCCTAAAGTTTGCAGATGACACCATGATTGCTGGGGTCATGGACTGTGAGGAAGGCTGTCAAAGTATATGGATGGTAGTTATCTGCATGCTATGTTGAGCAAAACCACAAGAAATTGTAGGGAGTAGTTGATGTAGCCCAGTCCATCACACAGACTAGACTTCCCACCATTGATTCCATCTATACTTCGCACCGCCTGGGAATGTAGCCAACATAATCAGAGACTGGTCTTGCCCCAATCATTCCTTATTCTCCCTGTTCCCATTTGGCAGAAGGTACAGAAGTTTGAAGTGTGAAAGCATACACCACCATGCTCAGGAACAGCTTCTTCCCCTTTATGTAGGAAAGAACCTTCGATTCTTCCCCTTTGTGATTGGGTTTATGAATGGTCCCTCCATAAACTAGGGTATTGACCAATTCATTTCTACCCCTTTGTGGACATTGGACATTGTCTATGGAACTGATGCACAACAATGCTGAGAACTATATTCTTCGAGCTGTATCTTCCTCTTTGCACTCCCCATTATACTTGAGATTGATAGTATTTACGTATAGTATTATCTGACCTGGATAGCATGCCAAACTAAGCCAAACAAAGCCTTTAATTGCACGTCAATGCACATGACAATAAAAAAATGGAAGTTAACAGAGTAAACACCAATGAAAAAATTGTTATCAAGACAAGAGGTAGCAGTTTCTTCCCACATAAAAAGAAACTACCAATATTTGTAAGCATTTAAACTTTGTTTGTACATTCCCAGCTTAAATTCTACAAAATCGATAATGCTCTTTAAATGCTAGTACTGGAATGTTTGGAATCAATTGAGTTCTTAACTACTACTGCAATGGAAGCATGATAAAATCACAAGACAGGATGTAATTCTGCATTTAAAGGTCCTCTTATGAAGTGACACAAGGGAGTAAGAGGCAACAGATCCATCAGTAAGATAACTAATGGGGAGAAAGTGTCTTTGAAGTAGATTCACTGAGGGCATTTAGAGGCAGCAGGTCATTCGATAATATTAGGGATGAAGAACTAGATAAGAATCTCAAGGAAGCTGAGGGTTCTGGAGAATTTTAACGAGCGTTGGGTCTGAATATCTTGGGAACAAAAAATAGAGGAAACCGAGTGATAAGCTTAAGACCCACAGAGAGGAAGATTGGAGCAAAACCATAGAAAAGTAAAATAAATTGGTATGCACCTTATCAATTTGGAGTGGGTGAAAGAGAGTGCTAAAGGTCAAGAGTTAGCGGGCAGCAAAGAAATAACAAATGCATTTATGAAAAGCGCTGAGTTTTTCAGATACGGACTACCAGAAATTAAAATAGAATGCATGAAATACTTAACCTATTAAGCTGCATCAGCAGAGAGAAAAGAAGAATTATCATGTTGTGTCAATGACCTTTCATCGGCAGAAAATTCTGCTTTAGGATAGACCGCCAGATGGTTAAAAGCGCAGTTTGTATAATTAGTACTTCACTAACTTTTATGCTTGAATAATTGCATACTATATCCTCCTTTGCTGTGTATGCCACCCTATTTCCGTAGTTAACAACACACATGCAGGGCAGCACAGTGGCGCAGCGGTAGAGTTCCTGCCTTACAGTGCCCGAGACCTGGGTGCAAACCTGATTACGGGTGCTGTCTTACGGAGTTTGTACATTCTCCCTGTGACCGCGTGTGTTTTCTCTGGGTGCTCCGGTTTCCTCCCACACTCTAAAGAAGTGCAGGTTTGTAGGTTAATAGGCTTCTGTAAATTGTCCCTAGTGTGCAGGACAGACAGCCCCGCGTCTGGCGCTGTAAGGCAGCAACTCTATCACTGTGCCAATGTGCCGGCAAGTTTATTTTCAGTTCTCTTACTAACCAACTATTTCTCGATTCCTAAAGCCAAAAAAAAGGAGGTTATAAATTACCGCAGATGATCACAGCAGATAAATTTGTATTGTTTCCATTCTCCACTACTTTAAATGGAAGAATGATCTGCTGAGGATACATGGGTTAACCGTTCTTTAAAATAATGAAGGGGTTGACAAATGCATTAAAAGATCGATATCCTGAATTTGCAAATCTGGCTGGAAGTTTTGCCCACTGGCCATATGTATCAGCAAATTGCAGACAGCAAGTCTATGATAGTTCACGTTGTGTAGCCAGTGGGCATCATTCCCTACCAGCTGCACTGTCTCAAATAATTACCCTCTCAATGTTTCCTTCTCGTGATACAAGGAGTAATATTGAGTTGGGATGAGCTTTATAGCTATTGCCCTCAAGAAAACACACTGCAAAAATCTTTCATATCAGCATTGAACAAAAGCGCTCAACTTATGCGGCT
This sequence comes from Rhinoraja longicauda, assembly GCF_053455715.1. Classification (NCBI taxonomy): domain Eukaryota; kingdom Metazoa; phylum Chordata; class Chondrichthyes; order Rajiformes; family Arhynchobatidae; genus Rhinoraja; species Rhinoraja longicauda. The sequence continues at coordinate 14,478,026 of NC_135956.1, read as the reverse complement.
GGATTATATTTAAGCAGAAGAAATTACAACTGTACAGATTTTATCTTATCATTTGATCCTTCATTGAGGCTTTTCGTTTAGTTTAGAGATATATAGCGGAAACAAGCCCACTGAGTCCGCGCCGACCAGCGATTCCCGCACACTAACACCAGCCTACACGCTCGGGATAATTTACACTTATACCAAGCCAATTAACCTACAAACCTGTATGTCTTTGGAGTGTGGGAGGAAATCAGAGCTCCTAGGGAAAACCCACGCCGGTCACTAGCAGAACGTACAAACTCCATATAGACAGCACCCGTAGTCAGGATCGAACCAGGGTCTCCAAATCTGTAAGGCAGCAACTCAACTGTTGCGCCACCAGGCTGCACCAAGGTTTTTAGGCTCTTTGCTCATTTGCAAAATGCAAGTGGGTGCCTTTACTAGAAAAAAGGAGAGGCAGATGCTGGTTAATACACAAAAGGACACAAGTGCTGGAGGAATCTCAGCAGGTCAGTTGGCATCTCTGGAGAACATGGATAGATGCCGTATTCGGTCCATGTTCTCCAAAGATGCTACCTGAGCTGCTGAGGTTCTCCAGCCTTTTGTGTCCTTTTGTGCTTTTACTAGAATATCGTCCACAGCAAGCCTTCAGTTATCCAGAAATAAGATGAGGCGACATTAATGTAAAATTAAAAATAACATTTCAGTGGTCCAACATCTACATTTGTGCCTCTGTTTATACTGTTAGTGTTCAGAGGATAGCTTTAAGATATGTAGGTAAAGGTAAATTAAATTAAAATTAAAGTGCCGCATACTGGCTGAAAGTTTCAGTATGAGCATTGTTCTGAGTTTTTAATCAGTTCTAAACTGACTAAGAGGGATTGAGGGGGAAATGGGTCAAAAGCAGATTAATGGGACTAGCTTAGGTGGAGCAACTTGGTCAGCATAGACGAGTTGGGCTGAATGGCCTGTTTCTATGCTGCATGACACTAAACCTATGGTACCATTCTTGTAGAGTGCTGGGACCTAGAAATGCACTTCACTTTAATCAACTCCTGTATCATTGCTTTCTGTTAAAATAGCTTTTAATCTTGTGGAAGTACATTGTTGCAGTTTCTACTGAATCAAACACGGAGGTGAAAGAGATTAAAATTTGAATATCTTGACGAAGAGAAAAATAACTTATTGGCACAGTGTCGCAGCTGGTGGAGCTGCTACCTCACAGCGCCAGAGAGCCAGGTTTGAACCTGACACCTGGTGCTGTCTGTATAGAGTGCCACATTCTACCTGTGACTGTGTGGGTTTCCTCCGGGTGCTCCGGTTTCCTCCCACTTCTCAAAGATGAGCGGGTTTGTAGATTAATTGTCTTCTGTAAATTGGCTCTAGTGTGCAGGGAGTGTATGAGAAAGTGGGATAAGATAGAACCAGAGTGAAAGAGTGATTGATGGTCGGCATGGACTTGGTGGGCCGAAGGGCCTGTTTCCATGCTGTATCTCTGAAGCTGAATCAAACTAAACTCCAAACTAGATCGAAGATAGATACAAAAGGCTGAAGTAACTCAGCGGAACAGACAGCATCTCTGAACTAGATGCTAGATCTGCAGATGCATCAAGCAAACTATGAAAAAAAAGGCAATAAATGTTTGATTTCACATTCATAACACAAAGTATCCTAAATTATATATTTGTACATGGGAGTTATGCTTGACCCAGCTTCCACTACACGTCCAACACTTTGGAACAAGCCTTTTCTCAGTTTCACATCCTACATTGATACATTAAATAAATGAAACATTTTGAAATTAAAATCATGAAAATATTAAAAGCATTAAATGCTGCTTATAATTTAAAAAAACATTTCCATTTACTGCTTGAATATGTTTCTCAGGAGAGGTGAGATGTACATATTTTTCAATCTTCCCAATACTTGGCAAAACCTGAGTACATTTACATTAAGCATTTTCTTGGTTTAGTTGAATCTAATCCTACCTTGACAACGGAACATGTTGGACTACCATTTGCACTACCATGGACTTGTTTTCTAATTGTGTATTTTTCCACAAATGTTCTTTTTCACAGTCCTTTTACTTTCACTATCTTGCAGACTTTATGTATAATTTGTTTCCGTGCTTTGTCTAAGTCTATGTGCCTGTGATGTTACTTTTAATTTAGTTTTACTTTAGAGATACAGCGTGGAAACAGGCCCTTCGACCCACTGAGTTCACGCCGACCTGCATATTAACATTATCCTACGCGCACTAGGGACAATTTACATTTATACAAAGCCAATTAACCTACAAACCTGTACGCCTTTGGAGTGTGGGAGGGGACCGAAGATCTCGGAGAAAATCCGCACAGGTCACGGGGAGAACGTACAAACTCCGTACAGACACCATCCGTAGTTGGGATCGAACCCTGGTCTCTGGCGTTGAAAGCGTTGTAAGGCAGCAACTCTACCGCTGCGCCACCCTGCTGCCCAAAGTTTACTGCAAGTAAGATTTTCATTGTACCACAGCGTACTTGTGCGTATGACACTAGACTCAACTTGACCTGATAGGAATCATTTGTGAGATGGAACATTGGAGATTCAAGCTTAGTTTCAAGGTTTTGGCAGACAACCTGGGTTAGTACCCAAGTTAAATGCTAAGTACTTTGGCATCTGCAGTGCCATCTCTCTGATGAGACATTAATTTGGCTCGCCAGGACTGGGAAGAGATGACCGTTGAAGAATGAAGAAGTCACAGAAACTATAAAATTATAGTAAAACTTTTTGTGATTGAAAGAAACAGGCCCTTCAGCTCACTGAGCCCATGCTGACCAGCGATCACCATCAGTCACCTGTACACTAGTTCTACGTTATCCCACTTTCACACAAGGGGCAATTTACAGAAGCCAATTAACCTACAAACCGGAATGTATTTGGGATGTGGGAAGAAACTGGAGCACCCGGAGGAAACCCATGCAGTCGCAGGGAGAACGTGCAAACCCCAAACAGACCAGACCCAAGATCAGGATTGAACCTGGGTCTCTGGTGCTGTGATGCAGCAAGTCCACCAGATGCATCACTGAGCAACCCCAAAGCAGACCCAAATTGTTGATGACAATGTGCACATGAAGGAAGTATTCATGACGCCACAGAACGCCACACGAGATCCTTCTTCCCTGCAGCTCGCAAACTTTATAACTCCTCCCCCTTATATCATGGGGTAGACTGAGACTGACTCCCCTCCCACCACCCCCCTCCCCCACCCCAAATCTTTACACATCCCCCAATCCTTTCCACTCATCACTTTAATTTAATGTTTCATGTATTTTCTTTTCTTATGACTGTTGGCAGATCAATTTCCCTCCTGGGATAAATAAAGTTCTATCGTATTGTATTAAGAATGAGGTCAACAGGTTAAAAGAAACTCATGACAATTGTAAAACAAGTTTAGATATTGTTAAAATCAAGGGGCGGCACAGTGGCTCAGCGGTCGAGTTGCTGCCTTAAAGTTCCAGAGACCCGGGAGTGATCCTGATCATGGGTGCTGTCTGTATGGAGTTTGTACGTTCTGCCTGTGACCGCATGGGCTTTCTCTGGTTGTTCCGGTTTCCTCCCACCTTCCAAAGATGTACAGGTTTGTAGGGGTTAATTGGCTTAAGTAAATTGTCCCTGGTGTGTAGGATGTGAAACTGGGATAATTGGTTGATCGATGGTTAGTATGGACTCGGTGGGCCGAATGGTCTGTTTTCACTCTTTATCTCTGAAACTAGACTAAATTAAACTAAACTAAACTAAAGAGAAGGCCCAAAGTGGCAGGAGATTGAACATAAGAACTAGGCACTGAAATAGAATAGGTGGTAAAAAGCACCAAATGCAAGATTTAAAAAGGGAACATCAAATGTGTTGTAACAGCAGCAGGAATACAGGATGTGATTATGATATTTTTTTGATGTAATTTTTTCTTTTATGGATGGATGTTTACAGGAAAAAAATTGCAAAAAATTTGTGTTAATGGGAAATTGAAATTCACTGCTCAAAGGCCAACCAACATAAAGAAATTGCTAAACCATCTCTCTAAAGGAAATTATACTTAGATATTCTATAGCAAGTGACCAAGATAATAAAAACAAAAGAATAATGAGAGAAAGTAATGCAGCTTGAGCAGCATCTGTACAGAGAGAAACAGAGTTAATGTGCCAGCATCTGCAGTTCTTACCTACACATAATGTTTTAGTCGATGGCTGATCTTATAATCAGACCTAATACATTGCTTTAGTCAACTCTAATGCATTTACCTGAAATACATAGAACATGGAACTGAACAGCGCAAGAACAGGCCCTTCGGCCCACAATGTCTGTGCCGAACATGATGCCAAGACCAACTCTTAATTCCCTGCACGTAATCCATATTCCTATCCAAAAGTCTCTTAAAAGCCACTATCAGATCTGTCTCAACCCTTACTTCCAGCAGTGCGTCCAAAGCACTGATCACCCTCTGTGCAAAAAAACTTGCCCCGCTCATCTCCTTTAAACTTTGACCCTCTCACCTTAGAGCAATGCCCTCTAGTATTTAAACTTCCCATCCCGCATCGAATCTGCTTGCAACACCAACAAATGGTAGCTTGTTCTAGGTACCCACAACTATGTAAAAAACCTGCCCTCTGTATCTTTGTTTAGTTTAGTTCAGAGATACAGGCCCTTCAGCCCAATGAGTCCACACCGACCAGTGATCCCCGCACATTAACACTACCCTACGCACATTAGGAACAATTTTACATTTACACCAAGCCAATTAACCTACGTCTTTGGAGTGGTGTTGGAGTGTTGTTGTACGTCTTTGGAGTGTTGGAGGAAACTGAAGGTCTCGGAGAAAACCCACACAGGTGACGGAGAGAACGTACAAACTCTGTACAGACAGCACCCGTAGTCAGGATGGAACCCGGGTCTCTGGCGCTGTAAGGCAGTAGCTCTAATGCTGCGCCACCTTTAAACATCTTAAAACTGTGCTCTCTAATATTTCACATTTCTATCCTGGGAAAAAGGTTGTGACTGCCATCCCTATCTATGCCTCTCATAGAATGTGGAACATGTTAACTTTGTATCTCTCTCCAATGATTTTGCTTAAGCTGTTGAATATTTCCAGCTTGTTTAGTTCTTGGATTGTTTTCACTGGAATGTCAGAGGCTGAGGGAAGACCTGGCACAGTATGGAGAAATATGAGAGACTTAGATAGAGTAGACAGTCCGAACCTTTATCCCAGGATAGGAATGTCTACCGAATCCGCACTGACCAGCAATCACCCCATATACTAGCACTATTATACCAACTAAGGGCAACTTACAGAAGCCAATTGACCTACAAACCTGTACGTCTTTGGGAGCGTGAGAAAATCGGAGCACCAGAGAAAACCCTCGTGGTCACAGGGAGAACGTACGAGCTCCATGCAGGCAGCGCCCGTAGTCAGGATCGAACCCGGATCTCTGGTGCTGTAAGGCAGCAACTCTACCGCTGCACTTGTGCTTAAAAGTTGTGCTCCCACTTTTTCAAGGGCAACAAGGAATATAATATGTTGTAAATGTTGGCGCTTCAAAACAATATCCATGCCGCAAGTATGAATTTTAAAGTGAGATGCGTAAGAGATAAAGGGAACCTGAGGGGCAACCTTTTCACTCAGAGGGTGGTGGGTATATTGAATGAGCTGCCAGAGGAGGTGCAGGCAAGTTGGGCCAAAGAGCCTGTTTCCAGATTGTATCACTCTATACGTCTAGGAGGTAGTTGAGGCAGGTACTATAACAGCATTTAAAATACACTTGGGCAGGTACATGGATTATAAAGGTACAGACGGATATGAGCCAAATGCGAGCAAATGGGACAAGCTTAGCTGGGACAAATGGCCAGCTTGGAGGAGTTGGGTTGAGGAACTTGTTTTTCACAGTACAGCTCTATGACTATGAATTTTCATAATAGGTCCAAGTCTGGGTAGACGTTCACCACCAATTTTCCGCCACCCTTGGTTCCCGAGGCTTTCTGGATTACTGTTTTGCCAGACACAACAGAGGTCATGGCTTGGTGGGGGGGGGGGGGGTGGGGCGAAATACCAGCCCACAACGTCGGCCATGGAAGTTGGCTATGGGAACGGATCTTCCGGCTCCGGCCGGGGTGGAGTTCCAGAGCTCCGGCCGCAGAGGGCAAATTTCACCTGCTGATCGGCGTGGAAGTCCCGATGAGGTTGAGATCGGCCGCCTCACCCGGAGGGACTTCCGGGAGAGGATTTTATCCAGATCAAAGGAAGGGTCAGTCCACCAATTGCCGGAAAATCGATGGTGGTCCTGCATTAGAACTGAGATGAGGAAAAACCTTTTTCAGTCAGAGAGTTGTGAATCTGTGGAATTCTCTGCCTCAGAAGGCAGTGGAGGCCAATTCTCTGAAAGCATTCAAGAGAGAGCTAGATAGAGCTCTTAAGGATAGAGGAGTCAGGGGGTATGGGGAGAAGGCAGGAACGGGGTACTGATTGAGAATGATCAGCCATGATCACATTGAATGGCGGTGCTGGCTCGAAGGGCCGAATGGCCTCCTCCTGCACCTATTGTCTATTGTCTATAGGTTGGCTTGGGAAGTAGCTAACTTTGTAGCACAGGTCATTAGCACCACCAGTGAGATGCTGTCGGTCTGATCTGCCTGCGTCGTATGTTTGTATTGTCCAGCACTTCCACTGAGTTATGTTTTAAATTGAATCTTACGGGAGCCCAGTTGTTATACGCTGTTGAACGCTGGTCTGTTTACTAGTTTAGCTCCCCAGATAAAGCTACCAGAGTTGAAATCTCAAATAAATAATAGATGGTCACCTGTATGAATGCAAATGAAAATCACATTACTTGGATTGTATTCCTTTGCCAGCCAGAAAGATCAATTTGAATAATTCATGCAGTATAAATCTAAAAAAAAATAGTAATCTCTACGTCTCCCTATTTCAATGCACTATCACCAATAGCATTATAAATTTTAACCAGCCTGCCTGGAACTCATGACATTTAAATGAATTATTATCTCAGGGTCTCAATTCAGTATTAAAGAAGGTGGCAATTGTGGCAATGCATCATATAGAAACAAGGAACTGCAGATGCTGATTTACAACACACAAAAAAAGACACAAAGTGCTGGAGTAACTTAGCGGGTCGGGCATCATCCCTGGAGAACATGGAGTACCCCAGGGGAGAATGAGGCCACCGTGGGCTGTCAAATGCAGCATCAAAGCAAAGGGGAAGGCAGATAACATAGTGAAGGTTAGTGGGGAAATTGAGATTGGAAGATTTTAAAAACCAACAGAAGGCACAGAAGGCATCCAAAAAAGCAATGAGTGGAGAAGGTGCCCTGAGACAGGGAACGTTGTGATGTTGCTTAGATGAAACAAATGGTGGTGTAGCCTTAATTAACCCGCTGAAGTCTCAAGAAGGAACCTGACTAGAAATTCATCGAAGATCGACACAAAATGCTGGAGTAATTCATCTATCCATTATCCCTCCACAGATTCTGCCTGACCTTGCAACCTCCCTGAAGGTACAATTCCTGCTTTTTAATCTCCTCCCTTCCTGCCATCTGTGGAGCCAAATGCTCATTCCAGGCAGTACGGCTATTAATTTCTGCAATAGAGTGCACTGAATCAAAGGCAGAGGTTTACTTGCACCTCGTCTACTGTATCCGCTGTCCCAGGTGTGTAATCCTGTATATTGGCGAGTCCAAGCGCAGGCTCGGTCGGCAACTGATTTTGCTGAACACCTCCGCTCGGTCTGCTTGAACCTACCTGATCTCCCGGTTGCTAAACACTTTAAATCCCCCTCCCGTTCCCACACTGACCTATCCTCCTCCATCGTCAGAGTGAGGCCCAGCACAAATTGGAGGAACAGCACCTCATATTTCGCTTGGGCAGCTTACACCCCAGCAGTATGAACATTGGCTTCTCTAACTTCAAGTAACCCTTGCTTTCCCTCTCTCTCCATCCCTCCCCTTCCCAGTTCTCTGACCAATCTTACTGTCTCCAACTACATTTTATCTCTGTTTGCTTTGTTGTTACCTTCTCCCAACTAACAATGATCTATTCTACATTTTCCTTGATCTCCATTCCCTTTGCCCTATTTTCACACCTTCACACTTCCTTGTCTATCTAACTCCGTCCCCCCTGACGTCAGTCTGAAGAAGGGTCTCGACCCGAAACATCACCCATTCCTTCTCTCCCGAGATGCTGCCTGTCCCGCTGAGTTACTCCAGCATTTTGTGTCTATCTTTGCACGGAATCAATTGTCTCTTCCACATGAGAGCAACAAAGTGCAGGTTAGAGATACAAGGAACTGCAGATGCTAGGATCTTGAGCAAAAAGCACAAAGTGCTGAAGTAACTCAGCGGCTCAGGCAGCATCTCTGGAGAACACGAGTCTGAAAAAGGGTAGATGGTAAACTGCATCTATCCATATGCTCCAGAGATGTTGCTGGGCCTGTCAAATTACTCCAGCACTGTGTCTTTTTTTGTAAACCAGCATCTACAGTTCCTTGTGCCTCTATGATGATGGCCTAATATGTACTTTGTTGCCCCACTGTGGAGGAGACCACTGAACACAAACATATGATGAGCATTTAATGGCACTGGGCCTGTACTCGCTGGAGTTTGAAAGGATAAGGGGTAGGATTGCCAACTATCTCACTCCCAAATACAGGACAAGGTGACCTCACCGCCCCGCGCCCCACGTGACCTCACCCAGCCAGCGGCCACGTGCTCCCGCTCCACTAATGGAGGTTGTGGTTGAAGCGGGCGAGCCCGGCTCGCAAGGGAGGGAGGCGCTGGCCAGCGGGAGGAACCGGGGGCTGAGCTGCCCCAATGGGAACATGGTGGGCAGCCGGCGTTATTAACACTGAGAGAGCTGCCCTTGATGCCTCCAGTGCCATTATACACATGGACCAGGTGCTGGCCACACACGCTCACACTGCAATCAAGGGATAGATGTATTTCCTGCCCCATACGCTGCAGAGATCCCCACTTGTACCTTAGAGACCACCTTCCGACCTTTACACAAGGAGTCACAATGCTCCACCGTCCGACTTAAAAAGCTTTGGGAATGACGACACTGGTCACCAACTCGAAACATTAACTCTGTTTCTCTTTCTGATCCGCTGAGCTTTTCCCTGCGGCATTTCTGTTAAATTTTATATCGAATCGGCCCAAACCTCTACATTTAAACCCGGGATTTTAAGACCTCGCTGATTATTACTACATTTTGTTGTGATTTCTCCTGCCATTCAATATGATCATGGCTAATTATCTAAAATCACTTCCCCGTACCTGCTTTCTCCCCATATCCCTTGATTCCTTTAGTCCTAAAAGCTAAATCTAACTCCCTCTTGAAAACATCCAGTGAATTGGCCTCCACTGCCTTCTGTGGCAGAGAATTCCACAGATTCTCAACTTTTTGGGTGAAACGTTTTTCCTCATCTCAGACAATAGACAATAGACAATAGGTGCAGGAGGAGGCCATTCGGCCCTTCGAGCCAGCACCGCCATTCAATGTGATCATGGCTGATCATTCTCAATCAGTACCCCGTTCCTGCCTTTTCCCCATACCCCCTGACTCCGCTATACTTAAGAGCTCTATCTAGCTCTCTCTTGAATGCATTCAGAGAATTGGCCTCCACTGCCTTATGAGGCAGAGAATTCCACAGATTTACAACTCTCTGACTGAAAAAGTTTTTCCTCGTCTCAGTTCTAAGTGGCCTACCCCTTATTCTTAAACTGTGACCCCTGATTCTGGGGTATAGGCCGCACATGCAAAAATCCAAAGCATCCTCTCAACAGAGTGTTTTCGAGCAGAGGGATCGAGGAGTGCAGGTGCATGGTTCCTTGAAGGTGGAGTTGCAGATGGATAGAGTGGTCAAAAAGGCTTTTGGCACATTGGCCTTCAACAGTCAGAGTATTGATTATAGAAGTTGGGAGGTCATGTTGCAGTTATATAAGACATTGCTGAGACCGCATTTAGAGTATTCTGTTCAGTTCTGGGCACCATGTTACATGAAATCTGTTACAAAGCTAGAAAGGGTACAGAGAAGATTTATGAGGATGTTGCCAGGACATAAAGCCCCAGTAGGCTGGGACTCTATTCCTTGGAGCACAGGAGGATGAGGGGTGATCTTATAGAAGTGTATAAAATCATGAGAGGATTAGATTGGGTAAATGCACAGAGACTCTTTGCCAGAGTAGGGGAACTGAGGACAAGAGGACATAGGTTTAAGGTGAAGGGGAAAAGATTTAATAGGAATCTGAGGGGAAACCTTTTCACACAAAGGGTGGTGGGTGTACGGAACGAGCTGCCGGAGGAGGTAGTTGAGGCAGGGATTATCCCAACATTTAAGAAACAGTTAGACAGGTACATGGATAGGACAGGGTTGGAGAGATATGGGCCAAACACAAGGAGGATGGACTAATGTAGCTCGGACATGTTGGATGGTGTGGGAAAGTTGGGCTGAAGTGGCCTGTTTCCATGCTCTACGACTCGATGGCTCGACGACTCTATGATTCTATGTCTCTAAATGGTTGCATTTATTTTTCATTATCTGAGAAAAAAAGCTTAAAATTCCTTTCCAATCTTGATTTCTTTGCCTGTCATGGTTATAATATGAATACTGAGCATTCAAAATTCATAACTCACTGCAAGGAGAAATCAAAGGCATTGGAAGTAAATAAATAGTCAGCTTCTGAAATATAACCGCCATTTTCTGAGCTCTGCTGGCACTTATCAGCATTGCATCCTATCAATCTCTGACTATAGTTGGCATTGTCACCGTTTGTAATCTCTCTTCTCCAAAGACAAAATCTGGGGAAATGCTTGGAGAATCCATCAGAGAGGTCAGATTGTATTTCTAGAAATCAGATAAAAATATTTGATGAAAAAGATAATTGTTTATATGCATTTTGTACTGCTGGTGTCACCCTTATCTGAAACATCAAGGAGTCCTTACTTGCTGTGTGCACACTGACTGCATAAACAGTGCATTAGCTGAATGTTTGATCTTCTCATTTTACTCATGTTAACGCACGTCTTTATTCCGTGCAAATTCCAGAAGCTCAGATGCATTGGTTGTGCACCAAACATCGCACACAATGTCCTCCCTCGGGAGCTAACCAGCCATTTAAATCTCATAAACAAAAGACACAAAGTGCTGGAGTAACGCAATGGGGCAGGCAGCATCTCTGCAGAACATGGCCAGATGGAGGTGTACCATATACCTATCGGAAAAGTCCACCCACTCGTATCCACCTATCACTTGCGAGGCTTTGTCCTGCCCAGAACTCTCATTTCCCTCTCCCCTGACTCTCAGCCTGAAGAAGGGTCTTGACCCAAAACGTCACCTATTCCTTTTCTCTTGAGATGCTGCCCGACCCGCTGTTACTCCATCATTTTGTGTCTCTCTTGCAGCTTTATCTGCCTCCCCCCCCCCTCCACCGCCCACCACAATCATTCCGAAAAAGGGTCCCAACCATGTTTTCCAGAGATACTGCCTGACCTGCTGAGCTACTCCAGTATTTTGTGTGTCTTATTGTTATTTTAGGCCATTATCACATTGCTGATTGTGGAAATCTACTATGCACAAACCAGTTACTACATGACCTTATTTACAGAGAGTCATAGAGAGTCATACTGCATGCCCAACTTGCCCACACCAACAAACATATCCCAGCTACACTAGTCCCACCTGCCCGCGCTTGGCCCATATCCCTCTAAACTTGTCCCATCTATGTACCTTATAAATGATCACCTCCAACATACTATATCGGCTGTGAAGGAATTGGAATGTGTTGAAATGGATGTGAGAGGTGCTATGCAATGAATTCTTTTTTTTTCATTTTGCTTTTACTAGCCTGTACTACTTTGTAGGGTTTTTTTTTCAATACTCTTTGTTTCCAGAAAAATAACACATTTGGTTACTGCTCTGAGAACTAAGGATCCATGAAAACGTGGAGAAACAAAAACTTTTATCGTGGCACATTCAAAATGAAATGTGTTCAATTCTGCTGCTTCGGAGAAAATATTTTAGCAGGTTATGAACTTGAGTAACAGCTGTTGTTAATTATCGGGTGGATTTTTACTCTGCGAACATTTTGGAGTTTTTTTGTCAGTGTTATCCAACACAGCGGAAAAACAGCTGAAAAAGATTAAACATTATTGCCTCCAAGGGTACTAATTAAGGCCACCTTTTTGGATATGGATGTTAATGGTATGCAATTGAGTATGGCGATCATCATTTCAAAGTTGGCAGATTATGTAAAAGTCGGCTGCAAGCAATGAGAAGAATAGCAGATTTCAGGAAAATATGTTCAGACTGTTGAAATCTGCAGAGGTGTGGCAGTTGATGTATATAGTACACTGTGAAGTAATACTTTATGTTAAGAAAGTATGAGTTCTGGCAATATCAACCAAATATTATAGGAAGGAACTGCAGATGCTACTTTATCCCGTGAAGATACACAAAATGCAAAAGTTTAAGGTGAAGGGGACAAGATTTAATAGAACTCTGAGGGGTAACATTTTCACTCAAAGGGTAGTGGGTGTGTGGAGCGAGCTGCCAGAGGAGGTAGTGGAGGCAGGGACTATCCTAATGTTTGAGAAACAGTTAGACAGGTACATGGATGGGACAAGTTTGGAGGAATATGGGCTAAACAGAGGCATGTGGGACTAGTGCAGCTGGGAAATGTTGACCGGTGTGGGCAAGTTGAGCCAAAGGGCCTGTTTCCACACTTTATCACTCCATGACTCTATGACTCTAAAAGTAACAGGTGACGTTTGGGCTGAAGGGCCTGTTTCCGCGCTGCATCTCTAAACTAAATTCTAAACTAAACTAAACTAAACATCTCAACCCTTGTGCTTAAATTCACACAGGGCTTTGCATCCTAATTGTTTGTGTAACTACATGTCATTGATTCATGTGCAGGGACATACAGGTAAAAACGAATACCTAGGAATCTTTCACCATTTAAGAACTACTCCACCCCTCTATTTATAGCATATATAAAGTACAAGCTACATTTATCTTGGTGGACGATGTATCGGCATAATTACAGATTGTTTTTGTTTTGCCCCATCACAATGTTTTCACCAGAATTAAAAGATTTTCTAACATTTCCCATTAATATATTTACCCCCCAAATGCACAAGTGGCATCTTAGTTAAGGCCCAACATTTTCTGGAGAATTGGCAGAAAATTATATTATAACATTCACAGCTAAGAAGCTTTTAAAACATTTATATTAAAAATGCTTTATCTGTGTGATTGTGAATGTTTAATGCAGTGTAAAATAATATCACACTCTAAGTTCATTTTACACTTATTTTCAAGAATTAAATCATGCAATAAAGTGGGATTCATTTTGAACCTAATTAAATAAACCAATTGAAACTTAAATCGGGCTTGTTTCTATTGAAATCGTTTACTGTTGAGGACCAGAAAGAAAATGATTTATAATTATTGATGAAAACTGTATTTGATACAGATTTGTGACGAGTCAGCTTTGTAATTTAAACCTTTGCTATTCCTTAGGGTAAATTCTGTTCTCACGGATTATTTAATCAACATTAACTTTCTTTATTTAAAATGTATATTCACTAAAGAACTACATGTTTTAGTTTAGTTTAGTTAAGAGATACAGCTCGGAAGCAGGCCATTCGGCCCACCGAACCCGCACCAACCAGCGATCCTCGCACATTAACACTATCCTACACACACTAGGGACAATTTACATTTATACCAAGATAATTAACCTACATACCTGTACGTCTTTGGAGTGTGGGAGGAAACTGAAGATCTTGGAGAAAACCCACGTGGTCACGGGGAGAACGTACAAACTCCGTACAGACAGCACCCGTAGTCGGGATTGAACCTGGGTCTCCGGCGCTGCAAGCGCTGTAAGGCAGCAACTCTACCGCTGCGCCACCATGCCGCCCCTGGGCATGGTGTGAAAGCAAGAGGCTTACATCATTGCGAACTGCAGAACTGGTTAACCATCTGTTAATGGAGGGAGTGGGGAGTGTTTGTAATAACCGTTAGCTTCACCATGGTGTATAACAAGGCAGAGGGGCCTTCCATGGTTGGACTTCATGGAGGACCCGGCATTGTGACCGATGCCAGGAATGAAGGAGCATCGCGCCAGTATTGTCATTATTGGGGGGTTCCCTGGTGAACAGAGTGGACGTGAGATCAAGTTAACGTATCATTCACTCTGGTTATCTACGCTTACGAGGGAATCAATGTTAAAATATAACGTGGAGTGGATCTTTCCAATAACGGGAGAGTCTGGAACCAGAGGGCACAGCCTCAGAATAAAAGGACCCACCTTTAGAATGGAGATGATGAGGAACTTCTTTAGCCAGCGGGGTGGTGAATCTGTGGAATTTGTTGCCATAAATGGCTGTAGAGGCCTTGACATTGGGTATATTTAAAGCGGAGATTGAAAGGTTCTTGATTAGTAAGGGCATCAAAGGTTACGGGGAGAAGGCAGGAGAATGGGGTTGGGAGGGAAAAATGGATCGAATGGCAGAGTAGACTTGATGGGCCAAATAGCCTAATCTGCTCCGATGTCTTATAACTGTTAGTTTGCTTTTTCCTGTTATCTGTGTAATGTGAAACTGATCCTTCGAACCCTGGAAACAAGATGTGAGGCCATGTCAATGGATATTTTTAAGGCAGAGATAGTTTAATTTAGTTTAGCTTAATTTAGAGATACAGCACGGAAACAGGCCCTTCGGTCCACCGGGTCCGCGCCGACCAGCGATCCCCGCACATCAACACTATCCTACACCCACTAGGGACAATTGTTACATTTACTAAGCCAATTAGCCTACAAACCTGTACGTCTTTGGAGTGTGGGAGGAAACCCAAGATCTCGGAGAAAACCCACGCAGGTCACGGGGAGAACGTACAAACTCCATACAGACAGCGCCCGTAGTCGGGATCGAATCAGGGACTCCGGCGCTGCATTCGCTGTAAGGCAACAACTTTACCGCTGCGCCACCGTGACCGGACTAGATGATTAGTACGGGTGTCAGCGGTCATGGGGAGAAGGTAGGAGAATGGGGTTAAGATGGAAAGATAGATCAGTCATGATTGAAAGGCAGAGTAGGCTCGATGAGCCGAATGGCCTAATTCTGCTCCTATCACGTATGAACTTATGTAGATCTTTTCATGGCACACCATTCTCAGCCTACAGAGAGTAGTAGAAGGGCTTGTTTAACATTAGCATTTTCCAACCTGTCCCTGGGAATTACTAAATGAAGTAAAGCAAGGCCTCTCACTCCAAAGATCATCTTGTTTATACAGCTGTTGCGTGGGACTCATGTTCTCGACCTCCCCGTGGTGAGCCCTGTCAACTGACCTCAGTCAGGCGAACGACACCAAACAGAGACAGCAGAAGCAGATGCAGCTTCATAACTTCTGCTGCCTCAAACGCAAGAAGAAGAAGCTGTTGTGTAGATGTGTTTGTTACCATGACAATGGGAGGGAAAAAGAGGGGGAATGTGCACTATCAGTAAGTTTTTTTTCACTGAAATTTCTTTCCCCAAAGTTAAAAAACCGACTTATAACAAGTAGTATGTTAGGAAAACCAAGTTTTACTCTGTCCTAAAGATCAGTTTCAAGACATTACTAAGACTTGCAGTTTCTAAAACGTTGCTTTATTTCTAACTATATATTTTTACATCATAGTCAATAAGTGTGAAAACAGGCCCTACAGCCCAACTTGCCCACACCGACCATCTACACTAGTCCCACTTGCCTGCATTTGGCCTATACCCCTCTAAACCTTTCCTATCCATGTACCTGTCCAATTGCTTCTTAAACGTTGCGATAGTCCTAGCCTCAACTACCTCCTCCGGCAGCTTGTTCCATATACACACCACCCTATGTGTGAAAAAGTTACCCCTTAGATTCCTAGTAAATCTTTTCCCCTTCACCTTAAACCTATGTCCTCTGGTCCTTGATTCCTCTACTCTAGGCAAGGGACTCTGTGCATCTACCCGATCTATTCCTCTCATGATTTTGTACACCTCTACAAGATCACCCCTTGTCCTCATGTGCTCCAAGGAATAGAGTCCCGGCCGCTCACCCTGTAGCTCAGGTCCTCGAGCCTTGGCGACATCCTTGTAAATTTTCTCAGCACCCATTACAACTTGACAACCTCATGCGGTATCAACCTCATTGCAGGGGTTTTGCAAATGTAGATAGCTCAAGTATTTTCTCAGTTAGGATTCTAAACATGGCCTGGATATAGTGTACTTAGAGAGGATGTTTCCACTAGTGGGAGAGTCTAGGACCGGAGGTCATAGCCTCAGAATTAACGGACATTCCTTTAGGAAGGAGATGAGGAAGAATTCATTTTGTCAGGGGCACGGTGGCACAGTGGTAGATTTGCTGCCTTATGGCGCTTGCAGCACCGAAGACCCGGGTTCAATCCCGACTACGGGTGCTGTCTGTACTGAGTTTGTACGTTCTTCCCATGACTGCGTGGGTTTTCTCCGAGATCTTCAGTTTCCTCTCACACTCCAAAGATGTACAGTTTTGTAGGCTAATTGCCTTGTATAAGTGTAAATTGTCCCTCGTGTGTGTAGGATAGTGTTAATGTGCGGGGATCGCTGGTCGGTGCGGACTCGGTAGGCCGAAGAGTCTTTTTCCACGCTGTATCTCTAAAATTAAAAAAAACTAAACTAAAAGCGTGGTGAATCTGTGGAATTCTTTGCCGTCAATGGATATTTTTAGGGCTATTATTTAATATTATCTAATATTTAAGGATATTTTAGATGGATTCTTGATTAGTACAGGTGTCAGGGGTTATGTGGAGAAGGCAGGAGGATGGGGTTAGGAAGGAGAAATAGATCAGCCGTGATTGAATGACGGAGTGGACTTGTTGGGCCGAATGGCCTAATTCTGCTCCTATCACTTATGAACTTATGAACGTAGGGCGGGGTGAGCTGATGATCATCTCCTGTTGTTTTCAGCATTTTGCATCAACTACATCGGGAATAAATTGAACCAGGGGAGGAAGTTTGATGATTGCATTAAATGTCCAGATAAAGTCATAAATCTATGGCATGCAGCTTTCTTTGTCAAGTTTGAAAACGACACAATACAGAAACGTTAGATTAAGACATTGCTCTTTAATGTAACATTTTCTAAGAGGGACAAGTGGTACGATAAGACCTAACTGAATAGGCCAACATGTGCAGGCTTATGTTATAAGATCAAGGACAGATGAGTATAGAAATTGGGAGGTCATGTTGCAGTTGTGTAAGACATTGGTGTTGGTGCATGTTAGGGTATTGTGTTCAGTTCAGGGCACCATGGCATAGGAAATATGTTGTCAGGCTGGAAGGGGTACAGAGAAGATTTATGAGGATGTTGCCAGGACTAGAGTCTGCGCTGTAGGGAGAGGTTGAGTAGGCTGGGACTCTATTCCTTGGAGCGCAGGTGGATGAGGGGTGATCTTACAGAGGTGTCTTGAATCATGAAGGGAACAGATCGGGTAGATGCACAAAGTCTCTTGCCCAGAATAGGTGATTATAGGACCAGAGGACAGATTTAAGGTGAAGGGAAAAAGATTTGATGGGAATCTGAGGGGTGACTTTTTCACACAAAGGGTGGTGGGTGTATGGAACAAGCTGCCAGAAGAGGTAGTTGAGGCTGGGACTATCCCAACGTTGAAGAAACAGTTAGACAGGTACATGGATAGGACAGGTTTGGAGGGATATGAGCCAAATGCAGGTAGGTGGGACTAGTGTAGCTGGGACATGTTGGCCGGTGTGGACAAGTTCAGCCAAAGGGCCTGTTTCCACTCTATGACTCTATGAATCTCAACATGTAGCGACCGTTGATCTGGGAATACTCAGAATAAGTGTAGGTGCAGCCTCTCACAACAGTAACCATCCTAGAGCCAGACAGCATGGAAAAAACCTTCGGCCCAACCAGTCCATGCTGACCATGGTGCCCAATCCAACCTAATCCCCATTCGTCTGCAGTTGGCCCATATGCCTCTAAACTTTCCCTATCCATGCACCTCTTTGTAATGTCGTTTAAATGCTGTTAATTGTCCTACCTCAACTCCTTCCTCTGGCAGCTGGTTTCATGCACCCACCACCCTTGGTGTTAAAAAGTTGCCCTTTGGGGTTCTATTAAATCTTTCCCCTCTTACCTTAAACCTAAGACCTCTGCTCCGCTACCCTAGGGAAAAGACTGTGTACATTCACCCCATCTGGCTCTAGGATGGTTACTGTTGTGAGCAGCTGCACCTACACTTACTCTGAGTACTCCCAGATCAACGGTCACTACATGTTGAGATCTGGGTGTCCTAGTGCATCAGTCACTGAAAGGAAGCATGCAGGTACAGCAGGCAGTGAAGAAAGCCAATGGAATGTTGGCCTTCATAACAAGAGGTGTTGAGTATAGGAGCAAAGAGGTCCTTCTGCAGTTGTACAGGGCCCTAGTGAGACTGCACCTGGAGTACTGTGTGCAGTTTTGGTCTCCAAATTTGAGGAAGGATATTCTTGCTATTGAGGGCGTGCAGCGTAGGTTTACTAGGTTAATTCCCGGAATGGCGGGACTGTCATTGTTGAAAGACTGGACCGACTAGGCTTGTATACACTGGAATTTAGAAGGATGAGAGGAGATCTTATCGAAACGTATAAGATTATTAAGGGGTTGGACACGTTAGAGGCAGGAAACATGCTCCCAATGTTGGGGGAGTCCAGAACAAGAGGCCACAGTTTAAGAATAAGGGGTAGGCCATTTAGAACTGAGATGAGGAAAAACTTTTTCAGTCAGAGAGTTGTGAATCTGTGGAATTCTCTGCCTCAGAAGGCAGTGGAGGCCAATTCTCTGAATGCATTAGAGAGAGAGCTAGATAGAGCTCTTAAGGATAGTGGAGTCAGGGGGTATGGGGAGAAGGCAGGAACGGGGTACTGATTGAGAATGATCAGCCGTGATCACATTGAATGGTGGTGCTGGCTCGAAGGGCCGAATGGCCTCCTCCTGCACCTATTGTCTATCTATTCCCCTCATGATTTTGTACAGATCATTTTGTACAGATTATTTTGTACAGATCTCTCAGATCATTTCTCAAGCTCATGTGCTCCAAGGAATAATTTCCCAGCTCTCCTTATAGCTCAGGCCCTCAAGTGCTGGCAACCCCCATCCTCATCAATCTCCCCTGCCCCCTTTCCAGCCTCACGGCATCCTTCCAATTGAAGGGTGACCAAAACTGAATACTATGTAGAAACAAGGAACTGCAAATGCTGGTTTACAAAAAGGACACAAAGTGCTGGAGTAACTCAGCGGGTCAGGCAGCATCTCTGGAGAACATGGATAGGTGATGTTTCGGGTCGCACCCCTTCTTCAGGCTCCAATTGCGGCCTCACCAATGGTTTACACAACTCTAACTTAACATCGCTTCCCCTTTCCCACACTGACCTTTCTGTCCTGGGCCTCCTCCACTGTCAGAGTGAGGCCACATGCAAGTTGGAGGAACAGCACCTCATATTTTGCTTGGGCAGCTTACAACCCAGCAGTATGACTGTTGATTCTCTAACTTCAAGCAACCCTTGCACTCCCTCACTCTCTGTCCATCCCCCACTCTAGTTGTCCTGCAAGATCCACTGTTTGCATCCATACATACACCCCTTCGTTACCACCTCTTCCATGGGCAACAATGGACCATTGTGGGCTCCTCCTTTCCTTAGTCTTCGGTGCCGATGTGTTCTGAACCTTTTCATAGGTCTAGTTTCCCTCCCCCCTGACTCTCAGTCTGAAGAAGGATTTCAACCCGAAACATCACCCTATCCCTTTTCTCCAGAGATACTGCCTGATCCCAGCTTTTTGTGTCCATCTTCGGTGTAAACCAGCATCTGCAGTTCCTTCCAACACATCCCTACTTCTACACTCAATTCCCTGACTGAGGAATGGCAATCAGGATGAGGAGTGTGCTGGACAGATTTCTCCATCCCACCCCTCCCTTGAATTTCGCTGCTGGAAGTGGCTGTATTGTATTTTCAAAATGAACTGGAAGATAACTCGGGAGACTAGCTGATACAGGATTGAAGGCCACATCTCCACCATAAACACCAAACACGTACCTAAAAGGGGGATAAGGGCGCCGGTCGGCGAGGGTCGACCATTGAGGACAACTGCGGTCGAAGACTGGCCACATGGGACTCCGGGGTCGCGCTGCTGGGAACGATGGAGGGAGGGGGGGGGGAGGAAGAACAATGGAGGCCCCAGCACGGAGAGAACACCGTGAGGGGGCGTGGGGGGGAGGGGGGGTGGAGAACAAGGGTGGACCTGGCGCGGGATACTTTGTATCTTTGTCAACACCCTTTATGGGCGACTATTTGCATACCTTGGGTATGCAAGCAAAGAATTTCACTGCGACTTGTCACATGTGGCAATAAAGTATTGTCACATGTGACAATAAAATTCAATTCAATTCACTATGATCAATATGGCCATCTATCCAGAATGAGAGGGTGTGGTGTTCATTGCTAACATACATCTTGTCACACTTGCTGCTCCTCCAGACACTTGAGATTCTTCCACACACCTTCCCTGAACTATTAGGAGTTACACCTGCATTTAATCTGCTCCCCTAAACTATCACGGTATAAATACCTGAGATCATCACCAAGTGGGTGCTGTCTAATCAGTTCTACGTTCCCTCGGTTCCTAGTCTATATCTTTCAGTTCCAATCGCGTCTGGATTTTGGGTTTTCAGTGCTTCTTGGTGAGCCTGCATTTGAGTCCTTTCCACTTTGGGGCCCTCTGGCAGATGTGGACCTCAGTGCTGGTTGATATATCTGTAATGTATCTACTTAATTTCTGCTCAGTCCGCCTTAACCAACCTGATCTCCCGGTGGCTGAGCACTTCAACTCCCCTCCCACTCCCAGTCTGACCTTTCGGTCATGGGCCTCCTCCACTGCCATAGTGAGGCCCACCGGAAATTGGAGGAACAGCACCTCATATTTTGCTTGGGCAGCTTGCAGCCCAGTGGTATGAACATTGACTTCTCCAAATTTAGATAGTGTGGCGACCATAGAGATTGGCCCTGGGAGTCGAACCCTCAGATTGGCCAGCAAGGTTACGTGTGGGTGCGACCGTAGGAATTGGTTCAGGGAGTGAGCCCGCTGATTGGACAGCGTCGTCACGTGTGGTTTTGGAGCCCAAAACGAGTCAGTTAGGAGACTTCTTCGAAGTGAACAGTTAGAATTAATGGTTGTCTGTGATCTCGTTCGTTATACTTTGTGATCGAATATTGCTGTCGCAATAAACTCCTTCAACAAAGAACGAGCCTCCAGACTTGCCATATTTGTGACTGCGACATGATCCAGCCGATCACCTACCATGAGTGAACAGGACGCCTCGTCTTTGGTTCCTATGCCCGGCACACCGCAGCTAAGCGCGGTCAGCGTTCACCTTCCGTCGTTTTGGGCACATCAACCACAATCTTGGTTTGTCCATGCCGAAGCCCAGACGCATGCATCTGGACGCCTCCCTTCTCTCGATTTCTTAGGGCACAGAATCACCCCTGCCGACGCCACCCCTTTGCCCGAGAAGGTGGAGGCTGTCCGTGCATTCCCGCGGCCCACCACAGTGAAGGGTCTGCAAGAGTTCATGGGCATGGTGAACTTCTACCATAGGTTCGTCCCGGCAGCAGCACGGGTCATGCGCCCGCTCTTCCAGTGCCTCGCGGGCAAACCTGTAGAGTTGATATGGTCCCCAGCTGCGGAGTCGGCCTTTGCAGCAGCTAAGGCGGCTTTGGCAGACGCCACCATGCTGGTCCACCCGAGCCCCTCCGCCCCCACGGCCCTGACGGTTGATGCATCAGACATGGCGGTGGGAGGGGTTTTGGAACAGCAGGTGGGTGGCCTTTGGCAGCCCTTGGCGTTTTTCAGCCGGCAACTGAGTTCGGCTGAGCTGAAATATAGCGCCTTTGACTGAGAGCTTCTGGCTCTCTACATAGCTGTCCGTCACTTTAGGTATTTCCTAGAAGGCCGCCCATTTGTGGCCTTTACGGACCATAAACCGTTGACTTTTGCTTTTTCCAAATTGTCCGGCCCATGGTCGGCCCGCCAGCAGCGGCACCTGACTGCCATCTCTGAGTTTACCACCGATGTCCGTCATGTCGCGGGTAAGCTTAATGCCGTTGCTGACGCCCTGTCTCGGCCTGCTGTTTCCCCCATTTCAGTGGTAGACTGCGAGGTGGATCCCCAGGAGCTTGCGGAGGCACAGCTTCTGGCAGACACCACCTCGGCATACCAGTCCACCACTTCAGGGTTGAAGTTGGCCCAGGTGGCCTGCGGGCCGGCGGGCACAAAGGTCTGGTGTGATGTTTCCCTTCCCCGTCCCAGGCCGGTGGTGCCGCCCTCCCTTCAGCGCCGGGTGTTTGATGCCATTCACGGGCTGGCGCACCCGTCCATCCGCTCCACCTCTGCCTTAGTAGCCGCTCGGTTTGTGTGACATGGCCTGCGAAAGCAGGTAGCCGCTTGGGCCCGTTCCTGCGTTCCCTGCCAGACCGCTAAAGTTCAACGCCATGTCCAGCCCCCGGTACAAGAGTTTGCGGTCCCACCGGTCCGTTTTTTCCATATTCATGTGGATTTAGTCGGACCTTTGCCTTCCTCCCGGGGCTACACCCATCTGCTCACGGTGGTGGATCGGTTCACCCGATGGCCGGAGGCTTTCCCATTGTCAGATACCTCCGCTGCCTCTTGTGCCAGGGCCCTGGCTCTCCATTGGGTGACCCGTTTCGGGGTTCCGTCCATCATTACCACTGACAGGGGATCCCAGTTCACCTCCGCCCTTTGGGCCACGCTGGCGGAGCTGTACGGCTCCCGGTTACAACACACCACGGCGTACCACCCTCAGGCTAATGGGCTCGTGGAGAGGTTCCACCGGCAACTTAAGGCGGCCCTCAGTGCACGGCTGGAAGGCCCGGACTGGGTAGACCAACTTCCCTGGGTCCTTTTGGGCATCCGGACTGCTCCTAAGCAGGATCTCGGTGCTTCGTCCGCGGAACTAGTATATGGCTCGCCACTTCGAGTGCCCGGGGATTTCCTGCCGGAGTCCTCTGGTCAGCAGCCCTCGGTTCCGTCGGTTTTGGCATTACTGCGGGCACGCGTTGGTTCCCTGGCTCCGGTTCCTACTTCGCGTCATGGGTGTTCCATGGTGCATGAACCGCCCGCCTTGAAGGACTGTCAGTTTGTGTTTCTGCGTAGGGATGCCCATCGTTCCCCGTTGCAGACGGTCTATGAAGGCCCGTTCCGCGTGTTGCGTAAAGGGACGGTCACCTTCCCCTTGGATGTTAGCGGCAGGAATGAGCTCGTTTCGGTGTCCAGGCTCAAACCTGCACACTTGGATCCGGACAGCCCTGTCCTGGTCGGTCAACCGCCTTGGCGGAGCCGTCCTCCTGCAGTTCCACCCGATCCAGGACCCCCTGCTCCTGTGGTTCCGGCAGCCCCTCTCCTTACTCGTTCTGGTCGCGCAATCCGGCTCCCTGCTAGGTTCCGTACCTCGGGTTCTGGGGGGGGGTCATGTAGCGACCATAGAGATTGGTCCTGGGAGTCGAACCCTCAGATTGGCCAGCAAGGTCACCTGTGGGTGCGACCGTAGGGATTGATTCAGGGAATGAGCCCGCTGATTGGACAGCGTCGTTACGTGTGGTTTTGGCGCCCAAAACCAGTCAGTTAGGAGACTTCTTTGAAGTGAACAGTTAGAATTAATGTTCGTTATACTTTGTGATCGAATATTGATCGCAATAAACTTCTTCAACAAAGATCGAGCCTCCAGACTCGCCATAATAGTTCCTCTGTCCCTCTCTTCCCCCCCCCCCCCTTCCCAGTTCTCCCTCTATCTTCCTGTCTCCACCTATATCCTCTTTGTCCCGCCCCCCCTGACATCAGTCTGAAGAAGGGTCTCAACCCAAAACATCACCCATTCCTTCTCTCCTGAGATGCTGCCTGACCCGCTGAGTTACTCCAGCATTTTGTGAATAAATGCCTTCGATTTGTACCAGCATCTGCTGTAACGGACCGCAGGTAGACCCAAATGCAGCACACGGAACCAAGGAAGTCGTTTTAGAATGAGCTTTATTTCTACCTGCTCGTGGTCGGGGATAGAAGACTGAGGCGTTCACCAGGTCTACGACGAGGCATGAAGGTCGGGAGCAGGCAGGGTCGGCAACGGGAAATCAGTGGAAGAGAGAACGCTGGAGAGTCTTGTATGAGGGCTAAGAACAATCTGGCAAAGAGTGTGTGTGTGTGTGTGTGCAGGAAGGGCTTATATGCTGGCTTGATTGGTGATCTGGAGCAGGTGAGTGAACAGGTGAGGGGAGTTGGCTTAACGTGGTGGGCGTGGGTGGCAGGTGAGTGAACAGGACAGACTGTGACATCTGCAGTTATTTTCTTACTTACTTTCTGCAATAGTCACAATGATGGGCATTGGGTGTGACCGTCAAACAAGACGTGAAGTCATCTGAAGCAAGTGCATCATGGGGGTTAAGAACCTGTGCGAAGAAGATTTTTCATGAGTTGAAAGTACCTTTGCCCTGCAAAATATTCAACAGAGTGAAGACTTTGATGCTCCTTCAAGGAGAGATGAAGGATGCCTGAATATGACCAAGGGAGTCAGGAACAAAGATAAAGAAACGTCTTGGAGCTCCCACTTTTCTCACTTCCAAAGGGTAAGGGGTAAATGTTGACAACGCACCATCGCCAAGGACCACCAAGCTGTGAGAAGCAGCCTGGTCATAGAGTCATGGAGTCATACAGCACGGAAACAGGCCCTTCAGCCCAACTTGCCCATGCCCCATCGACACAAGTCCCACTGTTTGGCCCATGTCACTCTAAACCTTTCGTGAGTTGCTCCACAAAACAATCCTTTTTTTATATTGAGACAGGTTAGAGCGCATCTGTCAAAGATTTGTTAATTTATATTAACATCTTGAGGCAATGGTGGTGAGTATATGAAACGAGCTGTCAGAGGAGTGAGTTGAGGCAGGTACTATAATAGTGTTTAAAAGGCACTTGGACAGGTGTATAGATCGGCAAGGTTTAGGGGGATATAATAATAATAATAATAATAATATTCATTTATTGTCATTGCAACGAGTACAACGAAATTAAAAAATAGCCAATCCTGACGGTGCGTACAAACATATATGCAATAAATGCAAAAACAAATAAATACATAAATACAATTAAATACAATTATATTAAGTACAAGATTTTTTAACGGTGTTGCCTAGTGCAAAGGTAGTGTTCAGTTCTCGTATGGCCCTGGGGTAAAAACTGTTCTTAAGTCTGTTTGTTCAGGATTTGATCGACCTGAAACGTCGACCAGAGGGCAGATGAACAAACAGACGGTGGCCGGGGTGGGATGGATCTTTTATTATTTTGCCTGCTCTACTGAGGCAGCGTAGGCTGAACAGGTGCTCCAGGGAGGGCAGTGAGCAGCCGATGATCTTCTGGGCCGTCGTGATGACCCTCTGAAGGGCCTTCCTGTCCTTTTCTGAGCAGCTGGGGGACAAATGCGGGCAAATTAAACTAGCTTAGATGGGACATCTTGTCCAGCATGGATGAGTTGGGCTGAAGAGGCTGTTTTCATGCTGTACGACTCTTTGACATTTTTATAATATTGTTAATCCTGTATTTGGGCAATGGTTAGGATCAAACTGCAGAAAAGGGTGATTTTTTTTCCTTCTCAGAAAATGGGCGTAAAGTGTCCTAGAATAGAACGGTTGAAGCTCCAGGACAGAAACATGACTTGGAGCGTTTTACATTTGCAACCCAATTAAATTACAGAGAGAAATATGCCTCTGTTTGGCAAGTCTGAAATCCAACAATAAACTGTTGGTTGCAAACTTATTTAAGGCTATAATTGGAAAAGTTGTTCTTGTTTGCAGCAGAATTCAGTGGAAGGTTATTGGGGCCCTCAGAACAAAGTAACATGATAGCAACAACATGGAAGCTGGTAAGGTTGTCTGCATCATGAGAATGTTTCTCATGTGCAGTAGAGATAAGACTCAGATGTGTTGTATAGCTGACAACAGAATTCTCTTCCAGCGACAGGTCCCAGTGATAAATTGAGGCTGCAAGGGTCTTGAATTTTCCTACTGTTTCCAGCATTTTATCTTTGTCCAAGTGGCTTCATTTCGCTTCACTAACTTCACTTCTCATGCCACCGATTGAGACCACTCCATTTTTCAAGCAAGATTATTTCTAGCTGTGCTTGGAAGCTCTATTTACTTCAGCTCCCCTTCACATGTAAGCTTATTTATATAGCACAACGCATGCAGATTGAAGGACGTGGAGTTAGATGAGGTTTGGTTGTTACGGTTGATCCGGATGAAAGGAATTTGAACTTGAAGTCTATTGATGGCCGAAACAGGAGAAGCTTGACTTCACCATCCTCATTTTGAACTACTTGGGGATACAGTACATTTGGCTCAAGGTTTAGGTTTAGGTTTATTATTGTCACGTACATCGAGGTACAGGGAAAAGCCCATCTTCATAATCATAATCATAATCATAATCATAATCATACTTTATTAGCCAAGTAGGTTTTGCAACATACGAGGAATTTGATTTGCCAGACAATCATACCAATAAAAAGCAACAAAACAAACAAAATACATTTTAACATAAACATCCACCACAGTGACTCCTCCACATTCCTGATGGAAGGCGAAAAAAAAGTTCAATCTCTTCCCTTTGTTGTTCTCCTGCAGTCGGGGGCCTCGAGCCTTCCGTTGACGGGACGATCTTGGCTCCCACAGCCAGCGGTCAGGCCCTCCGCATCAGGGCGATCAAGCTCCCGCATAAGGGGGATCTCAGCTCTGCCGCGCCGGGTGATCAGACCCCGGGTCGGGGCTAGTCGATCCTTCTGCAACTTTGGAGCTTTCCGAAATGAGTCTCCACCCAAGACTGCGAGCTCCTCGATGTTGAAATCCGCAGGCCGTGGTTGGAGCGTCGATCCCAGGCAAGGGATCGCACGCTCTGATGGTAAGTCCACGGCCCGGCGGTGGGGCTCAAAGTCAATCTCGAGCAAGGCCGCCAGCTCCATGATGTTAGGCCGCAGTGTGACCGGAGATAGGATCCGGAAAACAATCGCATCTCCGGCAAGGTAAGAGATTGAAAAAATATTTCCCCCGACCCCCTCCCCCACACCACACATAAAACAAACCAGAGAACATTAACAGAGAATGAACACAAACTCAGAGAATGATTAGCAAGGGCATCAAACATTAATGGGAGAAGGCAGGAGAATGCGGTTGAGATGGAAAAATAGATCAGCCATGATTGAATGGCGGATAGACCTGATGGGCCGAATGGCTTCATTCTGCTCCTATGTCTTCTGGTTTTATAGTGGGTGAATCGGGTGAATTGGAGAGTGCCCTAGTTTCCATCAGTGGGAGAGTTGAGGATCAGAGGCCATAGCCTCAGAATAAAAGGACGTACCCTTCAGAAAGGAGATGAAATGGAATTTATTTAGTCAGTGTGGTGAATCCGTGGAATTCAGTGCCACAGACGGCTGTGGAGGCAAAGGCAGTGGATTTTACACAGTGAGTGGTGAGTGCCTGGAGCACACTGCCGTGAGTGGTGATAGAGGCAGATACGATACTGCTGTATTAAGGGCCTGTCCCACATAGGCGATTTCAAGGCGACTGCCGGCGACTAGGCTGTCGCCCACAGTTCGCCAGGGTGTCGCGGGCATGATCGTGAGGAGTCTTCCAAGAATCGTAGTGGATCTTGACGCGTCGCTGAGAAATCATCCGGAGTTCAATTTCTCGGCGATAGCTGGCTTGTCGCCAGGTATCGTTGCTTATTGCGGTCGCTGTCTGTCGCATGCTGTCCCCAGGTTTGCTAGTTTCTCTTAGATGCATTTAGAAGCACATAATATTAAAATAAATAAAGTCATTTCAAGATACCATAAAATACTTGTGTTTAACCAATTTATTATCTGCCAGGATATTTGACAGGTGGATTGGAGGCGACAGTTTGACGGTCAGGTAAGCGTGGGGATTTTCACGATGTTTATGGCCATCAGCGATTACATTTAAAGTAGGCTCCCAACCCAGATATGCAACCCAGAAACCAGATATGCATCTCCCATACATTTTCAAAGAATGCCCACACACTTTTCACAAAAATCAATTTAACCACTTTTAAAATTAAATTTCTTAATACTGCCATTAGTAAACTGGAAGTAAATCCAGTTTATGCCTTGTTACCGTGAAGCTTGGTTTTTAAGTAACCCATACAAAATGTTATAGTTCAAAACTCTCAAGTACTTACCGACTTGTCAGTGATCTCAGCGAAAATTAGGACGCCAGAGAAGCATTGACAGCGTGGGAATTTCACGATGTTTCCGAAGACGGTGTAATCTCGACCTGACTCGGCATTGTCGTGGTCATTGTCATCGGGTAAAAGAAAATTTTGGCGATCTGCTACAACTTTGTCAGTCGCCGGCAGTCGCCTAAATAATCGCCTAAGTGGGACAGGCCCTTAAGGCTTTGAGATAGGCATATGGTTATAGAGGGAAAGGAGGGATACGGGTCACGTGCTTCTGTGGAATCCATTGCCACAGACGGCTGTGGAGGCAAAGTCAATGGATATTTTTAAGGTGGAAATGAATCAATTCTTGATTAGTACAGGTGTCCGGGGTTATGGGGAGAAGGCAGGAGAATGGGGTTGAGAGGGAAAGATAGATCATCAATGATTGAATGGCGGAGTAGACTTGATGGGCCGAATGGCATAATTCCTATAACTTATGAACTTGTAAACTTATGAATCAGACAACACCCTAGCTTACGTTTATTTTAGTTTTCTGTCACGTGTAGCGAGGTAGTGTTGCAGCCCTTGTTGCGTGCTGACCAGCCAGCAGAAAGGCAACGCATGATTACATTCGAGCCTTACACAGTGTAAATATACATGGTAAGGGAGTATCATTTAGTGCAAGGTAAAGCCAGTAATGTCCGATCATAGAGGATCAGTCTGAGGGTCCTCGATGAGGTAGATAGTAGTTCAGGACCGCTCATGGTGGTGGAGTACAGACAAAATCACGCCAAAATGACCCCTATCTGATTCCCACTTGTGAAGCCCACAGTGGCCAGGTCTTTGCTCTGCTGATAACTGGGAAAATGGTCAGACTTTGAAGGAACTCTGCCAAGCCAGCCACAGCACAGCTGCATAGGAGGCTGAAGTCGAGGTCAAGAACAACATGAGGGGAAACGAACATGGTGATCTCCTGTGTGTGCCAGTAGCTTCTGGGCAAGCCGCTGCATCTTCATCAAATGGCCGTACACTACCGTGATTAATTAATTAATTAATTAATGTATTGATTAATAGCTCCTCTTTTGTCTCTACATATAACATAACATAACATAACATAACAACACTTTATTGTCATTCGGCACAACACCGAACGAAATTTCAGCAGTCACAAAACACAGCAAAAAGAAAAAAACACAGGACACACGACCCCAACACAAACATCCATCACAGTGACTCCAAACACCCCCTCACTGTGATGGAGGCAACAAAACTTCCCCTATCTACCCCCCGCACCCACGGACAGGCAACTCGACCCCTACCGAGGCAACCGACACGCAACCGATATGCGTCTTCCATCAACATCAGCAGCATCGTCTTATTTGGTCGTCCCGGGTTCCGTCTTCCATGGGTGGGTTCCCACACCACAACCTTGTTTGCTGGTATTTCTGGATGGCGGTGGCAATGACCAACGAGCCTCATCCTTCTCGACCTGATCTTCTCGGTCAGAGGTGGAATCTCCCCTTAGAGCTGGGCGTTGGTGGTGTGGTCCCTCCAACTGACATGTTGGACTTTTCTGAGCATTCGGGTGTAGATACCATCGAGAGACTTGGACAGTGCTCGAGTGAGAGTCCATGCCTCACGCCCGTACAATAATATTGTCTCTACAGATGCATGGAAAAATCTCAGTGGAGACCCTTAGACATCCGAGACGTCCAGATTTTCCCCATGTCATTGAGGGCTTTCCATGCAAGCGCTTTCCGGACCTTGATGTCATTCTCCGAGCTCTGCATCCTCGCTCCCAGGTACTTGAAACCCTCCACTTTCTTAAGAGATACAGCTCCACTAGTCTTAAGAGGTTCATGGTCACCACCGTTGAACACCATATACTCTGTCTTCTTGGCATAGTTTAGTTTGGAGGTACAGCATGGAAACAGGCCCTTCGGACTTTGAGTCCGTGCCGACCAGCGATCCCTGCACGCTAACGCTATCCTACACACTCATCCTACACATGCAATGTGGGAGAAAACCGGAGATCCTGGAGAAAACCCACACAGGGCACGGGGAGAACGTACAAACTCCGTACAGACAGCACCCGTAGTCGGGATCGAACCCGGGTCTCCGGCGCTGTAAGGCAGCAACTCTACTGCTGCGCCACTGTGCCGCCTTATGTGAGGGATGATGAAGGGGGCACTGGTCATTACATGTAGCTCCGATGTGATTTTTATAAAAAAAGACTATGATCAGTGAAGGAACAGCGTAACTTCCATTACCCTAAGCACTGGAAACTAAGGCGCGCGATTCCCATGTGTAAGACTTCAAAGTCAGAGTGGAGACCTTTTAATTGACTTTCCACTGCTGATCTCAGCACGATGTTCCCCTAGATTTTTTTTGTTGAGTGCAGTTAAAAGCTGCAGTTCCAGCTGACAACGAAGGAAATGTGTGCTGTTTGACTGACAACATCGTCAGACATGAGGCGGGCACCAGGGAAATGTAACAGCTCGCAGAAGTACCCAGACCAAATGTCCAACCCACACAATTTAAACCAGACATGGTCTAACCTGGATAAGATGACATTTTGAGTGATTTAACACTGATACCTTAAAGCAGGATCATTTCAGCTAGTGTACAATAAACACCACTGTTGATAAAACAAATGTACTCGCACAATGTTGAGAACATCATTATTCTGGTTTGATGTTTTACAATTATAGACAAATTAATTTGAATTATACAATGGAGAAATGGTAACATTGCAATGCTGCCTATTTATCTATTTACAAAATTGGTGGTATAGTGAACAGTATAGAGGAAAGATATCAAAGTTTACAACAAGATCGAGATCAGTTGGAAAAGGGCCATGGATTGGCAAATGGAATTTTAACTCTTACAAGTGTATGATATATTGTAAGAAATGTCACAAAGTGCTGAAGTAACTCGATGGGTCAGGCAGCATCTCTGGTGTAAGGGGTTTTCTGCGCCGAGCTTTCGCCCGACCTAAGGTCCCCGTGCCTTGCTCTGATCCCTTGACCAGGCCGCGCACACTGGTTCCCCGTGAGTGGTTCGACCTACTCACCCCCTACGGTTCTAGACACTGGACTTAGATGCAGGAGCGTTGATAGTGCAGAAAAATTCAACCAGACCAGATTTGAAGACCAGGGTTTAAACGGAAAAGGCTTTTATTGAGCACTTGGGACTATTGTCCATGAATGCTCTTCACAGTTCTATAAGACATATCTATAAGACACATACCGAATTACATGAATACTTTTGACTCTGAATCATAAAACGCACAGTTCTACAAGACATATGAATACTCTTAACTCTGAATTATAAAACGCACAGTTCTACAAGACATATGAATACCTTTAACTCTGAATTATAAAACGCACAGTTCTACAAGACATATACATGAATCCTTTTGACTCTGAATCATAAAACGCACAGTTCTATAAGACATATACTCGACTGTAAGATGGGGAACGTACGACACATCGCAAAATTGGCCAACACATATTTACTTATACACCCACGTTAATTAAGCCACACTCCCCTCTACACTAAAACTATGTCCAGGATGTGCAGGACCGGGGTACATGCTCACCATGGGGCTATTACTGGGGTCACTGGCTGTTCGGGCTGCTTCTCCGCTGTTCTCCGTGAGGGTCGTGCTTGTTCCGTGAGGGTCGTGCTTGTTCCGTGAGTTTCTTCCTTCCGTTCTTCTCGGTGAGTCTCCGTTCTCCATGTCGTTTGTTGCCTCCTCTGACTTCTGTCTTGCACGAGTTTTTCTTCTTGCGTTTTGACTTCTGACTTGCATCAGTTCTTCTCCCTCCTGGCTTGCGTTCCTTACATGATTTTAAAACCCAATAATCGTGGCCAGTTATACTATTCCTGACCCGTCCTATCTCCCGCCAGATCTCGGGATCTCTTTGTTTCAAAGATGGGTATTCGAGATTTCTCTTTGATCTGCGTTATGTCCGGGGGTACCGGTGATGGCCAGACGGTCTGTTAATCTGTTTCTCGTTGAGAGGTGATGGGTTTAACTGGTTTTCCATCTCCTGCCAGGTAGTTTTCTATGGGCTATTGTGCCCCCTTAACGAGATTAACTGTGTAGGTCGGCTTGGGGCATTGTGAGTATGCTGATGTCAGCGCCCCAGTGTCTGGACTTCGACCTGGTTTCACAGGTTTCTGCACGGCCAATATCCATCCATTGTTCTGGCCGTGGCTTTGCAGAAACCTAGAGACTGGGCTGTGGGGTTTTTGCTTTTGTGGCTGGTCACGAGGTCCCGCAGCCATCTTGGGACCCACTGATTGTGACATCCCTTGTTAAAAAACTGACCGCAGCCTTTCTCCGCTATCAGCCCCAGTCCCGTATAAAATGTCCAAACTGCAGCTCTTTGGTTTTGTTGTTTTGCAGAATGAGGGAAAACTTCTCAAATCTTACACTGGAGAACATAAATAGGTGACCTTTTGGATCGGGGCCTTTCTTCAGAGCAAATAGAGCAGAGCAAGATAGACCACTCGACCCTAAAAACCGTCATGGTGCCATTTTAGTAGGCAGAAACTTGCAGAAACATTTAAAAAGAAAAATAACAAAAATCTGTGAATTGATAAATGAGATATATTCTGCATTTTTATGGTATCATCACACATACTGTTCCCCAAAAACACTGATTAAACTGCGAGAGGCATAGCGAACGGCGGGTTTTGCTTACTAAAATGGCGGATGTTCTACTCCTTTGCGTACTACGCTTCAGTACAGGCGATTTCGACGGTTCATCTTGCTCCTCTAGTATCTTTGCTTCAGACTAAGAAGGATGTCATTAATTTGGAAAGGGTGCTACCTGGGCTACCAGAATGTTACATGGGCTTGTGCGCTTGGGTTATAGGGAGAGGTTGGATAGGCTGGGACTTGATACCTCAGAGTGCCAGAGGCTGAGGGGTGACCTCAGTGAGGAGTACTAGGTCATGAGGGTCTTGGAGCAGGTGAATGCTCACAGTTTTTTTTCCCAGGTTAGAGGATTCTAAAACTTGAGGAAATAAGTTTAAACTGAGAAAGGAGAGATTTAAGGGCCTTTCCCACTTAGGTGATTTTTTAGGCGTCAACAGGCGACTAGGCTGTCACCACACGGTCGCCGGGGTGTCGCCTGTGTGGCCGTGAGTCGTCTCCAAAGAGTCGTAGCGTTTTTCTGGTCGCTGCTGGATTTTGAGAAGTTTAAAAAGTTTCGGCGACTGTAGGTTTGACGCCAATGATCGTAGCTTGACGTCTCCTAACATGGGCGCTGTCGTAGGTTGTCGCCAGGTGATGTAGGTTGTCGCCGGTGCTGACTTCGGTGAATTCCATGGGCGATTACCTACGTCAACCTACGTCAACCGGCGACAGGTATTGGTGTCAAAACCGGAGGCCAAAATGACGTGAATTGTCTTCAGTTGTTGCCGACACAGTCGTAGCCTGTCGCGGGTAGACGTAGGTTGACTTCAGTTGTCGTAGGTTGCTGCCTGTGTGGTCGTAGGTTGTCGTAGGTGCGGTCGTAGGTGGACGTCCTAAGTCGCGACGATTGGGTCGCCGGTTGTCGGTAGCTTGCCGTAGCTTGACGTTGACTAGGTGGTAGGTCGTTGTAGCTTGTCGTAGACATTGTTGTAGGGGGGTTCAGTCGTCGGTTTTTCGGCGACCTGCTATGACCATGACAGTCGCCGGCAGTCGCCTAAAAAATCGCCTAAGTGGGACAGGCACTTTATGAGAGACCTCAGAAGTAACTTTTTCATTCAGAGGATAGTCTGTATCTGGAAAACACTGCCATAGGAAGGTATGGAAGCAGATGCAATTATGACTTTTAAGAGACATTTGGATAGATACATGGATAGGGTTAGGGTTGAGAGGGATACGGGCCTAATCCAGGCGGATGGGACTAGCCCAGTATGCCAACCTGGTTGGCATGGACATGGCGGGCAGAAGGGCCTGTTTCTGTGACTCTACGACTCTCGAAGAATTTGGGTGATCTTCCTATTTCACAAACAGACCTTTATGGAGCTTGGAAACTTGGGATACGAAATAAAGGGAGAAGTACTGTATCTTTTCTCTTAAGTTTAATTTAAATTTAATTATTTATTTGTCATATGTAGGTTGGCACAGGGTCAACGGTCCAATTAAATGTATTTGACAAGACAACAGGTCACCTGAGCAGTAATATTCCAAGGATAAATAAGATAAAAATGACATTAGTAAGGTAAAAAGACAATATTAAAATAATCAACATATATGATGTGAAATGTGTTTATGAGTTCAGAAGCCTGATGGCCTGATGGTAGAAGCTGTTCTTAAGTCTGGTGGTACGCGCAGCAATACTCCTGTATTGTCTGCCTGACGGTAACAAGGAGAACAGCCTGCATGCTGGGTGGCTGTGGTCCTTTCCTCCAATTCGATGACACAGAAAAAATCATTCACGCTTTCATTTCCTCCCGCCTAGACTACTGCAACTCCCTATACACTGGGATCAGCCAATCTTCCCTGTCCCGCCTGCAACTGGTCCAAAACGCCGCAGCGAGACTCCTGACGGGTACCCGTAAAAGGGACCACATCACCCCGATTCTGGCCTCTCTCCACTGGCTCCCTGTACGGTACAGAATCAACTTCAAGCTCCTCCTATTCACGTATAAAGCCCTAAATGGACATTTCCCCCCCCTACATCAAAAATCTTCTAACCCCCCTCTCTAACTCCAGGTCCCTCAGGTCGGCCGACTTGGGGCTACTCACTATCCCGTGGTCTAGGCTTAAGCTCAGGGGTGACCGTGCGTTTGCGTTTGCAGCTCCTAGACTGTGGAACAGCATCCCTCTCCCCATCAGAACTGCCCCCTCCATCGACTCCTTTAAGTCCAGGCTCAAAACCTATTTCTACTCCCTAGCGTTTGAGGCTCATTGAGGAGGTGCTGTGAACTGTTTGCGTGCTACTGTATGTTTCATTTTTTCCTTAGTACCTAATCAGATGTACAGCACTTTGGTCAACGTGGGTTGTTTTTAAATGTGCTATACAAATAAAATTGACTTGACTTGACTTGACTTGATGATGCTGCGTGCCTTCCATAGGCACCGCCGGTAGAGAATGTCCTGAATGGCCGGGATACAGTTGCCAGTGATGTGCTGTTTATTTCAGTATAGTCATTCGCTGACCGGATAACAAGCAACAAAAAAGCTTTTCACTGAGCCTCGGTACATGTGCCAATAGTAAACTAAACTAAACTAACTTATTTTTAATTTTCATCAGTATATTTACAAATTCAAAATTACTTCAATTTTAAAGATATTTAATGAATCTGATTGCAGGTTGTGTATTAAAGGACATTGAGTGCAGGATAGACACAAAATGCTGGAGTAACTCAGCGGGTCAGGCAGCATCCCTGGAGAGAAGGAATGGGTGGTGTTTCTGGTGGAGACCCTTCTTCAGACTGAGTGCAGGGGTCTGAGAGGGATTTAGGGTGGGACTTGCCCTGTTTACCTTTGGTGACCCAGCTGACACACAGAACTCACTGCTAGAGTCTAGGATGCTCTGGGTCATTGAGATATGCCATATCCATACAGACCTTTAAAGTATGCATCCATGTTCCCAGAGATGCTGCCTGACCTGTCAGAGAGTTGTGAATCTTTGGAATTCTCTGCCTCAGAAGGCAGTGGAGGCCAATTCTCTGAATGCATTCAAGAGAGAGCTAGATAGAGCTCTTAAGGATAGCGGAGTCAGGGGGTATGGGGAGAAGGCAGGAACAGGGTACTGATTGAGAATGATCAGCCATGATCACATTGAATGGCGGTGCTGGCTCGAAGGGCCGAATGGCCTACTCCTGCACCTATTGTCTATTGTCTATTGACCTGCTGAATTACTCCAGCACTTTGTGTCTTTTTCTGTTGTAAATCGACATCTGCAGTTTCTTGTTTCTCCTTAAAAGTCAACAACTGGGATAACCATGATTTATGGGCACCCAAGATTTGGTCCATTACATTTGTAGAGTTAGAGTCATAGTCATACAGCGTAGAACAGGCCCTTTGGCCCAACTTGCCCACACCCACCAACATGCCCAATCTACATATGCCCCGCCTGTCTGTGTTTGGCCCATATCCCTCCAAACCTATCCAATCCATAAACTAAACTATTTAGTTAACTACTTTTTTGAAAGAAAGGTTAAAAGATACAGCATGGAAATAGGCTCTTCGGCCCACCGAGTCCATGCTAACCATCGATCATCTGTTCTCACTAGTTCTGTGCTATCCCACTTTCAAACACACATTAAGGGGAAATTAACAGAGGAGGAGTGTGAGGAAACTATGCAGACTCCATATAGACAGCATCCAAGGTCAGAATCAAACCCAGGAGTCTGGGGCCCCGAGTTTGAGTTTAGACAATAGGCAATAGATAATAGACAATAGGCAATAGGTGCAGGAGGAGGCCATTCAGCCCTTCAAGCCAGCACCGCCATTCAATGTGATCATGGCTGATCATTCTCAATCAGTACCCCAATCAATACCAATCAGTTTAGTGTCACAGTGAAAGGCTTTTGTTGTGTGCTGACCAGTCAGCAGAAAAACAATACATGATTACAATCAAACCATCCACAGTGTACAAATACATGCTAAAGGGAATAACATGAATAACGTTTAGTGGAGATGAAGTCCAGTAAACTCCAACCAAAGATAGTCAGAAGGTGTCCAATGAGATAAATCGTAGCTCAGGACTTGCTCTAATAGTTGGTGGGATGGTTCAGTTGCCTGCTAACAACTGGGAAGAAACTGTCCCTGAATCTCCATCTGGTATGTTTTTTCACACCTGTACCTTTTGCCTGATGGGAGAGGGGAGAAGAGGGAGTGGCCAGGGTGCGACTCATCCTTGATTGTGCTGCTGGCCTTGCCGAGGCAGCGTGAGGTATAAATGGAGTCAATGGAAGGGAGGTTGTTTTGCGTGATGGTCTGTGCTGCGTTCACAATTCTCTGCAATTTCTTGCGGTCTTGGATGGAGCTGTATCCCAATGAGACATCAGCTCTACCAGCTGCGCCAATGTGCTGCCCCAATTTTTCTACTCATACATTTTAGAGATAACTGTACAATTGAGATGCACGGCAATGGAATGGCATAGCATGAAATATTACTGACTAGGTGAGAATATTCATTACATTCATCGCATTGACTAATTTCCCTCCTGGGATAAATAAAGTTCTGTTGTATCAACACGGGGAAAACCAGGGAGATGGTGGTAGATTTCCGCAGGCGCAGCCAGGCCCCCCCCGACACCGGTGAACATCCAGGGAATGGACATCGAGAGGGTGGATTCTTATAAGTACCTGGGTGTCTACCTCAACAATAAACTGGACTGGACTGAAAACACCAGAAAGGGCCAGAGCAGACTTTATCTGCTAAGTAGACTCAGGTCCTTTGGAGTGCAGGGGCCACTCCTAAGGACCTTCTACAACACGGTGGTTACATCAGCCATTTTCTATGGAGTGGTCTGCTGGAGCAGCAGCATCTCAGCGGCGGAAGGGAAGAGACTCGACAAGTTGATCAGGAAGGCCAGCTCTGTCCTGGGTTGCCCCCTCGACAGTGCAGGTGATGGGAGAGAGGAGGATGATGGCAAAGTTAACATCGCTGCTGGACAACGACTCCCACCCCATGCAGGACACTGTCACTGCACTGAGTAGCTCCTTCAGTGACAGACTCCTTCACCCCAAGTGCGTGAAGGAGAGATATAGGAGGTCCTTCCTTCCCGCTGCTGTGAGACTGCACAACCAGCACTGCTCCCAGCAGTCGAGTCAACAATAACAGCTAAGAACACACAGAAAACTGATGACAATTTATGTATCTTTTATTTATAATAAATGTTCTCTTGCTCTCTTGCTATCCACTTTGCTGCTGTAACACTGTAAATTTCCCTGGTGTGGGACGAATAAAGGAATATATTTATATTAATTAATTAATTAATATGAAAAAATATTAATCATATCATGTAGTATTTTAACATTGGGGAGCATATTTGATAACCCCACAAGTTCATAAGTTCTAGGAGCAGAATTAGGCCATCTGGCCCATCGAGTCTACTCCGCCATTCAATCATAGCTGATCTATCTCTCCCTCCTAACCCCATTCTCCTGGCTTCTCCCCATAATCCCTGACACGCGTACTAATCAAGAATCTATCTATCCCTGCCTTAAAAATCTCCATTGACATTGCCTCTGCAACCTTCTGTGGCAATGAATTCCACAGATTCACCACCCTCTGACTAAAAAAAAAATTCTTGCTCATCTTTCTGAAGGGACGTCCTTTTATACTGGTGCTATGCCCTCTATTCCTAGACTCTCCCACCAATGGAAACATCCTCTCCACATCCACTCTAGTCAGGCCTTTAACTATTCGGTACGTTTCAATGAGGTCCCCCCTCATCCTTCTAAACTCCAGCGAGTACAGGCCTGGTGCTTCAAACACTCATCACAGTCTCTGTGGTAGGTTGTGCCACCTCATGCAGGAAGACATTGTTGTAGTTTCATGTATACAAATATACAATATTGAACTAAGGAGGCTGTGCTTGGATAGTTTGCAATTCCTATTTTCAGTGCGTGAAGACGTACATTTCCAGAACTGAACATCTGTAGTTAGCTGATCTTCTGAGTAGCAACCAAAATGTTCCCTGAGGTTTCATTACTGAGATTAGACGCTGTGCATGAACAGAGAGCACTTCACTTTGCTTTTCATTATGCATTTAAATGGACTGGTCGACAATAAGTATTATTTTCAAACTGCATGGTAGTAGCAAGGTAAAGTGTATTAATTTCTACATAAAGGAAGCAGATAGCTTGGATTTCTAATTTGGCTACTATACACACACACACACACACATACACACACATACACACACACACACACACACACACACACACACACACACACACACACACACACACACACACACACACACACACACACACACACACACACACATACATACACACACACACTACTGGGTCAAGATAGCTCACCAACACACAGACTATTCAACTTCAATTAACCCTTGCTTTTGCTCTCTCCCTGTCCCTCTCCAACCTAGTTCTCCGACTAGTTCTACTGTCCTCCTGATTTAATATTACTGATTGTATGCCACGTTGTCACCTTCCCCTCAGCTAACATTGAACCATTCTACATTTCCTTAGCAGCATCCGCTTTGATCTGTCATTTTCACGCCGAACCCTTCCGTATCTCGAGACTCCCTCTCCCCTGACTCTCGGTCTGAAGAAGGGTCTCAACCCGAAATGTCACCCACTGAGTTATACCAGCATTTCATCTATCAATAATTAAACCGTTGAGAGGGTAAACAGCCAAAATCAATTAGAGTGCAATGTGGCAGTACCTGCGATTACTAATAAAACAGGGACTGCCACGTCAAAGGTTTGATTTACGATGGGATAATTGCACTGATTCTGATCTGAGAATGCTCTTCTATTGAGGCTGATTTTGCTTCAGCAACCTCTTTGTGGCCGGTTGCATTAATTGATTGTGGTAAACTATAAACTAGATGTGTATAGCAATCATCTCGGCTCTTTGATCTGAATCGAAGGGCCCAGGTTTTGGGCTTTTAATGACAATGAAATGTTGTAGTTGCTTTAGATTTAGAGATACAGAAAACAAGCCCTTTGGCCCACCGAGTTCGCGCCAACCAGTAATCCCCAAACACATTAATACTGTCCTACACACATTAGGGACAATTTATATTTTTATTTATAGTAAGCCAATTAACCTACAAACTTGTATGTCTTTGGAGTGTGGGAGGAAACCGAAGAACTCGGAGAAAACCCACGCAGGTCACGGGGAGAACGTACAAACTCCGTATAGACAGCACCGGTATTCGGGATCAAACCGGTCTCTGGCACTGAAAGCGCTGTCAGGCATCAACTCTAGCGCTGCGCGACCGTGCCGCACTGTAAAGACAACGTTTGGTGTCGTCACCCTCCGGAAATGATAGCAATATCTGCAGGACATCCTTGCATGAGTAAAAGCAGAACATGAGTAGATATTTGCTTGGTCAAGCGCAAACATGTGACACTGTAGAATGAGAAAATCAGGCAAGCTCCTTTCCAGGCACGTGATTCTTCCCGTACAATGGCGAGACTAAGAGGAGACTCGGCAGCTGTTTTGTTGAATACTTGCACTCCGTCCGCCATTTTCGTTCTAGGGGCAGCTCACTCTTGAATGGTTTGTGCAGAAAGCAACATGCTGGAGGAACACAGTGGGCCGAGCAGCATCTGCGGTGGTAAAGGCTTGGTTGGTTCTTTGGATAGGAAGGTGGGGAGTCCAGCTTATTTGTAGTAATGTCTAAACCTGGATAATCTACAGTCAACGTTTCTCCTTCTGCCCATCTAATGAAGGGTTTAATTCTTGCTGGCCACGAAGTAGTCTAGTTTAGTATAATTTTAGAGATACAGTGCGGAAACAGGCCATTCGACTCACCGAGTCTGCGCCGATCAGCGATCCCCGCACATTAACACCACCCTTACACACACCAGGGACAATTTTACATTTATACCAAGCCAATTAACCTTTAAACCTGCACGTCTTTGGTGTGTGGGAGGAAACCGGAGAAAACCCACGCAGGTCACTGGGAGAACGTCCAAACGTACAGACAAGCACCCGTAGTCAGGATCGAACCCGGGTCTCTGGCGCTGCATTCGCTCTAAGGCAGCAACTCTAACGCTGCGCCACCGTGACCACCCTCAAATCTATAGGGCTTTTTGTTACTTTTTCCCCGCATTGATTAATCAAATTTTTACAAGTCTGAGCAGTGTAACGTGAGTAAGGTGATCGTGCAGCAGCTGTTACTCTGTCAAGACATCTACTGAAGTGTGTCGAGGTTGTACATTAAGTTAATGAGAAGCAGCTTATGGACATTGAGAGAGGACTTTGATCAGGTGCCGTTCACCAAATTATTTAAAAGATTAGAGTGCATGATACTGGAATAATATACTGTATAAAGACACAAAGAATGGATCGACGGGGCTTATATTCACTGGAATTTAGAAGGATGAGAGGGGATCTTATAGAAACATATAAAATTCTTAAGGGATTGGACACGCTAGATGCAGGAAAAAAATATTCCCCAAGTTGGGGGAGTCCAGAACCAGGGGTCACAGTTTAAGAATAAGGGCTAGGCCATTTGGGACTGAGATGACGGAAAAAAAATTCACCCAGAGAGTTGTGAATCTGTGGAATTCTCTGTGGATCCAATTTACTGGATTTTTTAAAAGAGAGAGTTAGATATAACTCTTAGGGCTAACGGAATCAAGGGATATGGGGAGAAAGCAGGAACAGGGTACTGATTTTGGATGATCAGCCATGATCATATTGAATGGTCGTGCAGGCACGAAGGGCCGAATGGCCTACTCCTGCACCTATTTTCTAGGTTTCTATGTTTCTAAAGCGCTGGAGTAACTCAAGGGGCCAGGCAGCATCTCTGGTGGACGTGGACAGGTGACGTTTCGGGTCGTGACCTTTCTTCAGATTGATTGTAGTAATGGGGAGAAAGCTGGAAAAAAGGTGGGGGTGGGACAAAGCCTAGCAAATGATAGACTGATCTACTTTTCCCTCTCAACCCCATTCTCCTGCCTTCCTCTGGTCCTCGATTCCCCTACTCTGGGCAAGAGACTCTGTGCGTCCACCTGGTCTATTTCTCTCATGATTTTGTACACCTCTGTAAGATCACCCCTATAGGTCCTCCTGAGCTCCAAGGAATAGAGTCCCAGCCTGCTCAACCTCTCCCTATAGCTCAGACCCTCGAGTCCTGGCAACATCCTCATAAATCTTCACTGCACCCTTTCCGGCTTGACAACACCTTTCCTATAACATGGTGCCCAGAACTAAACACACTACTCTAAATGCGGCCTCACCAATGTCTTACATGACTGCAACATGACCTCCCAACTTCTTTAGGGTGGTGAATCTGTGGAATTCTTTGCCACAGAAGGATGTGGAGGCAAAGTCAGTGGATATATTTAGGGCAGAGATAGATAGATTCTTGATTAGTATGGGTGTCAGAGGTTATGGGGAGAGGCAGGAGAATGGGATTAGGAGGGGGGGGATACTGTAGATCAGGCATGATTGAATGGCGGGGTAGGCTTGATGGGCCGAATGGCCTAATTCTACTCTGATCACTTATGATACTCAATACTCAAGGCTGGATGAAAGCCAATGTGCCAATTTTTATCTTATGAAACGTCCCCATGAGAATCTATGCTATTAGCTGATATAATTAATTAGAGATATTGATATTTTGTTGTAGATGGGTTCTTTTTAATAGCATAGATTCTCACCCTTTCCCCTCTCTCTCTCTCTCTCAAAAACAAGGCTAAAACACCACAGGATAACTAATAATTACAATAATAATCTCAGGAAAATACATACGCGTATAATCCATTTCTGGCCAGCTTTATGTGGCTAGTTACTCAAGACTAAACTACAAAATTACAATGAATGTAGGTTAGATTTTTCCAACATCAGAAAAAGAAAGATTTGTTCTATATTTTAAGACCTTGGGGAAATCCTAACATTCTTCATAACAGTTCTTTAAGGTGTAACTCATTGATCTGATAGGTTTTATTTGGACTTTACTGGACTTTATCTTACACCAAACATGATTCCATTCATCCTGTATCTGTACACTGCGGACAGCTTGATTGAAATCACGTATTGTCTTTTCACTGACTGGATAGGACGGAACACAAAAGGTTTTTCACTGTACCTCAGTATGCGTGACAATAATAAACCTAAACGGAACTAAACAGTGGCAAAATTCCCCACATCAAGTACTCACAAATAACATTGTGATATGAACAAATAAGCTATTCAAATCAGTCTGATGAGGGGTCCCGACCCAAAACGCCACCTACCCATATTCTCCATGGATATGGCCTGGCTAGCTGGGTAATGGGGTCAGGGGTTATGTGGAGAAGGCAAGAGAATGGGGTTAGGGGGGAGAGATAGATCAGCCATGATTGAATGGCGGAGTAGACTTGATGGGCCGAATGGCCTAATTCTGCTCCTATCATGACCTTATGACCTCATAAGTTACTCCAGTACTTTCTCTCTTTTTTAAGCTAAACAAAGATCCAGGTTGAAAGATAATATAGGCCAGTGCACAGAGATAACAGTCCTAGATAGAGTGAATGTGGGCGAGGATGTTCTCACTAATGGGAGAGTCTAGGACCAGAGGCCATAGATTCTGAATAAAAGGACGTACCTTTAGAACGAAGAAGAAGAAGAATGTCTTTAGTCAGAGGGTGGTGAATCAAGTTATTAAACCAAGGAAGTCGAGATATACAATATATATAGATTTCCAAAGCCCCATTTT
Source organism: Rhinoraja longicauda (assembly GCF_053455715.1). Classification (NCBI taxonomy): domain Eukaryota; kingdom Metazoa; phylum Chordata; class Chondrichthyes; order Rajiformes; family Arhynchobatidae; genus Rhinoraja; species Rhinoraja longicauda. The sequence goes on along the minus strand of NC_135956.1, from coordinate 14,434,353 downwards.
AAGCTTGCAACTATGAACGGTGTGTGTGTGTGTGCGTGCGTGCGTGCGTGCGTGTGTGTGTGTGTTTGTACATGCGTGTGTGTGTGTGTGTCTGTATGTGTGTGTGTGTGTGTGTCTGTGTGTGTGTGTCTGTATGTGTGTGCGTGCGTGCGTGCGTGCGTGCATGCGTGTGTGTGTGTGTGTGTATATGTGTGTGTGTGTGTGTGTGTGTGTGTGTGAGGAAAGATAAAGCACACTATGAGCTCTCTGCCTTTGAAAGAGGAGGTGAGCCACCAAAGCGTGACATCCTGCTTGAAGAGTGCAGATGGTAAAATATCACAAACCTCCAGGGATAATGGAGACCAGATGGAACGGTGACATTCAGAACTGCTGAGTGGATGTAACTGGAGAGATATCAGTCTGCTGAACCCAATGATGGTCCCTGGCGATCTGATGAAATGGCGGGTGTGAAAGTGCTCACCACGTGAGGTGACAAACCAAGAGGTCCCAGCAAGCTCACGTTGGCGATGAAATCATCAGCATTAATCGGCCTCATGACCGCTGACTACGTGGAGGCCAAATCTGGTGGCATGGAATATGTTTATTCTCACATGAGGGTGGCATGGTGGCACAGTGGTAGAGTAGTTGCCTTACAGAGACCGGGTTCGATCCCGACTACGGGTGCTGTCTGTACGGTGTTTGTACGTTCTCCCCATGACCTGCGTGGGTTTTCTCCGAGATCTTTGGCTTGCTCCCACACTCAAAAGGCGTACAGGTTTGTTGGTTAATTGGCTTGGTATAAGTGTAAAATTGTCCCCAGTGCGTGTAGGATAGTCTTAATGCGCGGGGAACGCAGGTCGGTGCGGACTCGGTGGGCCGAAGCCTCTGTTTCCGCACTGTATCTCTAAATAAAACTAGACATGAATGAATGAATAAGTTTATTGGCCAAGTATGTGCATATACAAGGAATGTGCCTTGGCGCTCCGCTCACAAATGACAACACAAACATACAGATAACAATTAAGAATAAAGCATAAACACATCAAAACAATAAGGATACACCATTACGGTCTAAACATATAGAGATGGAAGTCCAAACATACCATCAATTTTATAGGAAAATACTACATGCAACCAATAAAATGGGAAAAAAGAAACTCAATCTCATTTCCAATCAATAAAATCCTCTATTCCATGCAGCGTCCTGATGAATTTCTTCTGCAGTCTCTCTAAGCAACTATATTCTCCCCACACTGTGGCAACCAGTACTAAGCACAATACTTCAAGTCTGATGAAGAGTCTCGACCCGAATCGTCACCTATTCCTTCTCTCCAGAGATGCTGCCTGACCCGCTGAGTTACTCCAGCATTTTGTGTCTTTACCTTCCGTGTAAACCAGCATCTGCAGTTCCTTCTTGCACAATATTTCAAGTGCGGTCCAACCAGTGTTTTGTAAAGTTGCAACACAATGTCTGAAGAAGGGTCCCAGCCTGAAACGTCACCTATTCCTTTTCTCCAGAGATGCTGTCTGACCCGCTGAGTTACTCCAGCTTTTTGTGTCTATCTTCGTTTTAAACCAGCATCTGCAGTTCCTTCCTCCACATTTCGCCCCAACATTTATATTCTAAGGCCTGACTCGTGAAGGTAAGCATACTATATGCCTTACTAGTGTAGCTGGGACATGTTGGTCGGTGTGGGCAAGTTGGGCCGAAGGGTTTGTTTCCACACTGTATGCTCTATGGCTCTTCACCACCCAAACAACTGTTTCACCACATTCAGGGAACTATGGCCTTGAATACGTTGGGAACTCTGCTATAAAACATGATCATTATTTAATTATTATAAACTTTCAAAGTTCTGTGGCCCTTTAAGCTTTTCATATTTAATGAATAATATCACACACAGAGTGGTGAGTCTGTGGAATTCTGTAGCACAGAAAGTAGTTGAGGCCAGTTCATTGGCTATATTTAAGAGGGAGTTAGATGTGGCCCTTGTGGCTAAAGGGATCAGGGGGTATGGAGAGAAGGCAGGTACGGGATACTGAGCTGGAAGATCAGCCATGATCATATTGAATGGCGGTGCAGGCTCGAAGGGCCGAATGGCCTACTCCTGCACCTATTTTCTATGTTTCTATGTTTCTATAACTTAATGTCCCTTTCCTATCTATAACATTTAGTGAATTGGCATAAAATGCCTGCATTTCCTTCTTTGATATTTCTGTCATGGAATGGGTAAATCCATGCATGGTACATTGAATGTGGTCTGTACAATAGTCCATACATTGTTTTACTTGCCATATTTTGAGTTTTTGTTTAGTTTTGTTTAGTTTACTGATACAGCACGGAAACAGGCCCTTCGGCCCACCGAGTCAGCTCTGACCCCCGCACACTAACACTACTCTACACACACTAGGGGCAACTTTGCATTTACACCAAGCCAATTAACCTACAAACCTGTGCGTCTTTGGCGTGTGGGAGGAAACCGGAGATCTCGGAGAAAACCCACGCAGGTCACGGGGAGAACGTACAAACTCCATACCGACAAGCATCCATAGTCAGGATCGAACACAGGTCTCTGGCGCAGTAAGGTAGTAGCTCTACCGCTGAGCCACCCTGTCTGTCTGTCTGTCTGTCTGTCTGTCTGTCTGTCTGTCTGTCTGTCTGTCTGTCTGTCTGTCTGTCTGTCTGTCTGTCTGTCTGTCTGTCTGTCTGTCTGTCTGTCTGTCTGTCTGTCTGTCTGTCTGTCTGTCTGTCTGTCTGTTTTACTACCTCTAATGACATGCAAATCATTGTCATTCTACTCAATTCAATTTAAATATAATTTATTTTCTGAAGCGAAACATAGCTGACCTGGGTAAACTGTGTGTTGTCTTAACATGTGGTATGCTTGCCTTCAAAAGTCGAGGCATAGAGGACAGGAAGTCATGAGGCAACTTTATCGGACTTTGATTATTTAGAGTATTGTGTGCAGTCGTGGTCGCCCCAACACAGGAAGGATGGGAAGGCTGTGGAAAGGGTGGAGAGGAGGCTTGCCAGAACAATGCCTGGATTGGAGGGTATTGGCTACAGGGAGAGGTTGGACAGACTGGGATTGTTTTCACTGGAATGCCGGAGGTAGAGGGGTGACCTGATAGAAGTATGAAAGGCACAGATAGGGTACACCTGGAGTACCGTGTGCAGTTTTGGTCTCCAAATTTGAGGAGATCCAAATTCTTGCTATTGAGGGCGTGCAGCGTAGGTTTACTAGGTTAATTCCCGGAATGGCGGGACTGTCGTATGTTGAAAGACTGGAGCGACTAGGCTTGTATACACTGGAATTTAGAAGGATGAGAGGGGATCTTATCGAAACATATAAGATTATTAAGGGGTTGGACACGTTAGAGGCAGGAAACATGTTCCCAATGTTGGGGGAGTCCAGAACCAGGGGCCACAGTTTAAGGATAAGGGGTAGGCCATTTAGAACGGAGATGAGGAAAAACTTTTTCAGTCAGAGAGTTGTAAATCTGTGTGGAATTCTCTGCCTCAGAAGGGAGTGGAGGCCAATTCTCTGAATGCATTCAAGAGAGAGCTAGATAGAGCTCTTAAGGATAGCAGAGTCAGGGGGTATGGGGAGAAGGCAGGAACGGGGTACTGATTGAGAATGATCAGCAATGATCACATTGAATGGTGGTGCCGGCTCGAAGAGCCGAATGGCCTACTCCTGCACCTATTGTCTATTGTCTATTGTCTATCTTTTTTCCCAGAATGGAAATATAAAATATTAGGGGGCATAGCTTTAAGGTGAGAGGGGCAAAGTTTAAAAGAGATGCTCGGGGATGGTTTTTTACACATAGGGTGGTGAATGCTTGGAACACGCTCTCCACAGGTGATGGTGGAGGTAGATACAACAGCGGCATTTAAAATACTTTTGATTAGACACATAGATATGTAGGGCATGGAGGCAGATAAGAGTTGGTCTTGGCATGGACATTGTGGGCCAAAGGACCTGTTAATGTGCTGCACTGTTCTATGTTCCATGTTCTCCGCTCGATGTATAATATAATTCATATAGTGAAAAAAAGAAATATATTTTAAATCAGCCATTTAAAATTAACACTATAACTGATGATATCTGTGCTCAATAAGTCAGAACTAACCCCTCCAAACCCCATCATCGCAGAAATTTACGTCCATGAACAGCATTTGTGATATTGTATTCAGAGATAATGGAGTTAGTTCTAGGATTGGCTGCAAGGATAACTCCAAGGCTATCTCCATGGCAACCAGGGGCCTAAGACTAAACGAGGACCTGAAATGGTCACTTAGACAAAGTATGTAATAGCAAAGGATTGGGAGACATTGTTGCTACACCTATTCTCAAGTAAATGCAGGTGATGGGGATAGTTATCTAACAGAGCATGGGATCAGAGCCACGAAAGGTGATATTTGTAGGAAGAGATCGCACAACTTTAGTCAGTGGGTGGTGAATGTGGAATTCATTGTTGCAGATGGATGTGGAGGCCAAGTCAATGGATATTTTTAAGGCAGAGATAGATTGATTCTTGATTAGCACAGGTGTCAGGGGTTATGGGGAGAAGGCTGGAGAATGGGGTTAGGAGGGAGAGATAGATCAGTCTTGATTGAATGGCGGCATAGACTTGATGGGCTGAATGGCCTAATTCTGATCCTATCACTTATGAACTTATGAACAACTTCTGATCTTATGTTAGACAAATGAATGTTGGCACGTTAGTGAGGACACCGTATCTTCTCAAACAATTTTGGAGAATTTGTTGATTGCACTTAAATGTCAATAAACCCCACTGTCCTTTTAGACTTTAGACTTTAGAGATTCAGCATGGAAACAGGCCCTTTGGGCCACTGGGCCCACGCCGACCAATGATCACCCCGGACACTAGCACTATCCTACACACTAGGGACAATTTATAATTTCACCAAAGCCAATTAATCTATAAATCTGTATGCCTTTGGGAGTGTGGGAGGGTACTGGGAGCACCCAGAGAAAACCCACGTGGTCACGGGGAGAACGTACAAACTCTGTTCAAACAGCACCTGTAGTCAGGATTGAACTCAGGTCTCTGGCGCTGTAAGGCTGCAACTCTACCGCTGCGCCACCATGCCACCTCAGGAATGCGATAGAACAATCAATAAGTACTTCTCTGTTAGACCTAAGTACAGACGTGTGAGTAATCATTTTGTTCCACAAAAATTACATATTTTAATTTTGATAATTACAATTTCAGTCTTTTGCAGTGAGGCACAGTTATTGTATTCTAAATGAAACCAACCGTCCAGAATGTATCGTTTCTCTCAGTTCATTCCAAACTAAATATAAAACAGAAAAAGTTGGAAACACTAATTTTAATGAAGAGTCTTTGACCTGAAACATTATCTCTGTTTTTTTTTCTGCAGATGCACTTCCAGGCTTAATTTAGTTTAGTTTAGTTAAGAGATACAGCACGGAAACAAGACCTGCGCCCACCGAATCCGCACCGACCAGCGATCCCCTCACATTAACACTATCCTACACACACTAGGGACAATTTTACATTTATACTAATCAAATTAACTTAAAAACCTGTACATCTTTGGAGTAACCGGAAATCTGGGAGAAAACCCACGCAGGTCACGGGGAGAACGTAAAAAACTCCGTACAGACTCCTGTCTGTAGTCAGGATCGAACCCAGATTTCTGGCGTCGTAAGGCAGCAGGTCTACCACTGTGCCACCGTGCTGCCCTATATAAAAAAAACTCTTCAGTTTAGTTTGTGCAGGAAGGAACTGCAGATGCTGGTTTAAACCGAGGATAGACACAAAATGCTGGAGTAATTCAGCGGGAAAGGCAGCATATCTGGAGAGAAGGAACGGGTGACGTTTCGGATCGAAACCCTTCTTCAGAAGAAAGTAGTCTCGACCCGAAACGTCACCCATTCCTTCTGAAGAAGGGTCTCGATCCGAAACGTCACCCATTCCTTCTTTCCAGAGATGGTGCCTGTCCCGCTGAGTTACTCCAGCATTTTGTGTCTATCTTATTTAGTTTAGTTTATCGGATGTTGGATATTGTTCCTCCTAAGGAATGACCATGACATTTTCTCCATAAGAGTCTGGTGTTTAAGGATGGAAAAGTGGAATTAACGAGGCATTTTATGCTGCAGTAATATAAAGCCTGCCATATCCACTGTAGGCTTGTATACACTGGAATTTAGAAGGATGAGGGGGGATCTTATTGAAACATATAAGATAATTAGGGGATTGGACACATTAGAGGCAGGAAACATGTTCCCAATGTTGGGGGAGTCCAGAACGAGGGGCCACAGTTTAAGAATAAGGGGTAGGCCATTTAGAACGGAGATGAGGAAGAACTTTTTCAGTCAGAGAGTGGTGAAGGTGTGGAATTCTCTGCCTCAGAAGGAAGTGGAGGCCAGTTCGTTGGATGCTTTCAAGAGAGAGCTGGATAGAGCTCTGAAGGATAGCGGAGTGAGGGGGTATGGGGAGAAGGCAGGAACGGGGTACTGATTGAGAATGATCAGCCATGATCGCATTGAATGGCGGTGCTGGCTCGAAGGGCTGAATGGCCTACTCCTGCACCTATTGTCTATTGTCTATTGTCCAATGACAGCAGTCGTCATCTCTGGCCTGAATCTGAGCTCCACTTTCTGTCAAGGGCCAGCGGAATCTGAGAAGGAAATTCTCCCTTTCATCTCTCTGTGGAGCCAATCGCCTGTGCATGTTCTGACAACATGAACCCATGGCGGCCAGTGCCATGTTGATTAAAATTGGAGGAACAGCACCTCATATTTTGCTTGGGCAGCTTACAACCCACAATTAACCCATAGAGGTGGGTTGTGGAAGCTTTGCAGGATGCTCATTCTGCAAAGTCCTCAACCAATTGGGCATTACGGGGCTGGCAAAGAAGAGGGCCATTCATTCCGCAAGCGAAGCCGCAGAGAAAGCCACTAGATGGCTTTGGATTAAGGGGGCTGATCCGTAGGCGGTTGCTGCTGGGACGCAAGTCGGGGCCAGATCAACCCCGGCTGGGTCGCCTGGGCGAGGGTGTCTGATGTTGTGAGACCCGAAACACCCGATGACCCCAGGTCACATCTCGGAGGATGCGTCCCAGTGCATCCAGAAGATGTATCTTGCACATTGACTTATCTAACTTCGTAACCCTTGCTATCCATCTCTCTCCATCCCATTCTCCAACCAGTCTGACTGTCCACCTGATTACATTTTATCTATGCATGCTTCAAGGTCACCTTCCCTTCGCTAACAACGATCTCTTCTACATTTTTCTTAAACTTCGTCCCCTTTGATGTCTCGTTTTCACACCTGACCCTTCCATGTCTCTGTGTCTCCCTCTCCCTGGCTCAATCCGAAGAAGGGTCTCGACCTGAAATGTCACCACACACCTGTACATCTTCGCAGTGTGGGAGGAAACCGAAGATCTCGGAGAAAACCCACGCAGGTCATGGGGAGAACGTACAAACTCCGTACAGACAGCACCCGTAGTCGGGATCGAACCCGGATCTCTGGTGCTGTATGGCAGCAACTCTACCGCTGCGCCACCATTAAAAAAAAATATTTTGTTTAGTTTATGTAGGAAGGAACTGCAGATGTTGGTTTAAACCGAAGATAGAACCAAAATGCTGGAATAACTCAATGGGAAAGGCAGTATCTCTGGAGAGTAGGAATGGGTGACGTTTCGGGTTGAGACCCTTCAGTTGGAAGAAGGGTCCCGACCCGAAACGTCACCCATTCCTTCTATCCAGAGATGCTGCCTGTCCCACTGAGTTACTCCAGCATTTTGTGTCTATCTTTGATTAAGATTAACACAGCCGCTGATAATACCTGTGGCTGTGTCAGGCAGTGCATCATAACTCTAGCAATCACTTGGAAAAATGCCCTTTAAAAACTAATATTGTACATCATGGCTGCACATTGCATCGATCACTCCCTGTTTTTATTTAGCTGCTAATTCCATGTTTCAGTAATTGCAGGATAAATCTTGTTTTGATGTACTGCACACTCCAGTGACAATTGTTCCAGCATTAGAGTTTATTTCATTGCTCCTTTGGTGATAATAGAGCAAATTACTTTTTAAGAGCGCAGACTTTCATCGAGTATCTGATTAAAATTAATGCAGTGGGGGCTTTGCATAATTTATTAAGCAGACATCACCTTCAATAATAATGAGTCAGACACTGTGCCAGGCATGGTCTCAGGTGGATAACGTTCAACAGTGAACTGATCCCCAGTTAGTTTTCATCTTTCTCACTTCCCTTGACACCATACACACGTGCTGAAGCTATCCAGGACCTACCGGTTTCTCCGTCTGCCTCGATGAACAAGAAATACAAGATTAGCTGTGTGGGAAGGAACTGCAGATGCTGGTTTACACCGAAGATAGACACAGAAAGCTGGAGTAACTCAGCAGGACAGGCAGCATTTCTGGAGAGAAGGAATGGGCGACGTTTCAGGTCGAGACCCTTCTTCAGACTGATTAGGGATAAGGGAGGCAAGAGATATAGGCGATGATGTAGGGAGATAATGAATGAAAGAAATTCAAAAAGTAACGATGATAAAGGAAACAGGCCATTGTGAGCTGTTTGTTGGGCGAAAACGAGAAGCTGGTGCGACTTGGGTGTGGGAGGGATAGAAAGAGAGGGAATGCTGGGGCTACCTGAAGTGTGAGAAATCAATATTCATATCACTGGGCTGTAAGCTGCCCGCGAAATATGAGATGCTGTTCTTCCAATTTGCAGATTAGTTGTTGGAGGTAACTGAAACATCTGTGCAATATCAAAATTACCAGGGCATGACATATATTAACGATTTGAATGGTTTAGTACATGTGGCAACAATAAACCTAAGCTGGAATGCACAGGAGTGGGTCACCACCTCACCTCCTGGATTCTGGACTACCTCACCAACCGACCACAGTATGTGAGGACAAAGGACCTGGTCTCGGACAGGGTGGTCTGCAGCACTGGGGTTCCGCAGGGAACAGTGCTAGCGCCATTCTTGTTCACCCTGTACACTGCGGACTTCAGGCACAGCTCTGCAGACTCCTATCTACAGACGTTCTCTGACGACTCTGCCATCGTCGGCCTCATCACGGGCGACGAAGACAGGGCGTACAGAGAACTGATCAAGGAGTTTGTGGACTGGTGCCAGTGGAACTGCCTCCGGATCAACGCGGGGAAAACCAGGGAGATGGTGGTAGATTTCCGCAGGTGCAGCCAGGTCCCCCCGACACTGGTGAACATCCAGGGAATGGACATCGAGAGGATGGATTTTTATAAGTACCTGGGTGTCTACCTCAACAATAAATTGGACTGGACTGAAAACACCGATGCGCTATACAGAAAGGGCCAGAGCAGACTTTATCTGCTAAGGAGACTCAGGTCCTTTGGAGTGCAGGGGCCACTCCTAAGGACCTTCTACAACACGGTGGTTGCATCGGCCATCTTCTATGGGGTGGTCTGCTGGAGCAGCAGCATCTCAGCGGCAGAAGGGAAGAGACTCGACAAGCTGGTCAGGAAGGCCAGCTCTGTCCTGGGTTGCCCCCTCGACTCAGTGCAGGTGGTGGGAGAGAGGAGGATGATGGCAAAACCAACATCGCTGCTGGACAACGACTCCCACCCCATGCAGGACACTGTCACTGCACTGAGTAGCTCCTTCAGTGACAGACTCCTTCACCCCAAGTGCGTGAAGGAGAGATACAGGAGGTCCTTCCTTCCCGCAGCTGTGAGACTGCACAACCAGCACTGCTCCCAGCAGACCAGTCAACAATAACAGCTAAGAACAGACACAAAACGGATGACAATTTATGTATCTTTTATTTATAATGAATGTTCTCTTGCTCTCTTGCTATCCACTTTGCTGCTGTAACACTGTACATTTCCCGGTGTGGGACGAATAAAGGAATATATTAAACGGTGGAGCAGCGATGGAGGGCACCATGGCTACGCTTGGTCAGGCCGGGACTGTGGACGATGAAATGGCACCAAACATGGCGGCGCCAGCATTATATGTAAAATGAATTTCACTGTGGAATGTCTAATTGCATACGTGACAATAAATATCCATTGAACCATTATGGCATTGGTGTGGGAAGGAAGTGCAGGTGCTAGTTTACATCGAAGATAGACACAAAATGCTGGAGTAACTCAGCGGGCCAGGCAGCATCTCTGGAGAAAAGGAATAGGTGACGTTTCGGATCGAGACCGAAGATGAGTCTCGACCCGAAACGTTACCCATTCCTTCTATCCTGAGATGCTGCCTGACCCGCTGAGTTACTCCAGCATTTTTTCCCTACCTTCATTATAGCATTAGGCTGCTTTAAGATGCTTGGTGCTACAAATAGGATGGAAAGTTTCATCAGCCTGCTGCCCATGAGAACCACATAACGAGTGACCTAAGTTGTGTCTCTAGAGAGCAGTCCGCAACCAGAGAGCAGCGCGATCTACCTCATTGGTGACCTTCGGACTATCTTTGATTGGACTTCATTGGCTTTATCTTGCACTAAACGTTATTCCCTTATTGTGCATCTGTCCACCGTGAATGGCTCGATTGTAATCATGTTTTGTCTTTTGGCTGTCTGGTTAGCACGCAACAAGAGCTTTTCACTGGACCGCGCGCGGCATGCATGGCAATAAACAACTGGAAATGAAATGATACTGAACAAGAAATAAAAGATTAGCTGTTGGATGTAGCTGAAACATCTGTGCAGCATGAAAATCTCTAGGGCATGACATATGTTAACGATTTGAACGGTTAAGTACATGTGGCAATAATAAACCTAAACCTAAACCGCAACTAAGTTTTGACTAAATTCTCGGACTGTTTAGTTAAAATGTTATAGATGGCAGCAGAAGAAATATGTTTCCTGGATTCACAAAGTTCTGGAATTAAGAATAACAAATGTATCTTTATGTTTAGTTTAGTTTAGTTTAGAGATACAGCACGGAAACAGGCCTTTCGGCCCACCGAGTCTGCGCACACCCAGAGATCCCTGTATACTAGCACTATCCTACTCACTATGGATCATTAACAATTTTACCGAAGCCAATTAACCTCCAAACTTTTAAGTGTGAGAGAAAACCCCACGTGGTCACGGGGAGAACGTGCAAACTCCGTACAGACAGAGCCTGTAGTCACGATCTAACCCAGGTCTCTGTTGTTGTAAGGCAGCGACTCTACCGCTGCGCCACCGTGCCGCCCGTGTTTGATGGAGCTCAGTGCTGCAAGAAGGGCAGAGCAGAGGAGATCTGACGTTTCTCACAAAAACCTTGGATGGTGGGACAGGCTCAAGTCACCAATTGGCTTCTTTTGTCGCTGTAATCAAGTAGATATCAGTGGGTATATCGCATTTTCCTTTATTTAAAGGAAGCAATTGGGATAAAATACAGAAATTCAATTATACAGCATGTGCTAATACAGCTCACCCCCTCCATGACACACTGGTCAACCTGAGGAGTACCTTCAGCAACAGACTGGTCCCACCGAGATGCAGCACAGAACGCCACAGGGGATCCTTCTTCCCTGTGGCTATCAAAATGTACAACTCCTCCCCCTTCTGTCATGGATAGACTGACCCCCACCCCCCACAATATTTGCACATCCCCAATCCTTTCCACTCGTCACTTTAATATAATGTTTCATGACTGTTGGCGGATCAATTTCGCTCCCGGGATTAATAAAGTTTTGTTTAATTTAGAGTTACAGCGCAGAAACAGGCCCTTCGGCCCACCGAGTCCACGCCAACCAGCGATCCCCGTACATTAACACAAGCTACACACACTAGGAACAATTTACACTTATACTGAATATACAAAGCCAAGCCAATGAATCTACAAACCTGTACGTCTTTGGAGTGTGGGAGGAAACCGAAGATCTTGGAGAAAACCCACGTGGTCACGGGGAGAATGTACAAACTCCGTAGTCGGGACCGAACCCGGGTCTCCGGCGCTGCAAGCGCTGTAAGGCAGCAACTCTACCGCTGCGCCACGGTGCCGCCCTTCTATCTTATCGTATCGTATGAGTTGAATGTGAATGAGTAAAATTGATTTCTGAATCTGATCAGAATTCTGCTCCAAACATGGTGCAATAAAACGGGTTTGGATAAGCTGATCCTGTGCTTCTGACTTGTTTACACACCAAGTGACTGGAGATATTGTAGCAAAGGCAGTTGTTACAAGATGTATAATTAACATCAGTGAAGGATGAATATCGGCAGCTTGAAGTTCAACCAGAAACACATATATTAATACACATACAGGCTGATTTAGGCATGACAGACCTCAACACATCATTGCTGGAGAGTCTGACATGAAAACTTCAAGTTCCTAGGAGTCAATATCATCAACAACCTCTCCTGGACCAACCATATCGAAGCAATGACCAAGAAAGCACACCAACGCCTCGCCTCTACTTCCTTAGAAGGCGTAGGACGTTCAGCACATCCCCAGCAACTCTTACCAACTTCTACAGATGCGCCATAGAAAGCATTTTATCGGGGTGCATCACAGCTTGGTTTGGGAACAGCTCCATCCAAGACCGCAAGAAATTACAATGAATTGTGGACGCAGCCCAGACCATCACACAAACCAACCTCCCTTCCATTGACTCCGTTTATACCTCACGCTGCCACAGCAAAGCCAGCAGCATAATCAAGGACGAGTCGCACCCTGGCCACTCCCTCTTCTCCCCTCTCCCATCAGGCAAAAGGTATAGGTGTGAAAACGCACACCTCCAGATTCAGGGACAGTTTCTTCTCAGCTGTTATCAGGCAACTGAACCATCCTACTGCAACCAGAGAGCAATCTTGAATGACTATCTACCTCATTGGTGACCCTCGAACTATCTTTGATCGGATTTTACTGGCTTTACCTTGCACTAAACGTTATTCATGTATTGAATAATACATTGTAAATTATTGTAAATGTAAACATTGTAAATGGCTTGATTGTAATCATGTATTGTCTTTCCGCTGACTGGTTAGCACGCAACAAAAGCTTTTCACTGCACCTCGGTGCACATGACAATAAACTAAACTGAACTAAGATAAAGATGGTCCAGGTTCATTGTCATCAATTCATTACCAGGTCTAGCCTCAGACAATACCAAGCATGATAACTGGATTCCTGTTGTCAGCATCCTAAATTGCAGCTTGCTTCTCAAAACACAACTGATACTGAGTTACGTCAACGGATGTGTCAAAGGTTATGGGGAGAAGGCAGGAGAATGGGGTTGAGAGGGAAATATAGATCAGCCATGATTGAATGGCGGAGTAGACTTGATGGGCCGAATAGCCTAATTCTTCTCCTATGTTTTATGGTCTCACGAAGGTTACCTTATAATCAAGTCTTAAATTATCTACACATTTGGATAATTTCCCTTCTATTCGCAAACATATTAATATATATTATTCCTGTTTGAATGAAGCACAGATATCATGCAGTCTGATCCGCAGTGCCCCTGATCATTTGGTAACCAAAGCCATTCAAAATACACAACTGTGAAATTCATTCTGCTATGTGAAGGGCACATTATCTGAAAGTCTCAGGCAGAGTAAAAATAAAAGCTTTAAACAAAATTAATCAGGAATTCAAAGAGAAAGTTTAAAGGCAAAATCATCTTCTGTTTATATTTTCTCAGATTACTGGTTGGGGCACAGATGTTAAAACACATTAGAGCCAGACTACAAACTTGAAATAATGTGAAAAGAATTATACAGAGACGGCATCTCTCCAGTGTCACTGGTTTTAACCAGACCATGGGAGCACTTGACTCACTAAAGTCTCAGATGTATTTTCTGAAACAATTCTAATTGGCACATGGAATTGATTTTGTTCAGCTTGGGTTGGGTGCTTCAGAGGCACTATGTAAATCACTTTCTTTAGTCAGAGGGCGGTGAATCTGTGGAATTCATCGCCCACAGAAGGCTGTGGAGGCCAAGTCACAAGTTCACAAGTTATAGGAGTAGAATTAGGCCATTCAGCCCATCGAGTCTACCTCGCCATTTAATCATGGCTGATCTCTGCCTCCTAATCCCATTTTCCTGCCTTCTCCCCATAACCTTTGACACCTAATCAAGAATTTGTCTATCTCTGATTTAAAAATATCCACTGACTTGGCCTCCACAGCCCTCTATGGCAATGAGTTCCACAGATTTAGGACCCTCTGACTAAAGAAGTTCCTCCTCACCTCCTTTCTAAAAGAGCGCCCTTTCATTCTGAGGCTATGACCTCTGGTCCGAGACTCTTCCATCAGTGGAAACATCCTTTCCACATCCACTCTATCCAAGCCTTTCATTATTCTGTAAGTTTCAATGAGGTCCCCCCTCAACCTTCTAAACTCCAGCGAGTAGAGGCCCAGTGCTGTCAAACGCTCATCACATGCTAACCCACTCATTCCTGGAATCATTCTTGTAAACCTCCTCTGGACCCTCTCCAGAGCCAGCACATCCTTCCTCAGATATGGGGCCCAGACTTGCTCACAGTACTCCAAAGGTCAATGTATACTTTTGAGGCAGAGATTGATAGATTCTTGATTAGCATGGATGTCAGGGGTTATAGGGAAAGGCAGGAGAATGGGGTTGAGAGGGAAAGATAGATCAGGCGTGATTGAATGGCGGAGTAGACTTGATGAGACGTGAGCAATTTTGGGCACCATATCTGAGGAAGGATGTGCTGCCTCTGGAGAGGTTCCAGAGGAGGTTTACAAGAATAATCCCAGGAATGAGTGGGTTAACATATGATGAGCGTTTGTTGGCACATGGCCTATACTCGCTGGAGTTAAGAAGGATGAGGGGGACCTCATTGAAACTTACCAAATAGTGAAGGGCTTGGATAGAGTGGATGTGGAGAGGATGTTTCCACTAGTGGGAGAGTCTAGAACAGGGGGACATAGCCTCAGAATTATAGGACGTACCTTTATGAAGATGAGGAGGAATTTCTTTAGTCAGAGGGCGGTACATCTGTGGAATTCTTGGAATACTCTTGTAAACCTCCTCTGGACCCTCTCCAGAGCCAGCACATCCTTCCTCGGATATGGGGCTGAGATTTGTTCACAGTTCTCCAAAAGTCAATGGATATTTTTAAGACAGCGCTAGATTCTTGATTAGTACGGGTGTCAGGGGTTATGGGGAGAAGGCAGGAGAATGGGGTTGAGAGGGAAAGATGGATCAGCCATGATTGAATGGCGGAGTAGACTTGGTGGGCCGAACGGCCAAATTCTGCTCCTATCACAAGAACTACATTTTGTTCAAATAAATACTAATATGTTCGAATGACAAAGAAAGTATTATTATTATGAACTTATGTACAAAGGACCTTAGAATTGGCACCATTCCAACAACAAATCTGTGCAGTTGATTTCTGCAGAGATTATCCTGGTCGTCTATCAGAACATTGATGGAAATTCCAAGAAGCCCCCAAGGATCTCCATTCCGTAGATCTACTGCTGAAAGACAAGCCCATCAGACCACAAGACATGGGAGCAGAATAAGGTAACGTGCTCCATTGAGTCTACTCTGGCATTCAATGAAGAGTGATTATCTTTCCCTCTCACTCCCATTCTCCAGCCTTCTTCCATAACCTTTGACACCCTTATTAATCAAGAATCTATCAATCTCCGCTTTAAAAATACCCAATGCCTTGATTGTGAGCAATTTTGGGCACCATATCTGAGGAAGAATATGCTGGGTCTGGAGAGGGTCCAGAGGAGGTTTGCAAGAATGATCCCAGGAATGAGTAGGTTAACCTATGATGAGCGTTTGCCGGCACTGGGCCTGTACTCGCTGGGGTTTAGAAGAATGAGGGGGGACCTCATTGAAACATACAGAATAGTGAAAGGCCTGGATAGAATGAATGTGGAGAGGATGTTTCCACTAGTGGGAGAGTCCAGGACTAGAGGTCATAGCCTCAGAATTAAAGGATGTTCTTTTAGGAAGGAGATAAGGAGAAATGTCTTTAGTCAGAGGGTGGTGAATCTGTGGAATTCTTTGCCACAGAAGGCTGTGGAGACCAAGTCAGTGGATATTTTTAAGGCTGAGAGAGATAGATTCTTGATTAGTACGGGTGTCAGGGGTTATGGGGAGAAGGCAGGGGAATGGGGCTAGGAGGGAGAGATAGATCAGCCATGATTGAATGGTGGAGTAGACTTGATGGGCCGAACGGGCTCATTCTGCTCCTATCACTTATGAACTTATGAACAAAGGACCTTATAATTGGCACCATCCGAACAACAATCTGTGGAGTTGATTTTGGCAGAGATAGATTTAGATTTAGATGTAGATTTAGAGATACAGTGCGGAAACAGGCCCTTCAGCCCACCGAGTCCGCGCCGCCCAGCGATCCCCGCACACTAACACTATCCTACACACACTAGGGACAATTTTTGTTTACATTTGCCCAGTCAATTAACCTACATACCTGTACGTCTTTGGAGTGTGGGAGGAAACCGAAGATCTCGGAGAAAACCCACGCAGGGCACGGGAAGAACGTACAAACTCCGTACAGACGGCGCCCGTAGTCAGGATCGAACCTGAGTCTCCGGCGCTGCATTCGCTGTAAGGCAGCAACTCTACCGCTGCGCCACCGTGTCCTGATCATCTATCAGAACATTGATGGAAATTCCAAGAAGCCCCCAAGGATCTCCATTCCGTAGATCTGCTGCTGAAGGTGCAGCTGATAATAAGAACAAACACAAGAGACCATAAGACATAGGAGCAAATAGAAGGGAATATTCATTGCATTTTAACATCGGGGAGGTTGTTTGATAACCCCACAAGTTCATAAGTTCTAGGAGCAGAACTAGCCATTGAGTCTACTCTGCCATTCCATCATGGCTGATCTATTTTTCCCTCTCACTTACATTCCCCTGCCTTCTCCCCATAACCTTTGACACCCGTACTAATCAAGAATCTATCAATCTCCGCTTTAAAAATATCCGATGTCTTGACCTCCACATCCATCTGTGGAGCAACAGCAACAATGTTCCTGATCCAGGTATAGCTATTTGAAAGATTAAAAAAAGGAGCCACCTAATAAGAGTTTGTATCTGTTATTGACCAGCATCCTCTTATAGTCAAAACCAATGGAAACCCAATCCTTTTTACCTCATTGTGACAGAATCAATGAGAAGTCATCAAAAAATAGCATTTGTCCCACCCCTCTTCTCTCTTTCTCCCCACTAATACAATCATAGTCATCAAATCATAGAGACATACAGCATGGAAACAGGGCCTTCGGCCCAACTTGCCCATGCCGACCAATATGCCCATTTACACTAGTTCCACCTGCATGTGTTTGGCCCTTATCTTTCTAAACCTTCCCAATCCATGTCCCTGTCTAAATGTCTTTTAAATAAGCCTGAAGAAGGGTCCAGACCTGAAATGTCACCTGTCTATGTTCTCAGGTGATGATGCCCGACCCGTTGAATTACTCCAGCACTTTGTGGCTTTTATTTGTAAACCAGCATCTGCCATTCCTTGTGTCAACAAATTGCACTTCCTGGATTAGAAAGAAAGGCCTGGGATTCAACCTAAAACTGGTTCCGGATTCGTGCCAAAATTAGTAGGCGACTGGCAGAAGCCTGAAAGAAGCTAGTGAAAGTTAAATATATTTTTTCAAATGTAGGATCATCTTTAGAAGTTACAATGGGAGATGAAGAAAATGGTAGCAGAATTTCAATGCAGGCGCTCAGTCCATTAGGGGCTTCTGTGTCGGACACTGCTCCACAGCAGAGCTCTTCCCTCTTAGCCCAGAGGCTTGTCCATGGTCTCAGTGAACAATTAGTCATAGAGTCACACAACATGGAAACAGGCCCTTCGGCCCAACTTGCCCATGCAGACCAAGATGCCCCATCGATGCTAGTCCTGCCAGCCTGAGTTTGGCCCATATCACTCCAAACCTATCCCACCCATGGACCTGCCCACATGCCTTTTGAATGTTGTTATAGTATCTGCCTCAACTACCTCCTCTGGCATCTCATTCCAGATACCCATCACCCTCCATGTGAAAAAGTTGCCCCTCAGATTCCTATTAAATCTTTCCCCTCTCTCCTTAAACCTATGTCTTTTGGATCTTGATTCCCCTATTCTGGGTAAAAAGATTCTGTGCATTCACACTATCTATTCCCATCATTATTTTGTACACCTCAATAAGATCACCCCTCATCCTTCTGCGCTCTAAGGAATGAAGTCCTCGCCTGCCCAACCCCTCTCTGTAGCTCAGGCCTTCAATTTCCTGTCAATATCCTTGTGCATTCAAGGGGGGGGGGGGGGGGGGGAATGCTACACATTAGAAGTACCGACTCTCAATGAGATTTCTTCTTTGTCAGATGGAAATGCACTTTATGTATTTATGTTTAACGGGGAGTTTTGGATGAAAAGCTTCTGTTTAGCCTCTCCCAGATTAGAGGATGCATTTTAGCTGTGGTGTAAATCTCAATATTCAGCGTTTGCACTCATCCTCAGTATAGACCTAGAAATGATATCTGCAAAGTCAGAACATGCTCTCCCCAAATTTTGCATGCAATAGGTCGATTTGGAAAATAATTATTTGATTCAGAATGCCGTCGAAATGCATTTGGGATTTTTCAGCCGTCAATCCAGCTTGACATTATAATTATCTGGTTTACAGAATGACTATTGCTGCAAAATGAAGCACTCACGCACTTCACTCACCAGTTGCAAGTACTGCGAGCAATTCTTGCCGACTGCATCCTGCAGAAAGTGCCAAGGAACATCGTAAACAGCAACAAGATTCATAGGTTCATAAGTTCATAAGTCATAGGAGCAGAATTAGGCCATTCAGCACATCAAGTCTACTCCGCCATTCAATCATGGCTGATCTATCTCTCCCTCGCAACCCCATTCTCCTCCCTTCTCCCCATAAACCCCTGACACCCGTACTAATCAAGAACCTATCAATCTCCACCTTAAAAATATCCATTGACTTGGCCTCCACAGCCTTCTGTGGCAATGAATCCACAGATTTACCACCCTCTGACTAAAGAAGTTCCTCCTCTACTCCTTTCTAAAGGTACATCCTTTTATTCTGAGGCTGTGACCTCTGGTCCTAGACTCTCCCACTAGCGAAAACATCCTCTCCACATCCACTCTATCCAGGCCTTTCTTTATTCAGTAAATTTCAATGAGGTCCCCTCCCCTCATCCTTTACAACTCCAGTGAGTAGAGACCCAGTGCTGCCAAACGCAACGATTCTGACACAAGGAATTGCAGATGCCGGTTTGCAAACAAAGACACAAAGTGCTGGAGTAACTCAACGGGTCAGGCAGCATCTCTGGAGAACATGGATAGGTGATGCTTTGGGTCGGGTCAGAAGAAGGTTCCCAACCAAAAGCATCACCTATCCATGTTCTCCTGAGATGCTGCCTGACCTGCTTAGTTACTCCAGCACCTTGTGTCTTTATCTTAGCACAAAGATTTATATTGAAGGACGACCATCTGGTTAAAGGCCTCTCAGCACTTGGCTGATGCTTTCCAAGGTTATCTGCAACAGCAGCAATAATGTTGGCACAATGGGATATGGAACATTGAACAGCACCATTGTGTCTACCTCCACCACCATCTTATGCCAGTGCATTCCATGCCCCCACCATTCTCTCTATAGTAGACTTGTCCCGCCCATCTCCTTTAAATTTTGCTCCTCGCTTCCTAAAGCTGTGCCCTCTATGACATTTCCACTTGTGGTCCAGGACAGAGCTGTTCCCAAACCAAGCTGCGATGCAACCCAATAGCATACTTTTATGGTGCATCAGTAGAGATTTTGCAAGAGTGATTGGAAACTTGCTGTAAAACCAGAACAGGAATTGGTATTTTCACTGTTTCTCTATCGTTTCCACTGACTCCTGTGAAATGAAGGCAGGACATCAGCTGAATCTCCAGGGAAATTTTAGCTATTAGTTTTAACTATCTGACATTAGTTTAGCAGTCATTGTTTATTAGTGCCAATTAGTGGTGTGATATTGTGACTAATGCTATCTTTGATGTGCTTTCCACTGGTAGCAATATTTGTATGCCTGGTGACCAAGTCTCTCTAGACAAGATGAAAATTTTACTAACAGTTAAAGATGCTAGAAATTGTAGCCAGGACAAAATCCTGGAACTTTTAACGGCACTGGGCCTATATACGCTGGTTTAGAAGAATGAGGGGGACCTCATTGAAAAGTACAGAATAGTGAAAGGCTTGGATAGAGTGGATGTGGAGAGGATGTTTCCACTAGTGGGAGAGTCTAGGACTAGAGGTCATAGCCTCAGAATTAAAGGACGTTCTTTTAGGAAGGAGATGAGGAGGAATTTCTTTAGTCAGAGGGTGGTGAATCTGTGGAATTCTTTGCCACAGAAGGCTGTGGAGGCAAAGTCAGTGGATATTTTTTAGGCAGAGATAGATAAATTCTTGATTAGTATGGGTGTCAAGTTATGGGGAGAAGGCAGGAGAACAGGGTTAGGAGGGAGAGATAGATCAGCCATGATTGAATGGCGGAGTAGGCTTGATGGGCCGAATGGCCTAATTCTACTCCTATTCCTTATGACCTTCTGACCTTCTGATCTTCTCCTAGTTTTGATATCTTGACCTGGGTGGGGGCAAAGGGAAACAAAAGGTCAGCCTTTCAGGACTGAGATGAGAAAACAACCTATTCACTGAGAATTTGCTACCAAAGAGGGAAAAAGAGGCTCATTTGCTGAGTATGTTTAAGACAAAGGTTAATAAAATGTTGGATATTAAGGGGAAACAAGCAGTATGGTGTAGGCAAAACACAAAGTGATGGAGAAACTCAGCGTGTCATAGAGTCATACGGCACAGCAGCAGGTTGATGGACCAACTAACTCATCCATGCCGACCAAGATGCTCCATCTAAGCTAGTCCAATTTGCCTGCATTTGCCCCATATCCCTCTAAACCTTTATATCCATGTTACCTGTTCAAGTAAGGCACTTCAGACAGCGTTTATTGAGGGAATGGAAAGGACAAAGGGAATATACCTAAAAAGGTGAGGTCAAGATCGTCATCTGAAACCATAGTAAACAACTAGTTTAGTGTGGAGATACAAGAACTGCAGATGCTGGTTTACAAAAAAAGACACAAAGTGCTGGAGTAACTCAGCGGGTTAGGTACCATCTCTGGAGAACATGTGTAACAACAATGTGCAGGAAGGAACTGCAGATGCTGGTTTAAACTGAAGATGGACTGAAGAAGGAACTTGACCCAAAACGTCACCCATTCCTTCTCTCCGGAGATGCTGCCTGTCCCGCTGAGTTACTCCAGCAATTTTGTGTCTATGTACAGGAACAACATACTGTTCAACATGCCAGAATATATAGATGTTTTAAAACTAAAAAATGCTTTCAACAGCGTTCAGAATCAAAGCTGTGAACCTAAACCCCAACACAATGCTGGATACCTGAATCATTCAACTGTGTAATACAGCACATCGTCAAGGCTGCTCCAGCTTTGAACTTTTTTTAAGCAGCGCTGGACTTGGTTTCAAATGAGTTTTTGTTGGAGAAGGCTAAACAAAAGGGCTTGGAGAGGGCTTGTATTCACTGGAGTTTAGAAGGATGAGAGGGGATCTTATAGAAACATATAAAATTCTTAAGGGATTGGACGGGCTAAATGCAGGAAAAATGTTCGCGATGTTGGGGGACTCCAGATCCAGGGGCCACAATCTAAGAACAAGGGGTCGGCCATTTAGGACTGAGATGAGGAAAAACCTTTTCACCCGGAGAGTTGTGAATTTGAGGAATTCTCTGCCACAGAAGGCAGTGGAGGCCAATTCACTGGACGGTTTCAAGAGAGAGTTAGATTTAACTCTTCGGGCTAATGGAATCAAGGGATATTGGGAGAAAGCAGGAACGGGGTATTGATTTTGGATGATCTGCCATGATCATATTGAATGGTGGTGCTGGCTCGAAGGGCCGAATGGTCTACTCCTGCACCTGTTTTCTATGTTTTTAAACCACAGCACACGATTCAAGTAGGTATTGGCCTTCAAAAAATAGGGATGATCTGGTTTTCAAAGGTGTAATACAGGTCAGCGTTCAGCTCATTTTTAATCCTCATGATATGACTGTTTTGGTTCTTTTATGGATCGTATTAAATTAAAAGTGCAGTCTTAATTACCAATTCCACTGCAAATAGCCTGAAGCTATTATCAACTGATGCAATATTTTATATTGATTGGTATGACACTGAAGTTGCAGTTTTGCTCTCCTTGTAATGGTAGTTCAATGAACTCATGCCACAGGAATTACATCTTTGAAAGCTGCTCGGAGCTGAATAGCAAAATTATTACGTGTTAAATAATACTTCTAAGTTGACTCTACCTTGTGGCTTTTTGTTTGACAGAAGGGTATCAATTAAAAATTAAACTGCGTTCAACAATTTTCACCAATCAACCATTTTTTCCCATCGTTATACCCATTTTAATTTTGTGACCAACCAACTTCAATTTAATAAACAAATAACTAAAAAGTGTAAGATTAATGCATGTTAGAAATGAAACATATTATTAAACGTATGTACACTAAAGAATTTACCAAACATACTTTTAGTTTAGTTTAGTTTCGAGATGTTTACGTCACCGACAGACATATTCACTTGACTGCAAAGGTCACATGTGGGAGATTGTGCAGTGTGGAGAATTGCAGTTTCCCCAGTGTTACTGAGCATCACTATTTCATTGCGCTTGGCATGGATGTTAAAAAGTCATTTAGACTTGCCTTTAGACTTCAGACTTTGGAGCTACAGCGTGAAAACAGGCCCTGCGGCCCACAGAGTCGGCGCTGACCAGCGATCACCCGTCCACTAGCTCTATTCTACACCCTAAGGATGCTTTACCGAAGCCAATTAACCTACAAACCTGCACGTCTTTCGAGTGTGGGAGGATACCAGGGGGCACCCAGAGTAAACCCATGGTGTCACGGGGAGAACGTACAAATTCCGTACAGACAGCACCTGTAGTCGGGGTCCAACCGGGCCTTTGGCAATGTAAGGCATCAGCTCTACTGCTGCGTTCCCATGCTGTCTGTTCACATTGCCGGAAAACAAAATTCACATGTTGATACACACAGACTTCAATATAACAGTTCAGGCAATGCTATTGACTGCTCGACATCAAATAATTATATCCAGCTGTGACTGTGACCAACTATCACCTGCTTAAGCTGTTTAAGACCCTGCCACCTAATTTGATTTATACATTTTATTTTTTCAACTGTAATAATCTTTCCTTTGAGTGCAGGAGGCTGAGGGATGATTTTACGGAGGTGTATAAAGTATATAAGGTGAACGCACAGAATCTTTTCCCGGGATAGAGTGATCAAGAACTAGAGGTCATAAGTTTAAGGTGAGAGGGGAAAGATTTAATAACCTGAGGGGCAACTTTTTCACACAGAGGGTGGTGGGTGTATGGAATGAGCTGCCAGAGGGAGCAGTCAGGGCCGGTACTAGAACAACATTTAAAATGTAGAATGGAGACACAAGGAACTGTAGATGCTGCCTGACTTTCAGAGTCACTCCGGCATTGTGACTTCTTTTTTACATTGAAAAGTTATTTGGTACATGAATAGAATGTGCTTTAATTCTGAGGCTATGACCTCGAGTACTAGATTCTCCCATTAGTGGAAACATCCTCTCCACACTCTGAAGAAGGGTCTCGACCCGAAACGTCACCCATTCCTTCTCTCCCGAGATGCTGCCCGATCTGCTGAGTTACTCCAGCACTTTGTGAATAAATACCTTCGATTTGTACCAGCATCTGCAGTTATTTTCTTATACTAATAGGAAAGGTTTAGTGGGATATGGGCCAAACATGGGTGAATGAGGCTAGCTTAGTTGGGGCTTCTTAGTCGGCATGGACGAGTTGGACTAAGGTGCTGTTTCTGTGCTGTATGACTTTATGACTGGAAAAATGAAAATTAAAAGCAATTGAAAATCTAACTTTTGAGGTGCCGAAATGCCTTGCCATCGACACATTCCATCACAAATATAGCGCTGCCTGTACCTATATTGGAGAAGACAGGTGAAAGCCATCTTCCCCTAGCTTGCCAGAGAAGGAATTTGAGTAGTTGTAAGTGCGGCCACGGTGGCGCAGCGGTAGAGCTGCTGCCTTACAGCGCCAGTGACCCCGATTCAATCCTGAATACAGGTGCTTGTCTTATAAGGTCATTAGGGCGTATACAAAACAGGGATGTAATGATGAGGCTCTGTAAGGCGCTGGTGAGGCTGCATTTGGAATATTGTGAGGCGGCACGTTGGCGCAGCGGTAGAATTGCTGCCTTACAGCGAATGCAGCGCCGGAGACTCAGGTTCGATCCAGACTACGGGCGCCGTCTGTACGGAGCTTGTACGTTCTCCCCGTGACCTGCGTGGGTTTTCTCCGAGATCTTCGGTTTCCTCCCACACTCCAAAGACGCCCAGGCTGGGCGGCGCGGACTCGGTGGGCAGAAGGGCCTGTTTCCGCGCTGTATCTCTAAATCTAAAATCTAAAATCAATTGTGGGCACCATATCTGAGCAAGGCTTTGCTGGCTCTGGAGAGGGTCCAGAGGAGGTTTACAAGAATGATCCCAGGGATGAGTAGGTTAACCTTTGATGAGCGTTTGTCGGCACTGGGCCTGTACTCGCTCGGGTTCAGAAGAACGAGGGGGGACCTAATTGAAACATACAGAATAGTGAAAGGCTTGGATATAGTTGATGTAGCGAGGATGTTTCCACTAGTGGGAGAATCTAGTACTCGAGGTCATAGCCTCAGAATTAAAGCACGTTCTTTCAGGAAGGAGATGAGGAGAAATTTCTTCAGTCAGAGAGTGGTGAATCTGTGGAATTCTTTGCAAGCCCTCTTCAAATAAATGCTAACATTGTTTGCTTTCTTTACTACTGATTTGACTTGCAGATTAACTTTTTGGGAATCCTGCACCAGCACTCCCAAGACCCTTTACACCTCCGATTTGTGGATTTGCCCTTCATTTAGAAAATAGTCTACGCCTTTATTCCAAAATAATCTACGCCTTTATTCCAAAATGCATGACTCCACACTATGCTACACTATATTCCATCTGCCACTTCTCTGTCCTCTCTCCCAACCTGTCCAAGTCCTTCTGGAGAGTCCCTGCTTTCTTTACACTACCCGCCCCTCCACCTATCTTCATATCATCCACAAATTTGGCCAAAAAGCCTTCAATCCCCTCGTCCAAATTGTCTGTATGGAGTTTATACATTCTTCCCATGACCTACATGTGTTTTCTCCGAGATCTTCGGGTTTTCTCCCACCCTCCAAAGACGTACAGGTTTGCAAGTTAATTGACTTGGTATAAATGTAAATTAAATTGTCCCTAGTGTGTGTAGGGTAGTGTTAATGTGTGGGGATCGTTGGTTGGCGTGGACTCGGTGGGACATAGGGCCTGTTTCCACGCTGTATTTCTAAACTAAACTAAATGAGAAAAGACAGAATAAGCATTTTATTATACACTATTTTTATCAGGTAAAATTCTTTGCTGTAAGAAAAATTGGGTCACATAGAAAGATGGAAATTGGTTCCCTAGCCAGGTGACTAATAATGTTATGAGGAAATAATATGCACTATTGTAGAACATTGTGAGGAGTGAGAAAGAGACTAACTGAACTGGTTATTATCTGAGACATTTAACGCCTGTCTCTGAACGATGATAGATTTGTAATCTGGGCTTCAACATCAATGAGGACAGACACAAAATGCTGGAGTAACTCAGCAGACAGGCAGCATCTCTGGAGAGAAGGAATGGGTGACTTTTCGGGTTGAGACCCTTCTTTTCTTCAACACCAAGGATGTTTCCAAATATCATTTGTCACTAAAACGTTAGATTTCATGGGAAGTTTTGTTCCTGAGTTTTTACTCCAATTCACTTTGCAAGTGCATGCATTGCGTGTCATGAAGTGTAGGAAGGAACTGCAGATGCTGGTTTATTCCAAAGATAGACACAAAGTAACTCAGCAGGTCAGGCAGCATCTCTGGAGAAAAAGAAAACGATGTTTCGAGTCAGAACCCTTCTTCAGACTGAAAGTCAATAGGCAATAGGCAATAGGCAATAGGGAATAGGCAATAGGCAATAGGCAATAGGCAATAGGCAATAGGCAATAGACAATAGGCAATAGACAATAGACAATAGGCAATAGGCAATAGACAATAGACAATAGGCAATAGGCAATAGACAATAGACAATAGGCAATAGACAATAGACAATAGACAATAGGCAATAGGCAATAGACAATAGGCAATAGGCAATAGACAATAGGCAATAGACAATAGGCAATAGACAATAGACAATAGGCAATAGGCAATAGGCAATAGACAATAGACAATAGGTGCGGGAGTGGGCCATTTGGCCCTTCGCACCAGCACCGCCATTCACTGTGATCATGGCTGATCAACAACAATCAGTACCCCACTCCTGCCTTCTCCCCGTATCCCTTGACTCCACTATCTTTAAGAGCTCTATCTAATTCTCTCTTGAAATCATCCAGAGAATTGGCCTCCATTGCCTTCTGAGGCAGAGAATTCCACAGATTCACAACACTCTGGGTGAAAAAGTTCTTCCTCATCTCCGTTCTAAATGGCCGACCTCTTATTCTTAAACTGTGGCCCCTGGTTCTGGACTCCCCCAACATCGGGACCATGTTTCCTGCCTCCAGCATGTCCAATCCCTTAATAATCTTATATGTTTCAATAAGATCTCCTCTCTTCCTTCTAAATTCCAGTGTGTACAAGCCCAGTCGCTCCAGTCTTTCAATATACGACAGTCCTGCCATCCCGGGAATTAACCTCGTGAACCTACGCTGCACTCCCTCAATAGCAAGAATATCCTTCCTCAAATTTGGAGACCAAAACTGCACACAGTACTCCAGGTGCGGTCTCACTAGGGCCCTGTACAACTGCAGAAGGATCTCTTTGCTCCTATGCTCAACTCCTCTTGTTATGAAGGCCAACATGCCATTAGCTTTCTTCACTGCCTGCTGTACCTGCATGCTTACTTTCAATGACTGATGACCAAGGACACCCAGATCTCGTTGTACTTCCCCTTTTCCTAACTTGACACCATTCAGATAATAATCTGCCTTCCTGTTCTTGCCACCAAAGTGGATAGCCTCACATTTATCCACATTAAACTGCATCTGCCAGGCATCTGCCCACTCACGCAACCTGTCCAAGTCACCCTGCATCCTCATAGCATCTTCCTCACAGTTCACACTGCCACCCCACTTTGTGTCATCAGCAAATTTGCTAATGTTACTTTTAATCCCTTCATCTGTCATTAATGTATATTGTAAATAGATGCGGTCCCAGCACCGAGCCTTGCGGTACCCCACTAGTCACTGCCTGCCATTCTGAAAGGGACCCGTTAATCCCTACTCTTTGTTTCCTGTCTGCCAACCAATTTTCTATCCATGTCAGTACCCTACCCTCAATACCATGTGCTCTAATTTTGCCCACTGTTCTCTTATGTGGGACCTTATCAAAGTCATGGTGTGTGTGTGTGTGGGGGGGGGGAGGGTGTTTGGGGGGTGATAAACTGGAGGCAAGAATAGCTCAGATGACCTCAGGATCAGTGGCGTTCATAATGGACCATTGTTGTTTGGGAAAAGTGTGATAACAAGAGGGATATAAGTTGTACACCATAGAAACAGTCCCTTCGGCCCAACGCGCCTACGCTGACCACCGTGCCCCTCTATAATAATTCCACTTACCTGCATTAATTGCACATCCCTCTGTGCCATGGTTGTTCAAATAGCTATCCAGATGCTTCTCAAATGTTGTTGCTGCTCCTCTTTGGATGATCATTAAAAGATACCAACTTGAGTTAAGTTTAGAGATACAGTGTAGAAACACAATTACCAACACATTAGTTCCACCCTGCACGCTAGCGACAATTTACAGAAGGTAATTAACCTACAAACCTGCACGTCTTTGGAATGTGGAAGGAAACCGGAGCACCCGGAGAAAACCCATGGAGTCACAGGGAGAAAGAACAAACTCAGTATAGTCAGCACCCGTAGTCAGTCTCGAACCCGGGTCTCTGGCGCTGTAAGGCAGCAACTCTACTGTTGCACCACTGTGCCCTCCACTCCTGCTGTGAAACGTTTATCCCTCAAATCCCCTTTATATCACTTGCCTCCCATTTTCACTAACATGGGATATAAATTGAGGCCATCTATATCATCTTCTCAGCTGCCTTTGCATCAGAGATTAAAAAAAGTGCTGTAAAGTTAGACACAAAGTGGTGGAGTAACTCAACGGATCAGGCAGCATCTCTGGAGAACATGGATAGGTGACCTTTCACGTTGAGACCCTTCTTCAGACTGATACAAGAATTGTGTTCCCTCTACTGAGTATTGTGTTCACTCATGATCACCCTGCGAGAGGAAGGACGTCATTAAGCCGGAAAGAGAGCGGAGAAGATTTACGAGCATGTTACCGGGACTCGAGTGCCTGAGCTACAGGGAGAGATTGGGAAACTAAGACTTTATTCCTTGGAGCACACGAGGCTGTGGGGCAATCTTATAGAGAGGTGTATAAAATCATAAGGGGGCTTAATAAGGTGAATACACAGAGTCTTTTAGGGTAGGGAAATCAACAACCAGAGGACATGGGATTAAGAGGGTGAGGAGGGAAAGGTTTAATAGAAACCTAAGGGGTAACTTTTTCACTGAGAAGGTGGTGGGTACATTGAGTGAACCTCCAGAGGAGGTAGTTGAGGCAAGTCCAATAACAACATTTAAAAGACACTTGGACAGATTCATGGAGATCCAGAGGAATACGAGCCAAACGTGGGCAAATGGGACTAGCGTCATAGGGCACCTTAGTCAGCATTTAGAAGTTGGGCTAAGAGACATGTTTCCCTGCTATGTGATTCTATGATTCTAATTAACGGACAAATGCGTACATGTTTAGGATGTGGGAAGAAAGCAGAGCACCAGAGGAAAAGCAAACGGTCACAGGGAGAATGTGCAGAATGAATCCATACAGACAGCACTCGAGGTCAGGATCGAAACCGGGTCTCCGGTGCTGTGAGGCAGCAACTCCACCAGCTGTGCCACTGTGCTGCCCCAATGTGATGAAGTACTTCACCTGACTGGAGATACAATACAAGCAGGCCATCTCCTCTCTGAACATTGCAATGCGTTACGGATGAAGAGAGACACAAAATGCTGGAGTAACTCAGCGGGACAGGCAGCATCTCATGGAGAGAAAGGATGGGCGATGTTTCGGGTCGAGACCCCTCTTCAGCTGAAAGATGGACAGTTTTCTCGTTTCTTGAGAATTATTCTCGGGATGAATGAGCGAATTTATTTCCACGCTGCCAATGAAAAGTGGAATGCGTCCAAAAGTGAAGCACAATCTAATAGAATTAAACATTTTGTTAACACTTTAGGTCTGCAAATCTCACATAATCCTTTCCGATGACATTTGCAGATCTTAAGGAATAGTAATCAATCTCCAACACGAAGAGCAGATGGGAAGAGCACTTGCATTTTTTGCCAACCGTGTAAAATGCCACATTGACACAATAGTAACGGTAATGCATTTTGTTGGCAGAAAAATCTTATACAGCGAAAAAATAAGCTTGAGGAGATCTAGGTCAGCATTTTCCTGTCTCCACAACTGCATCCTCAGCTTGAAGCCACTGAGATGTCAAACAGAGGCAAGTGAATCCCACACGATCTCTTCAATGTGGTAAACTCTGACAGGTTCATCATCACAAGAAAACGGAGGTCTACTCAAATACAATTGGATTAATTTATCTGTAATTTAATCTCTACAGTACTTTGCCAAGTGGCCCTGCTGAATTGAAGGCTTTTTAATAAGCTGTTAAAATGTGAATTGAAACCTAATTCACTTGACAATTGACACTTTGGACTTACTGTAATCAAAACTGAGCATTAATCACAGAACAAAAGCACGTGTCGGTTGGGGTAGAAAGGAATTCTGCATGAACAATAGTTGTTGAAGGCTGATTATTTTTAAACTTTAGGTTTCTCAGCTAAGAGATCTCTCGGCATTAAAAGGGGTGGCACAGTGGTCGAGTTACTGCCTCACACTTCAGAGACCCGGGTTCGATCCTGACTATGGGTACTGTCTGTGTGCAGTTTGCACGTTCTCCCTGTGACCGCGTGGGTTTTCTACGGGTCCTCTGGTTTCCTCCCACACTCCAAAGACGTACAGGTTTGTAGGTTAATTGGCTTGGTATAAATGGTATAAATTTACAAGTTGTAAACTTGTCCCAAGAATGTAGGACCGTGCTAGTGTATGTGGGTGATCGCTGGTCAGCACGGACTTGGTGGGCCGAAGGGCTTGTTTCCACACTGTATCTTTAAAGACTAACGTCTAAAGTAAAGTAAAGTCTAAATTTTATGTCAATGAAAGACTTTCAAACAATTTATTAAATCCTTCACATGTCTTACAAATGTATTCAATAGACAAAAAGACAATAGACAATAGGTGCAGGAGGAGCCAGCACCACCATTCAATGTGATCATGGCTGATCATTCTCAATCAGTACCCCGTTCCTGCCTTCTTCCCATACCCCCTGACTCCGCTATCCTCAAGAGCTCTATCTAGCTCTCTCTTGAATGCATTCAGAGAATTGGCCTCCACTGCCTTCTGAGGCAGTGAATTCCACAGATTTACAACAATCTGACTTAAAAAGGTTTTCCTCATCTCCGTTCTAAATGGCCTACCCCTTATTCATTCATGGGCTGGGTCACCACTGGCTATATCAATGCTTATTGACCATCTCTAATTGCTAATGAAATAGGTTTAGGTTTATTATTGTCACATGCACCGAGATAAAGTGAAAAGCTGTTTTGCATGTTATCCAATGAAACCAGATAATATTATATATATATACTATAAAGCAAACTGAAATACAATAGGCAGTGGGAAAGTTTTAAGTTTATTATTGTCATGTGTATCGATGTACAGTGAAAAGCTTTGTTCTGCATGCTATCCAAACAGATCAGATATACCAAACATAAATACAATCAAGACAAACTCAATTGCAACAGAGAGAGCAAAGGGGAAGATACAGACTGCAGAATATAGTTTAGTAAGAAACTGCAAATGCTGGTTTATATCGAGGATAGACAAAAAATGCTGGAGTAACTCAGCGGGACAGGCAGCATCTCTGGAGAGAAGGAACGGGGGTAGTTTCGGGTCGAGACGAGTCAGTTCCACAGACAAAGTCTAATGTCCATAATGGGGTAGAGGTGAATTGGATGATAGCCCAGTTTTTGGAAGGATGGTTCAGACAACAGAGAACAGAGGGGAAGAAGCTGTTCCTGAGTCTAGTGGTGGTGGTTAACTGAGGAGGTAGTTGAGTTATCACACTGTTGGTTCTGGGGTAAGGATAATAGATTTCCTTATCTTTTGATCAAATCTATAACTTAAACTCGATTAGTTTAGTTTATTGAGTCACGTGTACCGAGTTGCAGTGAAAAGCTTTTTGTTGCGTGCTAACCAGTCAGCGGAAAGACTAAACATAATCGAACCATCCACAGTAAAGTCCAGTAAAGTCAAATTAAAGATAGTCTGAGGGTCTCCAATGATGTAGATAGTGGCTCAGGACTGTTCTCTAGTTGTGGGAGGATGGGTCAGTTGCCTGATAATAGCTGGGACGAAACTGTCTCTGAATCTGGAGGTGTGCGTTTTCACACTTCTGTACCTTTTTATGACGCGAGAGGGGAGAAGAGGGAATGGCCAGGGTGAGACGTAACCTTGATTATGCTGCTGGCCTTGCCAAGGCAGCGTGAAGTGTAGATGGAGTCAATGGAAGGGAGGTTGGTTTGTGTTGGTTTTTGCGTCCCCAATTCCCTGGATGGAGCTTTCTTTTTAGAAATACAGCTTGGAAACAGGCCCTTCGGCCCTTCAAGTCCACGCCGACCAGCGATCCCCGCATATTAACACAATCCTACACACACTAGGAACAATTTTTACATTTACCAAGCCAATTTACCTACATACCTGTATGGGAGGAAACCAAAGCGAAAACGGAGCAAACCAACGCATGTCACGTACAAACTCCGTACAGACAGTGCCCGTTGTTGGGATTAAACCCGGGTCTCCGGCGCTGCAATCGCTGTAAGGCAGCAACTCTTCCGCTGCACCACCGTGCCGAACTCTGTGACTGTCTACTTGCGGTGTTTGAATGTGAGAAATTCCCAGATTGAAAGTCCAACAGATCATTAGTTTAGAGATACAATGCGGAAACCGGCCCTTCGGCCCACCGGGTCCGCGCTGACCAGCGATCCCCACACTATCCTACACCCACTAGGGACAATTTTTACATTTACCAAGTCAATTAGCCTGGGAGGAAACCGAAGATCTCAGAGAAAACCCACGCAGATCACGGGGAAAACGTACAAACTCCGTACAGACAGCACCCGTACTCAGGATCGAACCCGGGTCTCCGGCGCTGCATTCACTGTAAGGCAGCAACTCTACCGCTGTGCCACCATCACCGCCCTGCATTAGTAAGGAGCTTAAAATGAATCCTATATCTGATATAAAATAGTTACAGCAAAGCAATTAAAAATTGAGTCTACTGTGCAGTTCGAAGGTAATTATTTTAATAATTAGCAGCTGGAAATAATGATATGGTTAATGTTTCCACTGAGTTTATATGTTTTGATCTTATTATTAATGACCTGCACTGACGTTAATACTTCAGTGCGTTGGTTTAATGTTCCTTTTGCAGAGATGTTCCTTTTACAATGGAAGATGGACACAAAAAGCTGGAGTAACTCAACGGGTCCGACAGTAACTCTGGAGAAAAGGAATAGGTGACGTTTTGGGTCGAGACCCTTCTTGCAACTGAGAGTCAGGGGAAAGGGAAACGAGAGATGTAAATGGTGATATAGAGAGATATCAAACACATTGTTGCAAAACCTTGAAATAATTAATAAGAGAACGAAGGTAGGTGCTGGCTCTTGCTTACGGAGGAAGATGACTCCGTCTTTAAATTCGTCCTCATCAGCCCAGCCTTGAGAAATCAACCCATGGCTCATTTGTCCTTACAAACTACCTCCCATTAAAGAACCCCTCTAAAAATCATTTAGCAAGGCAGCTGTAAAGAGTGACAACCTCTTCAAATAGTGTATGTGAGGTGCAATGGGTGCTGATGGGAGGAAACATTTTTCACCCAGAGAGTTGTGAATCTGTGGAATTCTCTGCCACAGATGGCAGTGGAGGTCAATTCACCGGATGTTTTCAAGAGAGAGTTAGATAGAGCTCTGAGGGGTAACGGAATCAAGGGACAAGGACCCACATAGGAGATTGGTGGGCAGAATTAGAGCACATGGTATTGGGGGTAGGGTTCTGACATGGATAGAAAATTGGTTGACAGACAGAAAGCAAAGAGTGGGGATAAATGGGTCCCTTTCAGAATGGCAGGCAGTAACTAGTGGGGTACTGCAAGGCTCGGTGCTGGGACCGCAGCTATTTACAATATGCATCAATGACTTGGATGAAGGGATTAAAAGTACCATTAGCAAATTTGCAGATGATACAAAGCTGGGTGGTAGTGTGAACAGTGAGGAAGATGGTTTAAAGGTTGCAGGGTGACTTGGACAGGTTGTGTGAGTGGGCAGATGCATGGCAGATGCAGTTTAATGTGTCTATGTGGGACCTTGTCCCTTGATTCCGTTAAGTACAGGAGCAAAGAGGTCCTTCTGCAGTTGTACAGGGCCCTAGTGAGACCGCACCTGGAGTACTGTGTGCAGTTTTGGTCTCCAAATTTGAGGAAGGATATTCTTGCTATTGAGGGCGTGCAACGTAGGTTTACTAGGTTAATTCCCGCAATGGCGGGACTTTCATATGTTGAAAGACTGGAGCGACTAGGTTTGTATACACTGGAATTTAGAAGGATGAGAGGGGATCTTATCGAAACGTATAAGATTATTAAGGGGTTGGACATGTTAGAGGCAGGAAACATGTTCCCAATGTTGTGGGAGTCCAGAACCAGGGGCCACAGTTTAAGAATAAGGGGTAGACCATTTAGAACAGAGATGAGGAAAAACTTTTTTAGTCAGAGTTGTGAATCTGTGGAATTCTCTGCCTCAGAGGGCAGTGGTGGCCAATTCTCTGAATACATTCAAAAGAGAGCTGGATACAGCTCTTAAGGATAGCGGATTCAGGGGGTATGGGGAGAAAGCAGGAATGGGGTACTGATTGAGAATGATCAGCCATGATCACATTGAATGGCGGTGCTGGCTCGAAGGGCCGAATGGCCTACTCCTGCACCTATTGTCTATTGTCTATTGTCTAAAGCAGGAACGGTGTACTGATTTTGGATGATCAGTCATGATCATATGGAATGGCGGTGTTGGCTCGAAGGGCCGAATGGCCTATTCCTGCACCTATTTTCTATGTTTCTGTGATGTATCCTTCTTGCTGATAAAGGTTGTATCTTTGGTGCATGCTTAACAGATGATAGTAACCCGATGAAGGGTCTCGACCCGAAACGTCACCTAGTCCTTTTCTCCAGAGATGCTGCCTGTCCCGCTGAGTTACCCCAGCTTTTTGTGTCTATCTTCATGGTAACCACACATTTGACTTTGTGTTTGACAGCAACATTGCACACGGATTGACATCAGGAGTTTACTTTTTACTTTTCACTTTAACGATACAGCGCGGAAACAGGCCCTTTGGCCAACCGGCGATCACCCCCCTTACATTAGCACTGTACGACACTCTAGGGACAATTTACAATTTTACCAAAGCCAATTAACCTACAAACCCGCATGTCTTTGGAGCGTGGGAGGAAACGGAGCACCTGGAGAAAACCCACGCAGTTCAGACGTACACTCCATTCAAACTCAAGTTGAAAGAAGAAATCTACGGAGTCCGTTCAGTACATTCATTGAGCTCAGACAAGTCTGAGGGAAATTTATGTACTGACCAAACACATGGCCTAATTCGCATCAACGGTATGCCGAATCATGAACAATGATGGGACAGAGTGCAGGAAGGAGATAGAGAACCTTGTGATATGGTGTAGGAACGAACTGCAGATGCTGGCTTAAACGGAAGATAGATACAAAATACTGGAGTAACTCAGCGGGACAGGCAGCATCCGTGGAGAGAAGGAATGGGTGACGCTTCGGTTCGAGATCATTCTTCAGGTCTGAAGAAGGGTCTTGATCTGAAGCAGCACCCATCCCTTCTCTCCAGAGATGCTGCCTGTCCCGCTACGTTACTCCCGCCTTTTGTGCCTATATTTAGTAACATGGTGTCAGGTCAATAACCGCGCTCTTAATGTCAAGAGGACGAAGGAGCTGATTATCAACTTCAGGGAGTGTGGGGGAGTAATGTTCGAGAGCTTCACGTTCCTTGTCATTAACATTAGCATTAATATTAATATTAACATTAACATTGGCATTAACATTACCAACGACCGGCCGTGATAAGACAGCCAAGAAGGCACATCAATGTTTTTACTTCTTCAGATGGCAGGTGTTTACATTATCTGGGTGAGGAGCCAGTCAAACCCTTAGCAACTCCCTAGCCAATCAATCCCTTAGCAACTTTTTAGCAGCCCCCTTAACAACTTAATCATGTTTTTCAGTCATTGTGGCTCAACCGCATCTATATTTTGGCTATTGCAGGCGCTCAGCATTTGGCCTTGTGACTTAGTTTAGAGATACAGAGCGGAAACAGGCCCTCCAAGTCAGTACCGACCAGCAATCCCTGCACATTAACACTACCCTACACACACTTGGGACAATTTACACATACACCAAGCCAATTAACCTACAAACCTGTATGTCTTCGGAGTGTGGGAGGAAACCGAAGATCTCGGAGAAAACTCACGCGGTCATGGGGAAAACGTACAAACTCCATACAGACAGCACCCGTAGTCAGGATCGAACCCGGGCCTCCAGCGCTGCAAGCACTGTAAGGCAGTAACTCTACCGCTGCGCCACCGTGGTCACCCTTAGCTAAGTCTAATTCTCCACCGAGGCATCTAGCCAACAAAGTTAATTTTCAGAAAGCATTTAGCAGGTCCACATAGCCAAGTATCCCGACATCCTCTCTCGTTCCGTAGTTTACTCCCAAGTTTGAGATGACGGGAGTCGTTATGCTTTGGTACCATAAC
Organism: Rhinoraja longicauda; assembly: GCF_053455715.1. Classification (NCBI taxonomy): domain Eukaryota; kingdom Metazoa; phylum Chordata; class Chondrichthyes; order Rajiformes; family Arhynchobatidae; genus Rhinoraja; species Rhinoraja longicauda. The sequence continues at coordinate 14,398,223 of NC_135956.1, read as the reverse complement.
AAAATATGCACCATGTCCACATCCAAACATGTAACATGGAAAATCAATAAAGATCTGTTGCTGTACGATATCTATATCCTGTAACTGAAACCCTTGTATGGAAAGTAGAGCGCTTCATAATTTATTAATAACTAATATCGAGAGTGCACCTTGGTGTACAAACTCAAAACTTATGGTGTAAAATGTACCTAATTGCAAATTGTGGGCTCCTCAAAAGCATCCAATTACAATGTGACATGTTAGAAGAAACAATTCAGTAACAGGGGTCCTTTCGTTGATCAACTTCATTGGCTGTCTTTTCTATCAGGCCACTAAACATGCCTGAAGAAGCCATTGAAACCAGCTGGTAATAATGTGCGAGAAAATAATTCACAAAACCTGGATAAGAAAAGTCAGATCCAGAATTGATTCAGAGGATCGCAATATGAATATTTTAACATAGTGATCCAAGATGAAAGAATGGGTTGACTGGGCTTATATTCATTGGAATTTCGAAGGATGAGAGGGGATCTTGTAGAAACATATAAAGAATTGGACAATCTAGATGCAGGAATAAATGTTCCCGATGTTGGGGAAGTCTAGAACCAGGGATCACAATTTAAGAATAAGGGGTAGGCCATTTAGGACTGAGATGAGGAAAAACTTTTTCACCCAGAGAGTTGTGAATCTGTGAAATTCTCTGCCACAGAAGGCAGTGGAGGCCGATTCACTGGATGTTTTCAAGTGAGAGAGATTTAGCTCTTAGGGCTAACAAAATCAAGGGATATGGGGAAAAAGCAGGAATGGGGTACTGATTTTGGATGATAGACAATAGACAATAGGTGCAGGAGGAGGCCATTCGGCCCTTCGAGCCAGCACCGCCATTCAATGTGATCATGGCTGATCATTCTCAATCAGTACCCTGTTCCTGCCTTCTCCCCATACCCCCTGACTCCGCAATCCTTAAGAGCTCTATCTAGCTCTCTCTTGAATGCATTCAGAGAATTGGCCTCCACTGCCTTCTGAGGCAGAGAATTCCACAGATTCACAACTCTCTGGGTGAAAAAGTCATGATCATATTGAATGGCTGTGCTGGCTCGAAGGGCCGAATGGCCTACTCCTGCACCTATTTTCTATGTTTCTATTTACTCCAAAAAACTTGACATCTCTTCAGCCTGAAGAAGGGTCCTGATCCAAAACATTGCCCACCCATTCCCTTCACAGATGCCGCATGACCCTCTGAGTTACTCCAGCACATTTTATTTTGAACTTTGTGATGGTGTTGATCATTTTTATAGTTGGGATCTCTACAATTTTCATAGTTATTTTTCATCTTTTGATATCCTGTTACTTCAGCCTTGCTTAAGGTTCCTGAGTTTCCTTCTCAACACTGTCCAACAGTCATTCTTATCTTTCCATGGGTCTTGTTTAAATTTTCAATTACCTGTACCCAAAAGGCGTGGGATTATAATGCAGCCAATTAATTAGAAATTTGAGTGCAATGAATAAATGGCTACGAAGCAGATCTGTTGTCTGCTTTATACCTCACCAAATTTAACTTTACATTTCGTTTAGTTTAGTTTAGAGATACAGCGCGGAAACAGACCCTTCGGCCCACCGAGTCCGCGCCGACCAGCGATCCCCGCACATTAACACTGCCCTACACACACTAGGGACAATTTCCACATACACCAGGCCAATTACATAACTTACATACCTGTGCGTCTTTGGAGTGTTGGAGGAAACCAAAGATCTCGGAGAAAACCCACACAGTCACGGGGAGAACATACAATCTCCGTACAGACAGCACCCGTAGTCGGGATCGAACCCGTGTCTCCGGCGCTGCAACTCTACCGCTGCGCCATCGTGGCCGATCATATTACATGTTGTTTACTATGCTTTTGGAAATAGGAATTTCACTGTTCCTTTTCGGTACATATGAGGATTATACACTCTTGACTCTCTTAATATGTATATGAGGCATATTGCATGCATGTCTTCATTGGTTGGGGCATTGAGTATAAGAATCCAACGTCATGGAACTTTGATGGACACAAGAAGCTGGAGTAACTCAGCGGGACAGGCAGCATCTCTGGAGAAAACGAATGGGCGACGTTTTGGGTCAAAACCCTTCTTCAGACAGCTGGTTAGGCCACATAAGAGTATTGCTTACACTTCTGGTCTCCCAATACAGGAAAGGTGTGGAAGTTTTGGAAAGGGTGCAGAGGAAATTTGCCAGAATGTTTGATTAGGCAGTATTAGCTGCAGCGAGTGATTGGACTTTTATCATAAGGTCATGAGTGATAGGAGTAGAATTAGGCCATTCGGCCCATCAAGTCCACTCCGCCATTCAATCATGGCTGATCTATCTCTCCCTCCTTACTCCATACTCCTACCTTCTTCCCATAACCTCTGACACCTGTACTAATCAAGAATCTATCTATCTCTGCCTTAAAAACATCCACTGACTTGACCCAAGAATTCCACAGATTCACCACCCTCTGACTAATGAAATTTCTCCTCATCTCCTTCGTAAAAGAAGGTCCTTTAATTCTGAGGCTACGACCTACTAGTCCTAGACTCTCCCACTAGTGGAAACATTCTCTCCACACCCACTCTATCCAAGCCTTTCACTATTCTGTATGTTTCAATAAGGTTCCCCCTCCAGCGAGTACAGGCCCAGCGCTGACAAATGGCCTAATTCTGCACATATAACTCATTAATTTAACTCGGTCCAAGTCTGCTCATCTTTTGAGTTCAGAGACAGTCAGAAGTTTCCAGGATTCAATCGTTTAATGAATTAGGAACACACATGAACGAAGTCTCTCGTGACAATTTCGCAAATGAATTTGACCATCGTTTCCGTCTGGATTCCCGTTTATTGACAGGTTTTTTTCCCTTCTTTTTTTAAATACAAAACGGTGAAACAGTGATGCTGAATACATAAGATATATAATAGTATAAAAAGCTTTCCAGAGAAAAGACACATACAGCTGACAATAAGAACAATCTGAAAATAAATATGAATCAATAAATACAAAACAGTTACAGCACAGCCCTTAACTCTTTGATTGCCATGGTTGTGTGTGGGAGGCAAGAGATGTGTTTAGTTTAGTTTAGAGATGCAGCACGGAAACAGGCCCCTCGGCCCACCGAGTCCGCGCCGACCAGCGATCCCCGCACACTAACACCACCCTACACACACTTGGGACAATTCCACATTTACACCAAGCCAATTAACTTACAAACCTGTACGTCTTTGGAGTGTGGGAGGAAACCGAAGATCTCGGAGAAAACCCACGCAGGTCACGGGGAGAACGTACAAACTTGTACAGACAAGCACCCACAGTCAGGATTGAACCTGGATCCCTGGCGCTGTAAGGCAGTAAGCTCTACTGCTGTGCCACCTGCCGTCCCTGTCGATTTGATTCGAACACATGATGTATGTTTAATTAAGTGTTGACCACCCATAGCAGTCAAAGGGTTCTAGCAGGAGAATGTAAACATAAATATTCCAATACCTATGACATTAACTATGTTCATATATGGAGTAACACTCTCCTCTGCCTCCTTTCATCTCAGTCCACCTCAAAGTGATCACTAACTGGAAACAACAAAAGGCAATCATCTCTACCTTAGTTCAGTATATAATACTAGGACCATGCAATGAACCGGTGAATTCATAACTGATAACAACTCAGTTTGGGAAAAATAGGTTGGCTTTCCCTGAACATCAACTCAAAACCCATCAATACTTGCCAATCATAGGATATCAAAGATAGACACAAAATGGCGGAGTAACTCAGCGGGTCAGGAAGCATCTCTGGCGAAAAGGAATAGGTGACGTTCGACCCGAAATATCACTTATTCCTTTTCTCCAGAGATGTTGTCTGACCCGCTGAGTTACTCCAGTGATTTGTGTTTATCTCCGTTGTAAACCAGCACCTGCAGTTCCTTCTTACGTATTGAATCATTAAGCTGTTCTTCAAGTAATTTGTTTTCGCTGTTTACAAAAGTCAAATAGAATGGCCAAATGGAAATACTTAAAAGAAAAAAGAAGGTTAAAACTAATTGCGCTGTACTTTATATTTCTTTATGTTCTCTTTAAAGAGCATTTGCTCATCCAAAAGTATCCTTTGAAGATGTCTTTGAGTATCTATAAATTGCACTGTGATGACTTCAAACAGCCTGCAGATCACATTGAAAAGTACAATTCTGTTCAAGTATAAGTAATAACAGGAAACAGTAAGCTCAGCCAATTATGCCAATTAAATTTTCATTCCTGTAAAAAAAATTTAGTTGGCAGATAAAGGTCAGACAGGAAGAAAGTGAAAACTGTTTAAGGATGTAGAACTGTTACATTTTCCAAATTAACACATTTAAAACAATCGGAGGTTGCAATAGGCTGAAACAATCTTGGATCAATATTAAAGGCAAACCTTTTTATTCACAAAATGCTGGAGTAACTCAGCAGGTCAGGCAGCATCTCGGGAGAGAAGGAATGGGTGACGTTTCGGGTCGAGACCCTTCTTCAGTCTGAAGAAGGGTCTCGACCCGAAACGTCACCCATTCCTTCTCTCCCGAGATGCTGCCTGACCTGCTGAGTTACTCCAGCATTTTGTGAATAAATCGATTTGTACCAGCATCTGCAGTTATTTTCTTATATTAAAGGCAAACCTTTAATTGTATTGCAAAGCTACTGGTAACTTGTACTTCCAAACAGACACAAGCTTTGATTTTTGAGTCAGATATTCAGGTTTGTTGCCACAGTATTCAGCCCATTGCAAGTTTAGTTTTCGTGTAGTTTAGTTTAAAGATACAGCTTCGACCCATCGAGTCTGTGACGACCAGCGATCCCCGTACACTACCACTCTCTTAGACACACCAGGGACAATTTACAATGTTACCAAGCCGATTAACCTACAAACCTGTTCATCCTCGGAGTGTGCGAGGAAACCGGAGCACCCAGAGAAAACCCAGGCAGGTCACGGGGAGAACGTATAAACTCCGTACAGAAAGCACCTGTAGTCAGGATCAAATCCGGGTCTCTGGTGCTGTAAGGCAGCAACTCTACCGCTGCACCACCTAATTGGCTCCACAGTGGAATACTGTGGACACAAAGTGTTGGAGTATCTCAGCGGGTCAGGCAGCATCTCTGGAGAACATGAACAGATCATGTTTTGGGTTGGGACCCTTCATCAGACTAATTGTACGGTCGGTCACCTACCCATGTTATCCGGAGATGCTGCCTGACCTGCTGAGTTACTCCGGCACTTTGTGTCACTTTTTGTAAACAGCACCTGCAGTTCCTTGTGTCTACCATACCATCAGGTTCACTGAGACGTACATCAAAACCCAATCGCTGTGTTATTCTAAGGTAGAAGTTGAAAGAAATCTGTGAATTATTAGTTTTTGCCCAATGAATCGTCCGCTGCTGAAGTTTGTAAACTTTTTTCTTTTGTCGTAATAACGAATGATCTCAGTAGATACATAGCAAAGTTGAAGGATGAGTTGGTGTTCTTCAGCCAAAGGAAGAGGAGAGTGTCAATGTGGGAATTCTAACGAGCAGAGATCCTCCCACTGACCCAAGACTTCACTACAAAGTCATACTGAACGTCAAACATCTTCTGAATTGGATTTTCAGAAAGCCTTTGATAAGGTGTCACTCGTGAGGCTGGTAAGATGAGAGCCCATGGTATCAAAGGGCATATACTAGCATGGGTAGCAGGTTGGCTGGATGGCAGAAGGCAAAGAGTGGCAATAAAGGAGGCTTTCTCTGGTGGCTGCCAGTGACTAGCGGAGTTCCGCAGGGGTCGGTGCTGGGACCGCTACTCTTCACGCTATATACTATTGATTTGGATGAGGGGATTGAAGGCTTTGTGGCCAAGTTTGCGGATGATATGAAAATAGGTGGAGGGGCAGGTAGCGCAGAGAAAGCAGGGACTCTCCAGAGGACTTGGACAGGTTAGGAGAGTGGGCAGAGAAGTGGCAGATGGAGTATAATGTAGCAAAGTGTGGAGTCATGCATTTTGGTAGTAGGAATAAAGGCATAGACTATTTTCTGAATGGGGAAAGAATCCAGAAATCGGAGGTGCAAAGAGACTTGGGAGTGCTGTTGCAGGGTTCCCAAAACTGCAAGTTGAATCGGTAATAAAGAAGGCAAACGCAATGCTAGCATTTATTTCAAGAGGGCGAGAATACAAAAACAGAGATGTAATGCTGAGGCTCTATAAGGCGCTGGTCAGGCCGCATTTTGGAGTATTGTGAGCAATTTTGGGCACCATATCTGAGGAAGGATGTGCTGGCCCTGGAGAGGGTCCAGAAATGAGTGGGTTAACCTATGATGAGCGTTTGTCGGCACCGGGCTTGTACTCGCTGGAGTTTACAAGAATGCGGGAGGACCTCATTGAAACGTACCGAATAGTGAAAGGTTTGGATAGAGTGGATGCGGAGAGGGTGTTTCCACTAATGCAAGTCTAGGACTAGAGGCCATTGCCTCAGAATTAAAGGACGTTCCTTTAGGAAGGAGATGAGAAGGGATTTCTTTAGTCAGAGGGTGGTGAATCTGTGGGATTCTTTGCCACAGAAGGCTGTGGAGGCCAAGTCAGTGGATATTTTTAAAGCAGAAATAGACAGATTCTTGATTAGTACGGGTGTCAGAGGTTATGGGGAGAAGGCAGGAGAATGCGGTTAGGAGGGAGAGATAGATCAGCCATGATTGAATGGCGGAGTAGACTTGAAGGGCCGTATGGCCTAATTCTACTATCACTTGTGACCTAGCTGTCTGTTACTGTGGGGGGGAATTTAGAACACTGTAATGCTGTAAATGGTTATGTGTACATGGAATGCACCTAACACTGAATGCAGGTAGTGCCGCGATGCACTGCTACTGAGTGAAGGCCTTGTCTTTATATCATAGGAATAAATATCAAAAATGCAGGGGGTTATTGGCAATTAAGACATGCCCAGGTTAAACTGACCTCTGTGACAATCAACTAGCATCTTCTTATTTAATATCCCTCGTTAAAAATATCATTTGAGCATTAAAATACAATCAACTCAGAAAGTAACTACATTTTTGATTGTATACAGTCCATTAATGCACACCACTTCAACCAGTTAGGAGTTCACCCATATCATTATACAATATATACTATATATATTTATATATATATCAATGCTGATGTTATTCAGACAGCAATTCACTTCACTGTTAGTTTGTTTCAACAAATGCATTTCTCTGATCCTACGATTCCTCATTACCTTTGCTAAAAATAGTCCCTCTTTTGACGCGTTTATAGATGTTTGAATAGCCCTGTGCATGGCATCATGAAAACCAATCTATAAGGAGTCTCTAGACCGTATTTCTACATTTCCTGAATTTAAGTCAATGTGTACAATACCAATTGGAAAATCCCACACATTGATTTTTTCGCAGAACCAATTGAACAAAAACAAAAATGAAAAATATATTTTAAGGCTGCTAACAATATTGCAGATATTTTGGCCCCCTTGTTACTTGGACAACCCAATTTACTATGTGTTCTAATCCGAGTCTGGTGCTTGAAAGGATCAAATGCAGCAATATTTCCTCGTTAGATGGACAGTGATCCTCTCTTGAAAAAATGAAAGCAAAGTTCCAAGGGTATTCCTGGCTCAGAGAAAGGGTTAAGTCACCGTCGAGAAAGGGTTCTCAAAGACCCCTCCTGTCTCAGAAAACCAGGGAAGAGGTCACACCACCAGTACCAGTCTCGAGAGGTTTTGTTTTTTTTCTTGGTTTTCCATTTGCATCACGTGGTCACATTCCACAGGGGCATCAAGCTTGCAGATTAAAAGGCCTATACGGAACGATGCACCAAAGAAAGGCAAAGGGACTGGAATACAGGTGATACCGTGTATTATGAAAGCTTCCCCCTCTCTCTTTTATAACCTCCACTCAAGCTCAGAACAGACAACTCTGAGAAAATCAGCCGTGATCCATGTGTCCGAGGCAGAGTCAAAGCCCGCCATTGATGGGTTCTAGCGTTACCGCCCGCTTGTCGAAATTCCACGTGGCCCTCGTCGGCTACGATCATACCCACTCTTGCATGGACCGCTTGCAGTATAGTATGTGGCGTGGCGTTCCTTTCCTCTTGAATTGAACTACTGTGTAAATCAATACCAGGAAACACAAGGCCAATGTGCAAGGGATAACAATGACTATGGCATTCACAGTGCTGGAAGTGTTGTCCATTTTGATCACAATGTCAACATCATCTTGTGCATCTTGCCTGTCGGCCTCTGCTGTCTTAGTTCGATCACATCCCATCCATTCTGTAAGTATTGATCTTGGATAATTAGGCTCCACCCTGAGTTTGTGGTTATTGAATTTCCAGTACTCCTGTCCTTTGTAAAAAAACGTGTACCCTGGAAATGCAAAAACAAAGTCATTCTGTCTCACGGGTTAGCACAATAAACACTAACTCTAAAACTAGCAGAACTGTGCAAAGTAGCGGTACAACAGGCCACTCGATATCTAAAAGAACAAAGCCAACAGTTTGAGGAAGCTGTATGGTTGGATCTCTTAGATCTCAGAGGGAAGAGTCTTTCTAGGGCTAAACAAAGAATCTAAAATGGAAGTTAAACACAAAATGATTCCTTTCACAATGAGTGTGTAGGAAGGAACTGTAGATGCTGGTTTATACCGAAGATCGACACAAAATGCTGGAGTAAATCAGCGGGACAGGCAGCATCTCTGAAGAGAAAGAATGGGCGACTTTTCGGGTCAAGACCATTCTTCAGACTGAGAGCCACGGGAGAGGCAAGCTAGAGATATGAAAGGGAAAGGTGTGAAAGCAACAGATCAAAGCAGACAGTGATCAAGGAAATGGTTCATTGTTGGCTGAGGGTAAGGTGACAACGAGGCAAGCAAACAGTAAAATGAATCAGGAGGACAGTGAAACTAGTTGGAGAACTAGGGTGGGGGAGGGACAGAGAGAGAGGGAAAGCAAGGGTTACGTAGTTAGAGAAATCAATATTCATAACACTGAGATTTAAGCTGCCCAAGCGAAATATGAGGTGCTTTTCTTCCAATTTGCGCTGGGCCTCATTCTGACAATTGAGGAGGCCCAGGACAGAAAGGTCAGTGTGGGAATGGGAGGGGGAGTTAAAATGCTTAGCAACCAGGAGATCAAATAGGCCTAGATGGACTGAGCTCAGTCAGCGGAAAGACAATACATGATTACAATCAAGCCATCCACAGTGTGCAGATACATGATAAAGGGAACAACGTGAATAACGTCGTGCTAGAAATGCTGCTGTTGGAGTAGAGGTTTAAAAGAGTGCAGTAATTGTAATGTGTGATTGCAGATCCACTTAACTTGCTCCATTTAACTCAGTTTCTTCGTGAAATAATAGACAATAGACAATAGGTGCAGGAGGAGGCCATTCGGCCTTTCGAGCCATTCAATGTGATCATGGCTGATCATCCACAATCAGTACCCCGTTCCTGCCCTCTCCCCATATCCCCTGACTCCGCTATCATTAAGAGCTCTATCTAACTCTCTCTTGAAAGCATCCAGAGAATTGGCCTCCACTGCCTTCTGAGGCAGAGAATTCCACAGATTTACAACTCTCAGTGTGCAAATGTTTTTCCTCATCTCTGTTCTAAATGGCCTACCCCTTATTCTTAAACTGTGGCCCCTGGTTCTGGACTCCCCCAACATTGGGAACATGTTTCCTGCCTCTAGCGTGTTCTTAATGTGAGCTTTGAGATTGACCAACAAGCAAAGAATCAAAAGAAATGGAAAGAGAATGTGTGTAATTATGTTTCTGTTATGGATTTTTTTTACAAATAACAGCGAGAAATTAGCCAAGTTTGACAGGTACATAAAGATAATGGATTAATCGATGTGCGGAAGCTTTTGGAAAGAATGCCAATATACCATTTGCCTTCTTAACTGCTTGTTGTACCTGTGACAAGACTAAAAAAGCTGGAGTAACTCAGAGGGTCAGACAGCATCTCTGGAGAAAAGGAATAGATGACTTTTTGGACCGAGACCCTTCTTCCGACTGAGAGTCAGGGGAAAGGGAAACGAGAGAGATAGACTGCAATTTAGAGAGATATGGAATAAATGAATGAAAGATATGCAAAGAAAGTAACAATGATAAAGGAAACAGGCCATTTGTAGCAGTGGGCTGGGTGAAAACGAGTTATACAGACAATGAAACTCACCAGGACGACGGCGAAACTAGTACAACGACCAGGGTGGGGAAGGGACGGAAGGAGAGGGGATGTAAGGGTTACTTGAAGTTAGAGAAATCAATATTTATACCGCTGGGTGGTAAGCTGCTCAAGTGAAATATGAGTTGCTGTTCCTCCAATTTGCTTTTGGCCTCACTCTGACAGTGGGGGAGGCCCGGGACAGAAAGGTCAGTGTGGGAATGGGAGGGGGAATTAAAGGGTTTGGCACCCAGGAGATCAGGTCCAGGCAGACTGAGTGAAGGTGTTCAGCGAAATGATATCACCCAGTTTACGTTTGTGGCTATCATTATTTACGGGGTGGCTGGAGGAGGGCCAGGGTAGGATTATGAATCAGAGATACTTATGTGTAAATACAAAATGCCTGATTGGATGTAATGAAATACATTCAGGTTGACAATATATTTCTTAAGTGGAAATTGAATGACATCATATTTGGTAGCTAGGGCATTTACTATGGATACAGTACCGTGATGGAGAAAATATTGATTACTCAAGTCAGGTTGACTACTCCAGCATGTGAAGAGACTGGGGAATAATTGATTGTAGCAATGGCCATATGTGAATGAGAAAGGTGGGGTCATTTACGTGCCTCTGGTATGCCTTCACATCAATCTTGTGTTTGCAGGAGGCACAAGGAACTGCAGATGCTGGAACCTTGAGCAAAACACAAAGTGCTGGAGGAACCCAGCAGGCCAGGCAGCGTCTGTGGAGGGAGGAGACAGACGTAATTTCAGGTCGAAATGTCACCTGTCCATTCCCTCCACAGACGTTGCCTGACCCGCTGAGTTCCTCCTGCACTTTGTCTTATGTTTACCTTGAGCACTGAACTGAAAGGTACATCATGTTACGCTGTTATCATATGATACATACATGCTGTTATCATATGATACATACATGCTGTTATCATGCAATTGAACCATCCAATTTACGACTAGAGTGCAGTCCTGAGCTACTATCTACCTCATTGAAGACCCTCGGACTATCTTTGATCGATCGGACTTTACTGCACTTGATCTTGCACTAAATGTTGCTCACGTTATTCCCTTTATCATGTATCTGTATACCATGAACGGCTCGATTGTAATCACGTATTGTCTTTCCACTGGCTGGATAGCACGCAACAAAAGCTTTTCACTGTACCTCGGTACACGTGACAACAAATTAAACTCAAACTCACATTAGTCCAAAGGAAAGACACAAAGTGCTGGAGAGTTTGGGTCGAGATCCTTCTTTGAGTCTGAAGAAGGGTCTCAACCTGAAAGGTCACCTATCCACCTTCTCCGGAGATGCTACCTGGCCCGCTGAGTTACTCCAGCAATTTTGTCTTTTTTTTGCTAACCAGCATCTGCAGTTCCTTGTGTCCATTATATTAGTCCACCTTAGGATAATTTGGGGCCAGCTATGGGTGAATATGATATGTAAAACCCTCATGAATGATTTGTTGTGTACTTATTTATTAATATAAATTATTAATTTGACTGCTAAAATTAATAAATAAGTATTTATTAACTTTTAAATTATTAATCAGCAAATTTAGTGATTTAATAATAATAATAATTACTTATAAAAATCAATATAATCATTATATTATGATAAATATATTATTACATTATTAATAATAATATTATTAATAGAAATGATCAATCAGCTGCCGCTCTATCTTTTTTACGTTCTATGTGTGCACCAAAATCAATGGGCAGTGTGATTTTAATGAGGTAGTTGAGGCAGGTATTATCACAATATTTTAAAAACATTTAGACTGGTGTAGATGGGACATATTGGTCGTTGTGGGCAAGTTGGGCCACTGGGCCTATTTCCACGCTGTATCATTCTACAACTCTAAGATAAAATCTATAGCACCTAATCAAGTTTTTACTAGTATACAACAAACAATATTCATGATGAAGTCATAGAAACAGGTGCAGGAGTAGGCCTTTCAGCCCTTCAAGCTAGCATCGCCATTCAATATAATCATGGCTGATCATTCAGAATCAGGACCCTGTTCCTGCTCTCTCCCCATATCCCCTGATTCCATTAGCCCTAAGAGCTAAATTCAACTCACTCTTGAATGCATCTGGTGAATTGGCCTCCACTGCCTTCTGGGGCAGAGACGTCCACAGATTCACAACTCGCTGGGTTGATTTTTATTTTCCTCATCTCAGTCCTAAATGACCTACCCTTTATTCTTCAACTATGACCTCTGGGTCTCAATGTGTCAATGGGCCAAGCAGCATCTGTGGGTGGGAAGCAATGGTTGACATTTTGGATCGAAACCCCATATCAGGACTGCCATCTTTATTTGTACCTACCACTTTCTTTGCTGACAAAGGCTCCTTGTGGAGAGTCAGGAATTCCTTTCCATATTGAAATAGATTTGGGATAACCACTGTCCACCACCTGTGTTTGTTCATTGTACCTCCAGTACCTGTAGGCAGAAAGGAAATAATTAAATGCAAACAGTGTGAGGCGTTCAAGAGCCTGATGGTTGTTGGGAAGAAGCTGCCCCTGAACCTGGACGTTCTAGTTTTCAGCCTCCTGGACCTTCTTCCCGGTAGCAGGAGTGAAATGAGTGCGTGGCCAGGGTGGTGTGGGTGTCTGTTGATGCTGGCTGCCTTTTTGAGACTGCACCTCCTGCAATTCCCTTGGATGGGGGGGAACTCATAAGCCGTGATGGACCAGACAGTGTCCACCACTCCCCTCAGTCATTGACACTTGAGAGAAAATAATTCAAGTATGTCCAACCTCTCCTTATAGCTAATACTCTCGAATCCAGACAGCATTCAGGCAAATCCAGTTTTAACCATTTGACTTTCACTGTGAGATTTATTTGGCACTGGAAGCAAAAGGGGTTCAATTTATTCTGAACGGCAGGTTTAACGGGAGAAATCAGCATTTCGCATTTGTGCTCAACCCAATTATTTTGTTAAATTAACTCCGGGGAACATTTCCGACCTAAAATGTTAATTTATTCGAGATGGAATAGCCATTAATTCACAATTCTTAAATTACTCCGTTTATGAAAGGGCTCGTGATTCTATACCTTTCCAAATAAACGTTTCACTCACATTAGTGCGACAATGACCAAACATTAGGTCACGGCACTGTTTTGCTTCAGAATAGACTGTGAAGCATTAAACAATCTCCTTTTGTTGCCGTGACAATAAACTATGGCAAGCTGTGAGCCAGTGGAAGCGCGTCAGGCAATCAAGAAATGGCCGGTAAATTGAATGAAAAATAAGCAGCAAAAAGAAAGGGGAAGGAGAACAAAAAAATAAATAATACTGAGAAAGAATAAAAACACTGGCAACAAGCGGAAGGAGCCGCAAGAGGAAGGAAGATAAGAAAGAAACAATACAATGCTGGGGAATTTGTATGGGACAATAAGAATAACCGCTGAGACGTTTTTGCCTCCACGTTCGATATGTAAATAAATTGAGGTTAAACAAACATATTTAAAAAGTGATTGTAACAATAACACAGTGGTAGAGCTGCTGCCTTGCACCACCAGAGACCCCAGTTGGATCCTGGCTACGGGTGCTGTCTGTACGGAGTTTGTACGTTCTCCCCGTGACCGCCTGGGTTTTCTCCAGGTGCTCCGGTTTCCTCCCACACTCCAATAGACGTACAGGTTTGTAGTATAAGAAAATAACTGCAGATGCTGGTACAAATCGATTTATTCACAAAATGCTGGAGTAACTCAGCAGGTCAGGCAGCATCTCGGGAGAGAAGGAATGGGTGACGTTTCGGGTCGAGACCCTTCTTCAGACTGATGTCGGGGGTGGGACAAAGGAAGGATATAGGTGGAGACAGGAAGATAGAGGGAGATCTGGGAAGGAGGAGGGGAAGGGAGGGACAGAGGAGCTATCTGAAGTTGGAGAAGTCAACGTTCATACCACCGGGCCGCAAACTGCCCAGGCGAAATATGAGGTGCTGCTCCTCCAATTTCCGGCGGGCCTCACTATGGCACTGGAGGAGGCCCATGACAGAGAGGTCAGACTGGGAATGGGAGGGGGAGTTGAAGTGCTGGGCCACCGGGAGATCAGTGGCGTTAATGCGGACCGAGCGCAGGTGTTCAGCGAAGCGATCGCCGAGCCTGCGCTTGGTTTCGCCGATATAGATGAGTTGACATCTAGAGCAGCGGATGCAATAGATGAGGTTGGAGGAGGTGCAGGTGAACCTCTGTCTCACCTGGAAAGAATGTTTGGGTCCTTTGATGGAGTTGAGGGGGGAGGTAAAGGGACAGGTGTTGCATCTCGTGCGGTTGCAAGGGAAAGTGCCCGGGGTTAGGGTGGTTTGGGTAGGAAGGGACGAGTGGACCAGGGAGTTGCGGAGGGAACGGTCTCTGCGGAATGCAGAGAGGGGAGGGGATGGGAAGATATGGCCAGTGGTGGGGTCCTGTTGTAGGTGACGGAAATGTTGGTGGATGATATGTTGGATCCGCTGGCTGGTGGGGTGAAAGGTGAGAACGAGGGGGATCCTGTCCTTGTTGCGAGTGGGGGGATGGGTAGCAAGAGCGGAGCTGCGGGATGTAGAAGAGACCCTAGTGAGAGCCTCATCTATAATGGAGGAGGGGAAGCCCCGTTTTCTGAAAAACGAGGACATCTCGGAAGCCCTAGTCTGAAACACCTCATCCCGGGCACAGATGCGGCGTAGACGGAGGAATTGGGAGTAGGGGATAGACTTTTTGCAGGGGACCGGGTGGGAAGAAGTGTAGTCCAGATAGCTGTGCGAGTCGGTGGGCTTGTAATAAATGTCCGTCACTAATTTTTCTCCTGTGATGGAGATGGTGAGGTCCAGAAACGGGAGGGAGATGTCAGAGATAGTCCAGGTATATTTAAGGGCAGGATGGAAATTGGAGGTGAAGTGTATAAAGTCAGTGAGTTCTGCATGGGTGCAAGAGGTAGCACCAATGCAGTCGTCGATGTAGCGGAGGTAGAGTTCGGGGATGGGGCCAGTGTACGTCTGGAACAGGGATTGTTCGACGTACCCGACAAAGAGGCAGGCGTAGCTAGGGCCCATGCGAGTGCCCATAGCTACGCCTCTGGTTTGGAGGAAGTGGGAGGAGTCAAAGGAGAAGTTGTTGAGGGTAAGAACCAGCTCTGCTAGGCGGAGGAGAGTGTTGGTCGATGGGGATTGGCTGGTTCTACGGTCGAGGAAGAAACGGAGGGCTTCGAGACCATCCTTGTGGGGGATGGAAGTGTAGAGTGACTGGACATCCATGGTGAAAATGAGGGAGTGGGGGCCTGGGAACCGGAAGTTATCCAGGAGATGGAGAGCGTGTGAGGTGTCTTGGACGTAGGTGGGGAGGGATTTGACCAGGGGGGATAGGATGGAGTCGAGGTAGGTAGAGATAAGTTCGGTGGGGCATGAGCAGGCAGAGACAATGGGTCTGCCGGGACAATTGTGTTTGTGGATTTTGGGTAGGAGGTAGAATCGGGCCGTGCGGGGCTGGGGAACTATGAGATTGGAGGCACTGAGGGGTAGTTCGCCGGAGTTGGTGAGGTCGGTGATGGTGCTGCTGATGAAGGTCTGGTGTTCATCGGTGGGGTCATGGTCCAGGGATAGGTAGGAAGAGGTGTCTGATAGTTGTCGTCTGGCCTCGGTGCGGTAGAGGTCAGCACGCCAGACTACCACAGCCCCTCCCTTGTCAGCGGGTTTAATTATTAAGTCCGGGTTGTTGCGGAGTGAGTTGAGGGCTGCACGTTCAGGAGGGGAGAGGTTAGAGTTAGTCAGGGGGGTGGAAAATTTGAGGCGGCCGATGTCACGCCGGCAGTTTGAAATAAAAAGTTCTAGTGGGGGTAGTAGGCCATACTGGGGGGTAAAAGTGGAGGGGGTCCGTTGGAGACGGGAGAAGGGGTCATCAGTGCGGGGTCGGGACTCCTTACCATGGTAAAAGGCTCGGAGGCGGAGGCGGCGGAAGAAGAGCTCCACGTCATGGCGGACGCGGAACTCGTTGATGTGGGGGCGGAGGGGAACAAAGGTAAGGCCTCTGCTGAGGACAGACCGTTCGGTGTCTGAAAGGGGGAGGTCAGGGGGGATGGTGAACACCCGGCAATGGTGGGGGTTGGGGTCGGATGGAGGCAGGGGGGCAGGTGGAGGGGATGTATGGTGGGGGGGTGGTGGGTTAGCTGGGCAGAGGGGGGCATGAGGACCGATGTGGGGAGTACTGGGGGTCGCCTGGCTGGAGGGGGAAGGGGGAGACCCAGTGGAACCCCTGCTGCAGTTACCTGTAGTAGAGGGTGGGCAGTAGGACCCAGCAGTGCTGAGGGGCTCTGCCTGGTGGGGGCTGTGGGCCCAGCGCGGTGTGTGTGGGCCAGGTGGAGCTGCAGCCTGTTGTTGGTCCCGGGGGCCGGGTACAGCGACGGCTGTGACCTGCTGCTGGGCGGTGGAGCGGGGCGGGTCAGCACGGTCGCTGGGGGAGGCCCGCGGGGATCTGGAGTCCGGGTGAGTGACGGTCGGCTCGGTCAGCGGATGGCCGGGGAGGGCGTGGGCAGCGGTGAGGGGGTCGGGAAGGTCGTGGGCGGCAGCGGCGGTGCAGAGGCCTCGCTCGTCGGCGGCAACGGCCCCGGGGAGGCGGTGGAGGTCGGCGGCGGCAGCCTCAGGTGAGCCTCGGCAATCAGCGGCCCCGGGGAGGCGGTGGAGGTCGGCGTCGGCGGCAGCGGCCCCGGGGAGGCGGTGGAGGTCGGCGTCGGCGGCAGCGGCCCCGGGGAGGCGGTGGAGGTCGGCGTCGGCGGCAGCGGCCCCGGGGAGGCGGTGGTCGGCGTCGGCAGCAGTGGCCCCGGGGAGGCGGTGGAGGTCGGCGTCGGCGGCAGCGGCCCAGGGGATGCGGTGGTCGGCGTCGGCGGCAACGGCCCAGGGGATGCGGTGGTCGGCGTCGGCGGCCCCGGGGAGGCGGTGGGTGGTGATGGCCTCAGGTAGGCCTCGGCAGTCGGCGGCCCCGGGGAGGCGGTGAGGAGCGGTACTGCACCTGGTGGCAGTAATGGCGCCGCGGGCCTCTGCCTCGTGGTGTGCCGGCCGGCAGTGCGGAGCAGTGGTCGAGTTGCGGGCCTGCGGGCGGTCGAGTCGCTGCCGAGGAGTGTCGGTGGAGGCATCCGTCTGGAGGCGGGATAGTTTGCGAGCCTTCGTGGAGTCCAGGTAGGTGAAGAATCGAGTGTTGAGGGCGTGGATCCGGCGTAGGATGAAGTATAGTTGGGGCCCGTTGCAGGTGTGGGTGAATGAGGCCCGGAGCTGTGGGAGAGTCAGAGAGAGGGCCTGCTGGTGCCGGCGCATCCCAGCCAGGGTACAACGCAGGGCACGGAAATAAAACTGTTCAGAGTAGTGGCAGATGGTCTGTTGGAGACGGTAGTCCGGGTTGGGTCCGAATTGGGAGGTCTGGAAACGGAGCTGGAAACCACGAGGCAGAAGATGGAGGCGCAGGCAAGTCCCAAGGAAGCAGATGTGGCTGTGGTAGCGAGTCTGGGTCAAGATGTGGTCGTAGAGTAGGAGGGCAGGAGAAATCACAGAGGGGGAGCAGCGAGAGAGCATGTTACTGAACTCTCGTCGAAGAGAGGAGGAGAACTTCTTCAAAGTGGACATACCTCGAAGAGAAATCGCAGTGGAGCAACCAGTAGTATAAGAAAATAACTGCAGATGCTGGTACAAATCGATTTATTCACAAAATGCTGGAGTAACTCAGCAGGTCAGGCAGCATCTCGGGAGAGAAGGAATGGGTGACGTTTCGGGTCGAGACCCTTCTTCAGACTGATGTCGGGGGTGGGACAAAGGAAGGATATAGGTGGAGACACGAAGATAGAGGGAGATCTGGGAAGGAGGAGGGGAAGGGAGGGACAGAGGAGCTATCTGAAGTTGGAGAAGTCAACGTTCATACCACCGGGCCGCAAACTGCCCAGGCGAAATATGAGGTGCTGCTCCTCCAATTTCCGGCGGGCCTCACTATGGCACTGGAGGAGGCCCATGACAGAGAGGTCAGACTGGGAATGGGAGGGGGAGTTGAAGTGCTGGGCCACCGGGAGATCAGTGGCGTTAATGCGGACCGAGCGCAGGTGTTCAGCGAAGCGATCGCCGAGCCTGCGCTTGGTTTCGCCGATATAGATGAGTTGACATCTAGAGCAGCGGATGCAATAGATGAGGTTGGAGGAGGTGCAGGTGAACCTCTGTCTCACCTGGAAAGAATGTTTGGGTCCTTTGATGGAGTTGAGGGGGGAGGTAAAGGGACAGGTGTTGCATCTCGTGCGGTTGCAAGGGAAAGTGCCCGGGGTTAGGGTGGTTTGGGTAGGAAGGGACGAGTGGACCAGGGAGTTGCGGAGGGAACGGTCTCTGCGGAATGCAGAGAGGGGAGGGGATGGGAAGATATGGCCAGTGGTGGGGTCCTGTTGTAGGTGACGGAAATGTCAGGTTTGTAGGTTGAATTTCTCCAGAGATGCTGCCTGAGCCGCTGAGTTACTCCAGCACTTAAGGTATAAGATTATTTGGCTAAATGGAATATCTGGTCCCTGCTGCTGCAAGGCAGCAACTCTACCGCTACGCCACCGTGCCGCCCCTAGTACCAGGATAGTAACTTTAGAACAATGCAAAGCAAAATGGGTTCTCTTCTCTCTGATTTATTCACAAAATGCTGGAGTAACTCAGCAGGTCAGGCAGCATCTCGGGAGAGAAGGAATGGGTGATGTTTCGGGTAGAGACCCTTCTTCAGTCTCGACCCGAAACATCACCCATTCCTTCTCTCCAGAGATGCTGCCTGTCCCGCCGAGTTACTCCAGCTTTTGTGCCTATCTTCCGTTTAAACCAGCACCTGCAGTTCCTTGCTACACATTGTAGTGAAAATCTTGTTCAAACATAAACAGGAATTCCACTGCATTTCCGATGTATCAAAGCACTGGTGTAGCACTTAGAACTGTGAGGAAAGTCCTTGCTGAATGTACTTATTGATTTAAACTAAGAATAGGTTCCAAGATGATAACAGTAGGAGTTGACATCAAATCCACGTCGGCACACTGCCTTGCTCCACTTACTTCATTCAGTCAAAAAATCAAATAGGGCACAGGCTGGAATATAAACAGCACTCATTCTCGTTTTACACCAAATGCTTTCGGCAAACCTCATCTTGCGTTTTTTATGTGTAGATCTGGTCCAACGTCCTTGGGCGGCATGGTGGCGCAGCGGTAGAGTTGCTGCCTTACAGCGTCAGAGCCCCGGGTCCCAGGTTCGATCCTGACTACAGGTGCTGTCTGTACGGAGTTTGTACGTTCTCCCCGTGACCTGCGTGGGTTTTCTCCGAGATCTTCAGTTTCCTCCCACACTCCAAAGACGTACAGGTATGTGCCTGGCTTGGCTTGGTGTAAATGTAAATTGGTTTGTTGTAAATGTAAATTGTCCCTAGTGTGTGTAGGATAGTGCTAATGTGTAGACAGAGGGCCAAAGGGCCTGTTTCCGTGCTGTATCTCTAAACTAAACTAAACTGAACTAAATAATATTTTTACCATGAAAAATCATGCAATCCCTACAGTACAGAAAGGGGCAACTTCTTCAATTAAGCTTTTGCCATTTTTCTCCTCCACATTCCCACCTTTCTTCCCCTCTTCCATCATCTGGACTCACACCTATTTCTCCCTCCCCCTCCACACACATTCCTTCCTCCGGCTTCACAATTTGCGACCCTTCAATCCTTTTGTCTCACACCTTCGGTTTTACATTATTAAATGACTGAAACAAAGTAAAACTATAAAAACAATTTGCGTGATGTAAAGTGGGGTCTCCATTTACATGATAAACATATAATATGTTATCGTAGAATATAGAATATTGCAGGACATGAACAGGCCCTTCGGCCCGCAATGACTGTGCCAAACATGACCATCATTTATCTACCTGCACATAACCCATATCCGTCCATTCCCTGCATATCTGTAGGCCTAACCAAAAGTCTTTAAATGCCACTAACCGATCTACTTCAACCACCACCCCCTGGCAGCGCATTAAAGATGATCACCACTCTCTGTGTAAACAAAAACTTGTCCCGCACATCGCCTTTAAATGTTGCCATTTTCACTTTAAAGCTATGCCCCCTCATATTTGATTTTTTTCCGTCCTCTGCCTCTCATAATTTTATCAGGTCTTCTATCAGGTCTTCTTGCAACCCTTGGAAGTTCCAGAGAAAACAGTTCTAGTCTGTCCACCCTCTCCCTGTGGCTAATACCCCTTAATACAGGCAAGATTCTGGTAAACCTCTGCACACTTGCGCAAACCTCCATGTTCTTCATGCAATGGGGCACCTAGAACTGCACGCCACACTCCAAATGAAGCCTAATTTAGTTTAGTTTAGAGATACAGCGCGGAAACAGGCCCTTTGGCCCACCGGTGGTTGGTGCAGACTCGGTGGGCCGAAGGGCCTGTTTCCGCGCTATATATCTAAACTAAACTAAGTCGCCAGGGTTGGGTGCCAACATTTTGGTCGGCATGGACTCAGTGGTCTGAAGGGCCTGTTTCCGCGCTGTATCTGTACAAACTACCTTGCACAGGTAAAGGCACTCACCTGTCTCCTTTGAAGAAGTAGGTTTTGCCAACGTCTTCCCACCACACCGCTGTGTCAATGCCCTGAGAGGGAACTCCGCTGCCAAGCTCCACCACATTCTGAGGATATCCCAGTTCCAATGTGGCTTCCTTAAAGACCCAATATTTATTTCCTACGAGAAAATAATTGGTAACATTTTTAATTTAATTCTGTTGAGTCAATGACTTTATACTGATATTATTAAGAGTCAGGCCTCATTTTGATATTTGCAAGATAAATTCAAAATTGCATTCATTCATTCATTTGAAACTCTACGTTTTCTTCCCAGCATTTTCTGAATTTGTTTTACAATTACAAAGAGAAACAAAAAAACTGGTTAATTGAGTCTTCACAATTTTGTCCCACATCAGGTGAAAAAACACATAAATAAATAAAAAGTGAATTATCTTTCTACTCGATGTAAAAACAGAAATGATCATGAAATGTGTCATGGAACAATTTGTTTGGCAAAGCTTTCTCTTCATAAATCATTTAAAAGTTAGAGTCATAGAGACATACAACATGGAAATAGGCCCTTCAGCCCAACTTGACCATGCTGACCAAGATGTCACATTTACACTAGTCCCACCTGCCCATGTTTGGTCCATAACCTTCTAAACCTTTCCTATCCATGTACCTGTCCAAATGTCTTTTATATGCTGTTATTATATCTCACTCAACTGCTCCCTCTGGCAGCTCATTCCATATATCCACCACCCTCTGTGTGAATAGGTTGCTCCTCAGGTCCTTATTAAACCTTCCCCTCTCACCTTAAACCTATGTTCGCTGGTTCTTGATTCCCCTACTATGGGTAAAAGGCTATGGATTCACCCTATCCATTCCCTCATGATTTCATACACCTTTATAAGATCACGCCTCATCCTCCTGCACTCCAAGGAATAAAGTCCTAGCCTGCTCAACCTCTCCCTATCAGAGGGGTGTCAGAGGTTATGGGGAGAAGGCAGGAGAATGGGGTTAGGAGAGATAGATCAGCCATGATTGAATGGCGGAGTAGACTTGATGGACCGAATGGCTTAACCCTACTCCTATCGCATGATCTTTTGATCTATAGCTCAGGCCCTCGAGTCCTGGCAACATGAGTGTTGTATCCTTTATCCCTTATCTGTGCACTATGGGTGCATTGATTGTATTCATGTACAGTCTTTTCTTTGACTGGATAGCACGCAAACAAAAACTTTTCACTGTACGTCGGTAAATGTGATAATAATGAACTAAAGTAAACTCCCCTTCGGGCCGGCATAGACCAGATGGGCCAAACAGTCTCGCTCTGATAAATAGAGTTTGGCTCCTTTATGTTTTACCATATTCATAGTTCTAGTCAGATTAATAGTCAACTTGCTTCATGCATTGTACACAGAGGATCTCTCAGCAGGCTTTATTGTGTTATTAATATTTAAACATTTGTTGCGATCACAATGCTTAGTTTGCCTGAGGTTTAAAGCTTCAAATTTTCAAGATTAATTAAGCATCAACGAATATAGACATGATGGACCATATGGGACCAAAGTATTTCAAAATGACAATGTTCACAAATAATATCTCTTATCAAATCATTCAATGGGATGGCAATTAGACTTTTTCCATACTTATAAATGTATGTGTAGGAACTGCAGACGCTGGTTTAAACCGAAGGTAGACACAAAAAACTGGAGTAACTCAGCGGGGCAGGCAGCATCTCTGGAGAGAAGGAATGGGTGACTTTTCGAGTCGAGACCCTTCTTCAGACTGGTTAGGGAATAGGGAAACGAGAGATATAGATGATGGTGTAGAGAGATAAAGAACAATGAATGAAAGACGTGCAAGAAAGTAATGGTGATAAATGAAACAAGTCATTGTTAACTGTTTGTTGGGTGAAAATGAGAAGCTAGTGCAACTTGGGTGGGGGAGGGATAAAGAGAGAGAGAGAGAGAGAGGGGGAATGCTGGGGCTACCTGAAGTGTTTTTTTTTAACACCAGCAGAAAGATTGCAAATCTTGAGCTGCGGCTGAGGTACATGTTGGAGCCCACGGTGAATCACCAGCTTAATTGTCTCTCCTTTCTATCAGGAAACAGGTTGTGTAAGCTCACCGATCGATATATTCATTTGACTGCAAAGGTCACACAAGTGTGAGATCGTACAGTGTGGAGAATTGCAGTTTCCCCAGTATTACTGAGTATCACTATTTTAATTGCGCTTGGCATGGACGTTTAAAAAATAATTTAGACTTGACTTAGGCTTAATTTAGGCTTGTATACACTGGAATTTAGAAGGATGAGAGGAGATCTTATCGAAACGTATAAGATTATTAAGGGGTTGGACACGTTGGAGGCAGGAAACATGTTCCCAATGTTGGGGGAGTCCAGAACAAGGGGCCACAGTTTAAGAATAAGGGGTAGGCCATTTAGAACTGAGATGAGGAAAAACTTTTTCAGTCAGAGAGTTGTGAATCTGTGGAATTCTCTGCCTCAGAAGGCAGTGGAGGCCAATTCTCTGAATGCATTCAAGAGAGAGCTAGATAGAGCTCTTAAGGATAGCGGAGTCAGGGAGTATGGGGAGAAGGCAGGAACGGGGTACTGATTGAGAATGATCAGCCATGATCACATTGAATGGCGGTGCAGGCTCGAAGGGCCGAATGGCCTCCTCCTGCACCTATTGTCTATTGTCTATTGACTTTAGACTTCAGACTTTAGAGACACAATGCGGAAACTGGCCCTTCGGTCCACCGGGTCCATGCTGACCAATGGTCACCCGTGTACTAGTACTATCCTACATTGTAGGGACAATTTGCAGAAGCCAAATAACCTACAAACCTGCACGTCTTTGGAATGTGTGAGGAAACCGGAGAAAGTCCACGCGGTCACAGGGAGAACGTACAAACTCCGTACGGACAGCACCCACAGTCAGGATCAAACCTGGGTCTCTGGTGCCATTCGCCACTGTGCCACCCATTTAAAATTGGCCATTCTCTCAGCAGCTGGTGCACCAATCTTACCAATAATATGTAAGAATATAATTTGCACATAATTCCATTTTGCATTGTATCTGTAGAAACAGATGCTGGTTAAGACACAAAAGGACACAAAGTGCTGGAGTAAATCAGCAGGTCAGGCAGTATCTCTGGAGAAGGGGCTCGACAGGGAATGTTGCCTATCCATCGAGAAGAGACTTGACCTGAAACATCGCCTATCCATGTTCTCCAGCGATGCTGCCTGACCTGCTGAGTTACTCCAGCACCTTTGTGTCCTTTTTGGATTGCGGATAAATGTTATCATCATACACAAATGTATAATGTGTCAGAGACCACGAGCTTGGTCAATAATAATATTGATCAAAACTTATTAGGCTTCCCAGTGTTAGGAAATAAAGCACAAGGGGAAACTTGGTCGACCAGACGAGAGTTATAATGGAGTGTTAACAAATGCCCTCAAATGTAAAGTCATCTAGAGCTGAAGAGCATGGAAACAGGCTCTATGGCCCACCTTGTTCATGCCAATCTAGACACCACACTGGCCCATGTTCCATTAAACCCTTCCTACCCATATCCATGATCTCAGTCTTAAGAAGGGTCTTGACCCGAAACATCATCTATCACTTTTCTCCAGAGATGCTGCCTGGCCCGTTGAGTTACTCCAGCCTTTTTTTGTCTTCCTTCCTATCCACGTATCTGGCCAAATGTCTAATTTGAAAGTTATTATTTTATCTGCTTCTATAGCTTCCTCTGGCAGCTCATTCCACATATAGACTATCCTCTGAATGAAAAGGTTGCCCCGGCATCCCTCCTAAATCTCTCCTCTCTCATTTTAAATCTATGCCCGCCAGTTTTAGAATGCCCCTGATGGAAAAATTCCCAGCCTACCCAACTTCTCCTTGCAACTCAAGCCTGCAAGACCAGGTAACAGCCTGGCAACTCTCTTCTGCATCCCTTTGAAAGTGAAACAATTTCTCCATCAGTCACAACCTTATCCCCTCGGCAAGACAGAAGTGTGAGAAGGTAATTTGTTAAAATGAGCAGAACCGTGAGGTCAGTCCTTTCGTTTAATGTCATGTGTACCTCGATACAGTGACAAGCATTTTTGTTGCGTGCTAACCAGTCAGCGGAAAGACTATACACGATTACAATCAAGCAGTCCACAGTGTACAGATATAGGATAAAGGGAATAACATAACACAGGTATAACAGAGCTTTATTTGTCGTTCGGTACCGAAGTACCGAACGAAACTACATAGCAGTCATAGAAAAAAAAAAAAGAACACAAGACACATAACCCCAACACAAACGTCCATCACAGTGACTCCAAACACCCCCTCACTGTGATGGAGGCAACAAAACTTCCACTCTCTTCCCCACGCCCACGGACAGACAGCTCGTCACCGACCGACCCGCACAGTCCCCGCACCGGGCGCTGAAACGTTTAGAGCAAAATAACATTTAGAGCAAGATGAAGTCCAGTAAGGTCCAATTAATAATAGTCCAAAGGTCTCCAATGAGGTAGGTGGTAGGTCAGGACCGCTCTCTAGTTGGTGATAGGAAGGCTCAGTTGCCTGATAACAGCTGGGAAGAAACTGTCCCTGAATCTGAAGGTATGCGTTTTCACACTTCTGCACCTCTTGTACAGAGGTCCTGCAGTTATAAGTACACTGCGGTGCTGGCTCGAAGGGCCGAATGGCGTCCTCCTGCACCTATTGTCTATTGTATAAAACAGATCAAGATCATGTTGGGGAGGGCAAAGTCCAACAGCTGAAAAACAATCCCCTTTCACAAGAATCTGAAAATGCTGCAAAATTGAAAAAAAATATTCAAGGGGAAATATTGAACCTGTGGATGTATAAATATAGAATCATAGAGTCATACAGGGTGGAAACAGGCCCTTCGGCCCAACCTACCCATACCAACCATTGTGTCCCATTTACACTAGTCCCAGCTGCCTGGGTTTGGCCCATATCCCTCCAAACCTCTCCTATCAATGTACCTGTCTAATTGTTTCTTAAACGTTGCGATAGTCCCTGCTTCAACTACTTCCTCCGGCAGCTCGTTCCATACACCCATCACCTTTTGTGTAAAAATAATTACCCCTTAGATTCCCATTCAATCTTTTCCCCTTCACCTATAACCTGCTTAAACCTAGGACACCTATACAAATGAGTAGTCACAAAGTCTGATTCAGTACCTTAACAAAGCATTTCATCATTGGCCAGAGCATTCTGGATGAAGTTCTTTCGGATCGTTTATTGCTAAGAGTAATTTTCAGCTCATTTGCAGCAAATTGTGGATGCTGCCCAGACCATCACACAAACCAACCTCCTTTCCATTGACTCCATTTACACCTCACGCTGCCTCAGCAAGGCCAGCAGCACAATCAAGGACAAGTCGCACCCCAGCCACTCCCTCTTCTCCCCACTCCCATCAGGCAAAAGGAATAGAAGTGTGAAAACGCACACCTCCAGACTCAGGGATAGTTTCTTCTCAGGCAACTGAATCATCCTACCACAACCAGAGAGCAGTGCTGAACTACTATCTACCTCATTAGTGACCCTTGGATTATCTTTGATTGGACTTTACTGGCTTTACCTTGCACTAAACATTATTCCCGTATCATGTATCTGTACACTG
This sequence comes from Rhinoraja longicauda, assembly GCF_053455715.1. Classification (NCBI taxonomy): domain Eukaryota; kingdom Metazoa; phylum Chordata; class Chondrichthyes; order Rajiformes; family Arhynchobatidae; genus Rhinoraja; species Rhinoraja longicauda. The sequence goes on along the minus strand of NC_135956.1, from coordinate 14,371,840 downwards.
TAAATGGCTCGACTGTAATCACGTATTGTCTTTCCGTTGACTGGTTAGCACGCAACTAAAGCTTTTCACGGTACCTCAGTACACGTGACAATACACTATACTGAACTGAGCTTGGATAGACACAAAAAGCTGGAGCAACTCAGCGGGACAGGCAGCATCCTGGTGAGAAGGAATGGGTGACGTTTTGGGTTGAGACCCTTCTTTTCAATAGTCAATAGTCAATTTTATTTGTGCAGTGAATAAATGTGCAGTGAAATGAAAGATTACCCACGGTGAAAGATCTGCAGCGGGCCGACCTAAGCCCCGCGATCCGGGGCGGGCGAAGATGCTACCACTGCACGTCGGGGCGGTCGTGGCTCCCAACGTTGGTATTGCAAGCCTCCCAGTCCCCCACATAGTTCACTGCCAGATCAAACCTTACACTGACTCACGGAGAGAAGGAATGGGTGACATTTCGGGTCGAGACCTTTCTTCAGACTGAAGGTAGGGTCTCATAGAAACATAGAAAATAGGTGCAGGAGTAGGCCATTCGGCCCTTCGAGCCTGCACCGCCATTCAATATGATCATGGTTGATCATCCAACTCAGTATCCCGTACCTGCCTTCTCTCCATACCTCCTGATCCCTTTCCACAAGGGCCACATCTAACTCCCTCTTAAATATAGCCAATGAACTGGCCTCAACTACCTTCTGTGGCAGAGAATTCCACAGTCTCGATCCGAAACGTCATCCATTCCTTCTCTCCCGAGATGCAGCCTGTCCCGCTGAGTTACTCCAGCTTTTTATGTCTATCCTCGGTTTAAACCAGCATCTGCAGTCCCTTCCTACACATCAGTGACAGTTGGACCGTGGCAGTAGCTGCTGGGAGAGCTTTTCCAAATCACTGAGCTGTTGAGTATTTTCCTCAGCATCAGCAGACGTTGGAAGTTAGACGGCTCACGGTCGGTAGTTCAGCAGGAACATCCTGCCATTCTGCTTAACTTTTCTCAAACTCATTTTCCAGCAGTTTTGTTACACTCGGAGAGAGTGCTGGCTTCCTTTTAGCATTTGTTAACATATGATGAGCGTTTGACAGCACTGGGCCTCTACTCGCTGGAGTTTAAAAGGACCTCATTGAGACTTACAGAATAATGAAAGGCAAAGATAGAGTGGATGTGGAAAGGATGTTTCCACTGGTGGGAGAGTCGAGGACCAGAGGTCACAGCCTCAGAATTAAAAGACGCTCTTTTAGAAAGGAGGTGAGGAGGAACTTCTTTAGTCAGAGGGTGGTTAATCTTTGGAACTCATTGTCACAGAGGGCTGTCAGTGGATATTTTTTAAGGCAGAGATAGACAAATTCTTGGGTGTTAAGGGTTATGGGGAGAAGGCAGGGAAATGGGATGAGGCAAAGATCAGCCATGATTGAATGGCGGAGTGGACTCGATGGGCTGAATCTAATTCTAACTCCTGTAACTTGTGAACTTTTAAAGGCTGCAGTACGTTTGAATTTGTTCCCAGTCCTGCACTCTAAGCATCTTCCCCGCATCTGATTAATAGCGTGAAGTGGTTTTCCATTTCACCAAACTGACAAAAGAGAAAATATTGTGATAAAGTAAATAGCAAGTTAGAGGCAAGCTGTACTTCTGAGCCTCCTTACTGATGCATGAACGTTGTGGCAAAAGTGCTGTGTGAGGCAGCAGACCCATCTGGAGCCTAATGGGCAGTTAAGCTGAACAACGGACGGGTGTATCAACCATGAAGAAGCCTCATACTGCAGAGTTGCATGAAAAAAAAACCCTTTCAACGGCAGATTTCATAGCAGAGTTAAAACAGGAAGGGTCTCGACCCGAAACGTCACCCGTTCCTTCTCTCCAGAGATGCTGCCTGTCCTGCTGAGTCACTCCAGCATTTTTTGTCCATCTTCGATTTAAACCAGCATCTGCAGTTCTTTCCTACACATTAAAACAAATGCAACTGGTTCATAAGTTTGTAAATTCTAGGAGCAGAATGAGTCCATTTGGCCCATCAAGCCTACTCTGCCATTCAATCATGGCTGATCGATCTCTCCCTCTCAACTCCATTCTCCTGCATTCACCTCATAACCCCTGCCACCCGTACCAATCAAGTATCTGTCAATGTCCGTCAAAAATATCCTTGGATTTGGCCTTCACAGCCGTCCATGGCAATGAATTCCACAGATTCACCTGACTAAATAAATTTCTTCCTATCTCCTTTCTAAAGGTACGTCCTTTTATTCTGAGGCTATGGCCTCTGGTCCTAGTCTCTCCCAGTAGTGGAAACATCCTCTCCACAACCACTCTATCTAGGTCTTTCACCAAAAGGGTCCTGTAGGATAGTATCTCATAGGATCAACATTTGGCTGTGCGCATTATAATTTATAATGTATTTCAATAACATTGTGCCGTACATTGTTACAATGCAATGAATATAAAACTATACATAGATACCCAGTGCAAAGTTATTTCAGGCATGTGCGTAGTTTTAAATGGACTTTTCCTTGCAGGCGGTATAAATAGCTTTTGTAATTGAACAAAAAATTTGCACTAACCTTTGAAGAACACAAATCTTCCATCGGGCCGTTCATAAACTGCATCAATGTTAGACGGTAAACCTCTCCAGAAAAAGACAATTTGCATCGGGTACCCATCCAAAACCCTGTTGTTCCGAACTCGCCAGAACCATTGTTCCTGCAATGGAAGAGTTTATCGGTCAATATAGTTTAATTTCCTTTAAAGATACAGCGCGGATACAGGCATCTTCAGAGACCCACACCACCCTGGCAAGCGCCTTCTCTCCTGAGATGCTTCTCTCCCTCTCTCCTGAGATGCTGCCTGACCTGCTGAGTTACTCCAGCATTTTGTGAATAAATACCTTCGATTTGTACCAGCATCTGCTGTTATTTTCTTACACACCCTGGCAAGCGCTCTCATTTCACCCCTGCCATCGGGACGAAGGTACAGGAGCCTGAAAACTGTAACCTTCAGGTTCAGGAACAGCTTCTTCCCTGCAACCATCAGACTATTAAACACGACAACCTCCAACGAAGCTCTGAACTGGTTTAGTTTTGAGTTTAAGAGATACAGCGGGGAAACAGGCCCTTCGGCCCACTGCGTCCACGCTAACCAGCAGTCACCCATACGTTAGTTGTAGCCTACACCATAGGGACACTTTACAGAAGCCAATTACTTATTAACATGCACGTCTTTGGGATGTGGTAGGAAACCGGAGCACCCAGAGAAAACCCACGTGGTCACAGGGAAAACTTACAAACTCCGTACAGACAGCACCCGAAGTCGGGATAGAACCCGACTGTGCTGCTGTGCTGCTACAGGTAAGAAATTCGTTGTTCTGTTTTGGAATGGTTCAGTTGCCTGATTACAGCTGGGAAGAAACTGTCCCCGAATCTGGAGGTGCGTCTTTTCACACTTCTCTTCATTTTTATTTCTACTGCCTTTACAATTATACGTTTTCATTCATAATCAAAACTGCACCAATTATTATTAAGAACTCGTGGAAGGCAAAATTCTGACAATCTCTTAACAGAAAGGACAGAACTGAAACTTCTCCTTGACTACATTCAAGACTGCATTACCATGCACATTTAAGTTTAATTATTTCATGATTGAATAAAAGAAACAAATCATGTTTTAAGGACACCTGAAATTAAAAGTCAATAGGAGACACAAGGAACTGCAGATGCTGGAAACCTGAACAAAACACAAAGTACTGGAGGAACTCAGTTGGTCTTAAGTTCATAAGAGATAGGAGCAGAATTAGGCTATTTGGCCCAATAGGTTTTCTCCACCATCCAATCTTGGCTGATCTATCTTTTCCTCCAAACCCCATTCTCCTGCCTTCTCCCCATAACCCCTGACACCCGTACTAATCAAGAATCTATCTATCTCTACCTTAAAAATATCCATTGTCGGTCTCCATGGCCTTCTGTGGTGATGAATTCCACAGATACACCAAATTCAGACTAAAGAAATTCCTCCTCATCTTCCTGAAGGAATGTCCTTTAATTGTGAGGCTATGACTGAGGAAACATCCTAGTGGAAACATCCAGCTAGTGGAAACATCCTCTCCATATCTACTCTTTCCAGGCCTTTCACTATTTGTCAGGCGGCATCTATGGAAGGCGTGCAAAACATCTCCTAGATCAGATATTGGTCTGTATTTTCCAGTTGCTTAAGTTTAGTTCCATTGAGTTGAGAGATTCAGCCCTTCAGCCCACTTGGCGCGCTAACACCAGCACATTAACATGATCGTACACACACTAGGGGCAATTTAACATTTACACCAAGCCAATTAACCTAGAAACCTGTACGTCTTTGGAGTGTGGGAGGAAACCGAAGATCTCGGAGAAAACCCACGCAGGTCACGGGGAGAACGTACAAAATCCGTACAGACAAGCACCCGGAGTCAGGATCGAACCCGGGTCTCTGACGCTGTAAGGCAGCAGCTCAACTGCTGTGCCACCGTGTCACCCTGCGTCTGTGGAGATGTACATTAGTTGGTCCACACCACTTTGCCCTAGTCCTTTTGACATTTTTGACGCGTTGATGCACATGTAACAACTCTGAAAGACACTTTTCTTCAATATTACCCAAGACCTTGTGTGACAGAGAAAAACTGACAGTGGATCTTGAACTGAATTACAATGGACGTTTCATCCCTGGAAGCAGCGAAGAGAGCTTAACGTGACAATGTCAATTCTCTTCCTAGCGCACAGGTCTTGAAAACCTGATGTTGCAGAAAATCTTTTACTACACATCCCTCTAAATAATTCATTGCCTTGCTAAAATATGCTGTCTATGTGTTAAAAAGCAGAGTTCTGATATCAGTGATTTATGTAATCACCACACAACTTAGTGACCTCACTCATATCTCCCCACTTCTTATTTTGCCAACATTAGGGAATAAAATTAAAATAAACAATTGGATTAAAAATTACATCATTAATTCAGTCATAGTCATAGTGTCATAGAGACCTCGAGCATGGAAACAGGCCCTTCAGCCCAACTTACCCACATCGGCCAACATGTCCCATCTACACCAGTCCCACCTGCCTGTATTTGGCACATATCCCTCTCAACTTGTCCTATCCATGTACCCGTCTAAATGTGTCCTAAACATTGTGATACTACCTGCTGTGATAATCTGTGAGTAAACCTCTAAAATGTAAGTTCTGGATCACTGTTGGAACTCCACATTTGTTGGATGTGGAAAGGATGTTTCCACTGGTGGGACCGTCTAGGACCAGAGGTCATAGCCTCAGAATTAAAGGGCGCTCTTTTAGAAAGGAGGTGAGGAGTGCTGTGGAGGCCAAGTCAGTGGGTACTTTTAAGGCCAAGATAGACAAATTCTGGATTAGAACGGGTGTCAAGGGTTATGGGGAGAAGGCAAGAAAATGGGATTAGGAGGCAGAGATCAGCCATGATTGAATGGCGGAGTAGACTCGATGGCCCAAATGGTCTAATTCTACTCCTATAACTTGTGAACTCTAAAAGTGTAAAAGTGCTGAGGACATATCTTCTACAGTTTTGTATAGATCCTTGAAGGAAGCAATGCAGGTAGACAACAAATCTAAGAAGGTAGATGGGAGACTAGCCTTCATTATAGAAGTAGGGAAGTTATGCTCCAACGTTATATCCAACATGGTCAGATATCAACTGGAGTAGTGCATGAACTTCTGGTCACTCAGGCATTGGTAGAACATGGAAGCGCCAGAGAGGGTGCAGGCAAGATTCACCAGGATGTTACCTGGAAAGGAGTAGTTAGATTTGATCTCACTGAAGTGGAGGAGATGAGGAGGGCGCATGATTGAAAATCGTGAGGGGTATGGATAGGGCAGACTGCACAAAACGTTTCCCCAAGTCAGAGGTTTTTAAAACCAGAGGGCATGGTGTGAAGGAGAGATTTGGAGGGGATATGAGGAGGCCCTTCTTCACCCAGAGAGTGGAGAGTACCTGGAATGCACTGCATGATAGAGCGGGTGAACTTGGGTTCCCGACAGCATTCCCAGTTCTCCCACCAGTCTTATTGTCTCCAACCACATTTTATCTCTGAACCGCCCACTCCCCTGACATCAGTCTGAAGAAGGGTTTCAACCCGAAACGTCACCCATTCCTTCTCTCCAGAGTTGCTGCCTGTCCCGCTGAGTTACTCCAGCATTTTGTGTCTATCTTCGATTTAAACCAGCATCTGTATTTCTTTCCTAAGCATTTAAGAAGTGTCTAGATGAGCTCTTGTATCATTTAGGTATATAGGACTATGGACCAAGTGCTGGGCAATTGGACAATTGGATTGATATGGAAGGGTGTCCATTGTGGATGAGTTGGGCTGAATGACCTGTTTCTATTATCATTTACTGACGTCTAACTGAACTAACCTGTATCTGTACGCTGTGAATGCCTTGATTGTGATCATGTGTACTGTCTTTCAGACAGCACGCAACAAAAAAACTTTTCACTATACCTCGGTGGCTATATACGATAATAAATTAAACTAAACTAACAGTGATAGACAACAATTACATGTGTTTCCACTAAACATTTATAATCCCCCCCCCCATCCACAAATATAATATTAATCCCTGAGGACAAAGCATCAATCAGAAATTCTTTCAAATTGAACAAATTCAAGTTTAAGATTTTAACACATCGCATGTGAACTTAGAAACTCAATAAGCAAATAATAAAAGGACTCACTTGGATAAAAAGCAAAATGAAAGCAGTAATTTTGACAAATATTAATTTTTGAGTCTTCAAAAGGCTGAAAATGCTGCTTTAAATACACATCAAGTATTTCAATTTCAAATATTTAAGGAGCAATTTCACACATTCCTGACAAAGAAATCCTTCCTAAAAGTAAAAACCACATCCTTTCTTTAATATGTTCATGGAGCCACTGGAATATTTCAGTGCATTCTCACATCATTTGAACTGTTCACCACTTTGACTAATTTTCAGTTTGGTTGTTTTCAGTGGCTTTCCAACCAGCTTTTGACTTGCTACCTTATGCATTGTGCTACATTTTTTTTAAACCACTTTCTCCACGGGAAGATGTTTTTGCAGGAAAGAAGGCTCCAAGGTTTGAAGCAACAATGTTTCATCTCTTTTCAAGAATAATTCCATGCTGAGGGAACAGGATGTGAATTTGTAGGGGGGAACAAAACTGCAGATGCTGCTGGTTTAAATCGAAGGTAGACGCAAAATGCTGGAGTAACTCAGCGGGGACAGGCAGCATCTCCGGAGAGAAGGAATGGGTGACGTTTCGGGTCGAGACCCTTCTTCAGATGTGACACCACTTGAATTGAATGTATCACAAAATGCTGGAGTAACTCAGCGGGTCAGGCAGCATCTCAGGAGAGAAGGAATGAGACACATTCCGAGCTAAAATCCTCACAAAATAGCTCTAGAGATGTATAATGTACAATATATCATGTACCACTTCTCTTATTCGAGGAACAGAGACATTGATTTGGGCTACGCCAGTTTGCAAGTCCAGACTTAGCACCGTGTAAGCAGATCATTGGGAAAAAGAGGGCATGAGGTTATCCCCAAAACAAGCATTGTCCAAAACCTTGGTGACATTTCAGGTCGAGACCTTTCTTCAGATCCGAAACGTCACCTATACATTTTCTCCAGAGATGCTACCTGACACGCTGAATTACTCCAACGTTTTGTGCCTGCCTTTGGTTTATACCAGCATCCCCCTACCCATAAGATCATAAAGTCATAGGTGAAAGGAACAGAATTAGGCCATTCGGCCCATCGTCTACTCTGCCATTCAATAATGGCTGATCTATCTCTCCCTCCTAACCCCATTCTCCTGCCTTCTCCTCATAACCCCTGACACCCGCTCAGTACTTCTCCCTGGTGTGTCAACCCAGATTTCATGCTCAATTACTGAAATCACCTTCAATTTGGGTCTCGACCCGAAACGTCACCCATTCCTTCTCTCCTGAGATGCTGCCTGACCCGTTGAGTTACTCCAGCATTTTGTGATACCTTCAATTCCTCTTCAGCTTCTCTAAAGCTTTCGGACGCTTACGTGAGTCAGAGAGTGCAACACCGAAATAAGCCCTTCAGCCCATTGAGTCCGCACTGACCAACGCACACCTATTAACACAAACCGTACGTTGATCCTATTTCATTCTCCCTACATTCCCATCATCTTTCCCCAGTTTCTGCCATTCAGCTAGCTATACATTGATGGGAATTTACAGCAGCAATTAACCAACCAACTTGCTCAAAACTGGGATTGTGGAGGAGACCACCGTCAGAGAGAGAGAGAATGTACAACTCTCACAGTTAGCACTAGATTAGAGCGGTGGAGTTGCAGCCTTACAGCGCCAGAGATCCTCCCGTTTGATCCTGACTACAAGGGCTGTCTGTACGGAGTTTGTACGTTCTCCTTGTGACCGCATGCGTTTACTCTGATTTCCCTGCACTCCAAAGATGGACAGGTTTGTAGGATAATTTGGCTTTAGTAAAATTACAAATTGTCCCTAGTATGTAGGATGGTGTTAGTGTACGGGGGATAGCTGGCCCTTGTGAACTCAGTGGGTCGAATGGCTTGTTTCCGCACTGTATCTCTAAAGTCTAAAGTCTTTCTTGGGGTAAATGGGGTCTCTGGGGCAGTTAAAAACAGCTAAATGTAGCTTTGGAGTTGTTCAGCTTGCAGTTAGATATTGTCCCCATGGCTCTTTAATAACATTTCTCTGATTGTGGATGATCAGCCATGATCACAGTGAATGGCAGTGCTGGCTCGAAGGGCTGAATGGCCTGTTCCTGCACCTATTGTCTATTGTCTATACTTGCCATAGAGGGAGTACAGAGAAGGTTCACCAGATTGATTCCTGGGATGGCAGGACTTTCATATGAAGAAAGACTGGATAGACTCGGCTTGTACTCGCTGGAATTTAGAAGATTGAGGGGGTATCTTATAGAAACTTACAAAATTCTTAAGGGGTTGGACAGGCTAGATGCAGGAAGATTGTTCCCGATGTTGGGGAAGTCCAGAACAAAGGGTCACAGTTTAAGGATAAGGGGGAAGTCTTTTAGGACCGAGATGAGAACGTTTTTTTTCACACAGAGAGTGGTGAATCTGTGGAATTCTCTGCCACGGAAGGTAGTTGAGGCCAGTTCATTGGCTATATTTAAGAGGGAGTTAGATGTGGCCCTTGTGGCTAAAGGCATCAGGGGGTATGGAGAGAAGGCAGGTACGGGATACTGAGTTGGATGATCAGCCATGATCATATTGAATGGCGGTGCAGGCTCGAAGGACCGAATGGCCTACTCCTGCACCTATTTTCTATGTTTCTATGTTTCTATGTTTCTATTGTCTATTGAACTTTTTCTATTAAAAAACAAAATCAGTTTGGTCCTCGCTAATCTGGCATTTTTGATCTTTGAGTTTACTTTGCAAACTGTCATTAAGAAGGGTCCCGACCTGAAACATCGCCTGTACATTCCTTCCACAGATGCTTCCTGAGTTTTTTTCTTTGTGTTTTACTCAAGATTCCAGCTTCTGCAGTTCCTTGCGTCCAGCAATTGTTTTGCTAGACTGTAGAGTTGCGGTCATAGGAACTTTCGTAAAGAAAGTGAAAATCCCAATGGACTCTGCAACTATAGTTCTGTAAATCACATGTGCATAATTTTCAGTTTTAGTTTTAGAGATACGGCATAGAAACAGGTCCTTCGGCCCACAGATTCCGTGCCGACCAGCACACTAGTTGCATCCTACACACGGGGGATAACCTACAGGAGCCAATTAACCTACAAACTTGCACACCTTTGGAGCGTGGAAGGAAACCGGAGCAGCCGGAGAAAACCCATGCGGTCACAGGGAGAACGTACAAACTCCGCATGGACAGTACCTGCGGTCAGGATCAAAGCTGTGCCTCTGGCGCTGTGAGGCAGCAACTCTACCTCTGCGCCACCGTGCCGCCCTTCCTCCACAATTGTGTAACGGCGGACAGAAAAAATAAATCTGATATCTCTGTCAAAAATCGTGGGTCTCAAAGCTACGCAATGTGGAGGAATCATGTCACACTCTGTGTTTCACTTACAGTCATGTGGCAGAACTGGGCCACTGGGATTAGTGTGTTCATTCATCCACATTGTGATAAATGGGCTTTCCCAAAGTATCACTCATTATTCACTTTCAAGTCGTGTGCTTTGTGGTCTGATCAAGGCAAGGACAGGGACAGGGATGTAAGCCTACCTTAACTTCAAACAACGACACAGATCTTGAAACATTTTGGTCTCAAGGGCCACTCTCATTCATGATTAATCTTTGTATAAGCAAATCATCGCAACGACAGAAAGGAACAAGGTGTGACCTTGTAATAGTTGTTCCCCTGAAAGCCGTGCTGCACTCCCCGGGGCAGGGCTCCAACAAATAGATTCAGGGTAGGTCGGGTCCTGCCCAGCAAAGTCTTAATACAGATGCTCCCCTTCTTACGATGCTTCGACTTGCGATATTTCGACTTTGCGATGGTGCAAACGGCAGTGACCGGTAGCGAGCCACAGCCACAGCCACAGCTCGCTTCCGGCCACGTGATCAGATGCATTGAATGCATTTCGACGTACGGAATTTTCAATTTGCGATGGGTTTCTCGGAACATAACCCCATCGTAAGCTGAGGAGCACCTCCAATACCAAAAGCCGACTGAACAGTTGCCACTCATTCCCATTCACACTCAGGAGAACATTTGGTTTAGACCAAAAAAAGCTGGCGTAACTCAGCGGGTCAGGCGGCATCTCTGGAGAAAAGGAATAGGTGAAGTTTCGGGTCGAGACCCCACCGACCCGCTGAGTTACTCCAGCTTTTTGTGTCTATCTTCTGTTTAAACCAGCATCTGCAGTTCCTTCCTGAACAGTTAGTTTAGTGATACAGCGCGGAAACAGGCCCTTCGGCCCACCGAGTCCGTGCCATCCAGCGATCCCCGCACACTAACACTATCCTACGCACACTAGCGGCAATTTACAATTTTACCGAGTCAATTAACCTACAAACCTGTACGTCTTTGGAGTGTGGGAAGAAACCAGAGCACCCGGAGAAAACCCACACAGGTCACGGGGAGAAGGTACAAACTCCGCACAGACAGCACCCATGGTCGGGATCGAACATGGGTCTCTGGCGTTGTTAGGCAGCAACTCTACCGCTGCACCACCCTGCCGCTGCCCTGCTACACTACAGTTCAAATTCAACCTTCCTTAAACTTGAATAAGCTGATGGCATCCATCATTATTAAAGCACAGTATTCACTGGCTGTAACAGGCATTACTATTAAGCAGGCATCTGGTGTAATCTAATCAGCTACTGCGCTACATTTGTACGAGCATTCCTCAATCATCTGCAGCATCACCAAACACATTCTCTCAAGCCTGGGAAGCAAAATAGAAAATGTAATATTTTTAATTGAGGTTTAAATCAGGCAGCAAAACAGTCCACATTGGTCATACCTCATCGCTACCACTGTTGGTCGTGCTTATAACAAATGTGTGGTAGGCGCAGCTAAACTGGAATCTCTGTGGTACTGATGTAGATGACAAATTGTCCCCAAGATTTGTTCATTACCCCATGGGATACGTGTAGAGAATATCCAATATTTAATTTTCATAAGTTCATAAGTTCATGAGTTCTAGGAGCAGAATTAGGTCATTTGGCCCATCAAGTCTACTCTGCCATTCAATCGCGGCTGATCTATCTCGCCTTCCTAACCCCATTCTCCTGCCTTCTCCCTATAACCCGACACCCGTACTAATGAGGAATCTGTCAATCTCTGCCCTTAGAAATATCCATTGACTTGGCCTCCACAGCCCTCTGTGGCAATGAATTCCACAGATTCACCACCCTCTGAGTAAAGCAATCCCTTCTCATCTCCTTTCTAAAGGTACGTCCTTTTATTCTGAGGGTCTGACCTCTGGTCCTAGAATCTCCCACTGGTGGAAACATCCCCTCCACATCTACTCTATCCAGGCCTTTCACTATTCGGTAAGTTTCAATGAGGTCTCCCACCCCCTTCAGCGTTCTAAACTCCAGCGAGTGCAGGCTCATTGCCGTCAAACGCTCATCAGATGTTAACCCAATCATTCCTGGGATCATTCTCATAAACATCCTCTGGACCTTCTCCAACGCCGGCACATCCTTCCTCAGATATGCTCCCAAAACTGCTCACAATATTCCAAATGCGGCCTGACCAGTGCCTTACAAAGCCTCAGCATTAGGTCTGAAATTGTCATAGAGTCATGAAGCCATGCAGTACAGAAACAGACCCTTTGGCCTATGTCCACCAACACTGGTTGCACCTGCCCGAGTTTGGCCCGTATCCCTCTGCCTTTCTTATCCATGTACCTGTCCAAATGTCATCAGGAACTATTATTCTCACAAATGATCTTTCAATTCGTAGTTTACTTCATTTAGTTTCGAGATACAGCTTGGTGCCATCCCACCGAGTCCATGCCGAATATTGTTCACCTATGTTAACTACTTAAATTATTCATTTAGTCTTTGTTTTGTTTTAGTTTTAGAGGTATAGCATGGAAACAGGCCATTCGGCCCACTGAGTCCATGCCGACCAGTGATCGCCGTACACCAGTTCTATCCCACAGATTAGGGACAATTTGTAGAAGCCAATCAACCTACAAACCTGCACATCTTCGGAGCGTGGATGGAAACCGGAGCACAGGGAGAACGCACAAACTCCGTACAGACAGCAGCCGTGGTCAGGATCGAACCAAGGTTTCTGACGCCATAAGGCAGCTGCTCTACCGCTGTGCCAACATGCCGCCCATTAATCTAAATGGCATATTCTTAGAGATGGGTATTCAACAGTGGTATCCTGAGACAATCCAGCCAAATTGGCAGGGTCCATTCAACACATCATTCTGCCATTCTAGGATTAGTCTATGCTTTATTCCACAGTACATAGTTATTTGAGGGGAATGTGCACAGGTATTCACAAGACAGGGTTTATGGTTAATATCTGTTTGGAGGCAGGAAGATTAGGAATGTTTTAGTCAAAGGAAATGCCAGATTTAATGGCAGAATCTGACTGCCATTTTAAGTTTCTGTTTCCTGGTCAAAGGTTAGTTTTTTTTTTAAATGACACGGGGTCAGGTAGCATCTCTGAAGAACATAGATAAGCGACGTTTCAGGTCGGGGCCCTTCTTCTGAACTCTTTAGTTTAGTTTAGTGACGCAGTATGAAAACAGGCCCTTCAGTGTGGGACCATTGGCTCATTTATGAGTGCCTAAAGAATAAAAGGACACATCATGCTCAATGGGTCAGGCAGCATCTCTGGGGAACATTGATAGGCGACGTTTCGGGTCTGGAGCTTTCTTCAATAATTAATGTATTCAGTCGGAGAGTTTGAAATCTTTTTCATTCTCAAGAATTTCCAAGAATTATGGATGATCTACCTTAAGTTTAATCAAGAGGGAAATTGTTAAAGTTTTGTGTACAACAGGAATCAAGTGAGATGAGTAAAATGAATGCCACCGATGATCAAATTTAAGAACAATGGATGTAAATGACCACCTGCACCTCCTCCAACCTCATCTATTGCATCCGCTGCTCTAGATGTCAACTTATTTATATCGGCGAAACCAAGCGCAGGCTCGGCGATCGCTTCGAAAAAAAGGACCCCACCACTGACCATATCTTCCCATCCCCTCCCCTCTCTGCGTTCCGCAGAGACCGTTCCCTCCGCAACTCCCTGGTCCACTCGTCCCTTCCTACCCAAACCACCCTAACCCCGGGCACTTTCCCTTGCAACCGCACGAGATGCAACACCTGTCCCTTTACCTCCCCCCTCAACTCCATCAAAGGACCCAAACAGTCTTTCCAGGTGAGACAGAGGTTCACCTGCACCTCCTCCAACCTCATCTATTGCATCCGCTGCTCTAGATGTCAACTTATTTATATCGGCGAAACCAAGCGCAGGCTCGGCGATCGCTTCGCTGAACACCTGCGCTCGGTCCGCATTAACGCAACTGATCTCCCGGTGGCCCAGCACTTTAACTCCCCCTCCCATTCCCAGTCTGACCTCTCTGTCATGGGCCTCCTCCAGTGCCATAGTGAGGCCCCCCGGGAAATTGGAGGAGCAGCACCTCATATTTCGCCTGGGCAGTTTGCGGCCCGGTGGTATGAACGTCGACTTCTCCAACTTCAGATAGCTCCTCTGTCCCTCCCTTCCCCTCCTCCTTCCCAGATCTCCCTCTATCTTCGTGTCTCCACCTATATCCTTCCTTTGTCCCACCCCCGACATCAGTCTGAAGAAGGGTCTCGACCCGAAACGTCACCAATTCCTTCTCTCCCGAGATGCTGCCTGACCTGCTGAGTTACTCCAGCATTTTGTGAATAAATCGATTTGTACCAGCATCTGCAGTTATTTTCTTATACCAAATGACCTACTTTGGCATTCTTGGCTTCTTATATGTTTACTCAACTTTCTTATCCACTGTGTCTAAAGATGCCACTCTTGCTCCAGGAATTTGAACAAATGTGTCAATTAGTATTTGGTAATGTCTGGTTCTTTTGATTATATTTAAAACATTGAACAGTGAAAGGCCTGAATAGAGTGGATGCTTCCACTAGTGGGAGAGTCTAGGACTAGATGGCATAGCACCAGAGTAAAAGTAAGCACCCTTAGAAAGGAGACAATGAAGAATTTCTTTAATCAGAGGGTGGTGAATCTGTGGAATTCATTGCCACATAAGGCTGCGGAGGCCAAGTCAATGGGTAATTACAGTGTGGAGATTGATAGATTTTTGATTAGTACGGGTGTCAGGGGTTATGGGGAGAAGGCAGGAGAAAGGGGTTGAGAGGGAAAAATAGATCAGCCTTGATTGTAAGGCGGGGTAGACTTGATGGGCCGAATGGCCTAGTTCTGCTCCTAGAACCTATGGACGTAGGAACGTGAAGTTTGACAGCATTAAAACGTTAAACTGCATAGTCCCAGCACTTATAGTAAAAGAGAGATCCCTTCTGGAATAAAATGGGTATCTTTTCTTTCCCTACATTGCAAGCAACTACAATGAAAAATGTCATTTATGGTGAATAGCTGTGAGGCGCCACAAAGTGAAAAGCTTTTTGTAAGTGGGCGTTTTTTCTTTTTTTTTCACTTATATATTATTGCTGCATTAATACTGATATTGGCAGACAGGTACAATTTAGCTAATTATAGTCTTTGGAATCACTGACTAATCTATGCATTAATCTGTATAATTGCTATTTTATTGGGATGAATGAATATCGGTTAGGAATAACCGTACTTGTTCAAATTAAATCTGCAATTGCACAGATTAAAATAACATATAACGGCATCAGTTTCATCAAATGAACTAGCAACAGAGTCTCGCTCAAAAATAAATGGCCCTGTCAGAACTTTTAATCATTGCAACGGTGCTATGCAAAAAAAAAACATCGAGCTTCGTTCTTTTTGTGTCCTGAAAAAGATCTTCATTTAGTTTACGTGACGAGTTTGTTGTCACGTGTACCGAGGTACAATGAAAAGCTTTTGTTGCGTGCTAAACAGACAGCGGAAAGACTATACACAATTACAATCAAGCCGTCCACAGTGTACAGATATAGGATAAAGGGAATAACATTTAGAGCAAGATGAAGTCCAGTAAAGTCCGATTAAGGAAAGTCCGAGGGTCTCCAGTGAGGTAGATAGTGGCTCAGGAACGCACTCTAGTTGTTGATAGGATGGTTCAGTTGCCTGATAACAGCTGGGAAGAAACTGTCCCTGAATCTGTAGGTGTGCGTATTCACCCTTCTGTACATCTTGTCCGATGGGAGAGGGGAGAAGAGGAGTGTGGCCAGGGTGCGACTCGTCCTTGATTATGATGCTGGCCTTGCCGAGGCAGCGTGAAGTGTAAATGGAGTCAATGGAAGGGAGGTTGGTTTGTGTGATGGTCTGGGCTGTGTACACAATTCTCTGCAATTTCTTGCAGATGGAGCTAATTCCTAAACCAAGCTGTGATACATCCTCTTTCTATGTCACATCTGCGGCAGATCTAATGTTATAAGATGTTATTCAAGAAGACAGGGATAGTGTTGTTCATTCTCCCACCTGATGCACAATACTTTTTGGCTGTACAGATGTAATTGGGCAAAAGCTGTCCTCTGTCACTTATGCTAAATGTGTGGAGTAGAATCCTTTGTACATTTTTCTCCATTTCCAAAATTTGGTACCAGCGCTATTTTTTGATCTTAAAAGGTTGATGAGAGACAGAGACATAGAGGCATAAATCCAACACCTAGCTGGGACGTACCTTTAGGAAGGAGATGAGGCGGAATTTCGTTAATCAGAGGGTGGAGAATGTGTGGCATTCATTGCCACAGTAGGCTGTGGAGGTTATCAATGGATATTTGTATGGCAGAGATTGATAGATTCTTGATCAGTACGGGTGTCAGGGTTATGTGAAGAAGGCAGGAGAATGGGGTTGAGAAGGACAGATAAATCAGCCATGATTGAGTGGTACAGTAGACTTGATGGGTCGAATGGCCTAATTGTGTTCATATCACTAATGATCTAATGAACTTATACTAACATTTTGGTTTCTGTTGGTCATGTCAGTTGATAATCTATTGAGTTAGTTGGGTCAATAGAGGGTAACGGGGAGAAAATAGGCTCTTTGGCTCATGACTTCTGTGCTGAACATGGTGCTAAGTTAAACTAATATCCTTTGCTTGCACATCAACTCCAGCCCTCTATCCTTGCATTTGCACGTGCCTAAGGAATGCCACTATCATATCTGCACCCCGACTCGTACCACCTTTCAGGCACCCACTCACCCTCCGTGTTATAAACTTGCCCTGCACAACTTAGTTTTAATTTTAGAGATGCAGCGTGGAAACAGGCCCCCCCTTCGGCCCAGCGAAACCATGCCAACCAACAATCATCGACAATTTACCAAAGTCAATTAACCTGCAAAACCTTGGGAGTGTGGAAGGAAACTGGAGCACCCGGGGTAAACACAGGGAGAACGTACAAACTCCATACAGACAACGCCCCTTGTCAGGATCGAACCCGGGTCTCTGGCTCAGTAAGGCAGCAACTCTACCGCTGCGCCATCTCCATTAAACTTTGCCCCTCTCACCTCGAAATATTCAGAAAGCTGATATGCGATTGTGGCAGTAACCAAGGTTTGCTACTCAAAGTCAAAGTACAAAAAATAGACTCGGTCAGTGGGAGCAACAATCGCAGAAAAGTAAATACAAGTGAAAAACTATATGAAGGATAATAAAGGATATAAAAGAATCTCAAGAAAAACCCGACCCGAAACGTCACCTATTCCTTTTCTCCAGAGATGCTGCCTGTCCCGCTGAGTTACTCCAGCTATTTGTGTCTATCTTCTATACAAAGGATAACTTTTACTCTGTAATACTGAATGAATTTGCTTCGCATTTTTATAGTTTTCCATTTATGTACTGCTGATCAAGGCTGAGAGGGCGGTTGAAAGGATGCTTTATCAATGACCCCCGATTCCCCGATTAACATTTGAGGCTAAAAAATGTAAACGTCTCTTAGGTTTGTTATTTTATTTACATAAGAAAGAAATGGCACGTATTACCATTTTTCCCAGAGAAGATGGAGGAAGTGAACTCAAAACTCAAGAATGTCTCGAGCTCCAGTTGCAAAGCAGAGTCTCAACAAAAGTGAAAAGAAATGCATATTTCCATATCAAGTTACATTCCTAAATTCACTTTCTGGGGAACAAAATCTCGTGATGAATCCACAGCCCTACCACTTCACCCAAGCTTCGTTTTAGTTTAGTTTAGAGATTCAGCGCAGAAATAGGCCCTTCGGCCCACTGAGAATGCGCCGACCAGCGATCCTCATGCATTAGCACTATCGTTCACACACTAGGGGCAATTTTAAAAAACATTTGTACATTTTAACCTCGGCAATTAACCTACAAACCTAGGCAATTAACCTACAAACCTGTGTGGAGTGTGGGAGGAAACCAAATATCACAGAGAAAACTCATGCAGGTCATGGGGAGAATGTACAAACTCCACACAGATGGCACCCATAGTCAGGACTGAACCCAGGTCACTGGCGCTGTGAGGCAGCAACTCTACCGCTGTACCAACGTGCCGCCCCCATATTCAAGCAATGAATATTTCTGCTGCCGGCTATTGTTACTCAGGGAAACACTGTTAAAACTAAACAGATTCTAATTTACAATTTGCCATCTTGCATCAGAAGAAGAGCGACTACTGCAGGCAACGATAATTCCCACAATGTGACTTTAATTGTGGTATTGGAAACATAAGATTGCAGCAAATTATGCAAATTTCCTCCAGTAGAATGACTTAACACTCCATAAAAGATGGAAGCGTTGAAATGACTACATGCTGCAAGATTCGTGTCTGCTGGAGGCTATCTTGCAAAATTGGAGAATAAAATGTTTTTTTCTGTCATAGAGTCAGTCTTACAGCATGGAAACAGGCCCTTCGGCCCAACTTGCCCACACCGACCAACATGTCCCATCTACACTAGTCCCACCTGCCTGCATTTGGCCCATATCCCCCTAAACCTGTCCTATCCATGTACCTGTCTAAATGTTTCTTAAATGTTGGGATAGTCACTGCCTCAACTACCTCCCACCGAGTCCGTGCCGACCAGCAATCCCCGCACATTAACACTATCACTATCTGAAGAAGGGTCTCGACCCGAAACGTCACCCATTCCTTCTCCCCTGAGATGCTGCCTGACCTGCTGAGTTACTCCAGCATTTTGTGAAATACTATCCTACACACACTGGGGACAATTTACAATTTCACCAAGCCAATTAACCTACAAACTTGTACGTCTTTGGAATGTGGGAGGAAACCGGAGGACCCAGAAAATACCCACGCGGGTCATTGGGAGAATGTACAAACTCCATACAGACAGCACCCATAGTCAGGATCAAACCATGGGCTTCCGAGCTGTGAGGCAGCAAAAAGATTACTGCTGCGCCACCCTGCTACATTAATTGGATAGTCATTAATAATAGATAACCAGACCATGATGGTGCAAAACCAAAGGCCATAATGCAACCAAAACAAAGACCATAGTTTCTGAGGTAGGGTTGTTGTTAATGCTGTGCAGTGTTCAAGAGCCTGATATTGCTGAGGAGAAGCTGTTCTTGAACCTGGAGATCATGGATTCCTGGCACTTGTACCTTTATCCCGATGATAGTAGCAAGATGAGAGGGTGGCCAATGTGGTCCGGGTCTCTTGACTCTAATGGGAGTGTGACGGATGATGTGGGTCTTTGATGATATTGGGTGCCGTTTTGTGGCAGCACCTCCTGTAGATCCCACCTCCTGTAGATCCCACCTCCTGTAGATCCCACCTCCTGTAGATCCCACCTCCTGTAGATCCCACCTCCTGTAGATCCCACCTCCTGTAGATCCCACCTCCTGTAGATCCCACCTCCTGTAGATCCCACCTCCTGTAGATCCCACCTCCTGTAGATCCCACCTCCTGTAGATCCCACCTCCTGTAGATCCCACCTCCTGTAGACAGTGGGGAGGTTATTACTCATGACGGTTCAGGCACTTTCTGCAGCCCACTTTATTCCTTCCTGGGTGTTCGATTTGCCGAACCAGGTTGTGATACAACCACTCAGTATGGTCTCCACCGTTTAGCCTAGTTTAGAGATACAGCGCGGAAACAGGCCTTTCAGCCCATCGAGTTCATGCCGACTAGCAATTCCCACGCACTAACACTATTCTACAAACTGGGACAATTTGCAATTTTTACCAAAGCCAATTAATTTACAAATCTGCACATCTTTGGACAATAGACAATAGGTGCAGGAGGAGGCCATTCGGCCCTTCGAGCCAGCACCGCCATTCAATGTGATCATGGCTGATCATTCTCAATCAGTACCCCATTCCTGCCTTCTCCCCATACCCCCTGACTCCGCTATCCTTAAGAGCTCTATCCAGCTCTCTCTTGAATGCACCCGGAGAAAATCCACGCAGATCACGGGGAGGACGTGCAAACTCCGTACCAACAGCACCCGTGGTCAGGATCGAACCTGGGTCTCTGGCGCTGTAACGCAGCAACTCTACCGCTGCGCCACCGTGTACATTCTCCCTGTGACCACATGGGGTTTCTCCGGGTGCTCCGGTTTCCTCCCACAATCAAAAGACATACAGGTTTGTAGGTTAATTGGCTTCAGTAAAATTGTAAATTGTCCCTAGCGTGTAGGATAGTGTTGATGTACAGGGATTGCTGGTCGGCGCAGACTCCTTGGGCCGAAGGGCCTGTTTCCACTGTATCACTAAAGCAAAGTTGAGGAGTGCTGGGGTGTTTTCGTGTTATCTTTTAAGGGTAAAATGCCTGAGTTCAGAGTTCAGAGGTGTGAGAGACAGTATTACTGTTGTGGGAAATGTGAACAATAATTTACAGAAGAGAACTCACCAGTAACGTTTTTGAACTGACACGATTCAATTTCACTTTATTTAGTTTTAGATTTTTATGAAATAACAGAAAGCAGATCACGATTGTACCATCAGCTGTAGAATAATGGCACAATCAAATTTCTTGGCTTTGGTTCTGAAATTCTTCGTAAAGTTAGTCTGAGCCTCCCTTAGTGTGAGGAGAAACAGTCCCTTTCGATCTACGTGATTGGATTTGCTTAAACTTGCAAATTCCTTGGAATACAATCTGTGTTTGTGCAACCTTTCCCCCACTGAATTTGGAGTCGTTATTATTCTGGTAATTTTACACAGCACCTTCCAAGGGCAATATATACTTTCTAAGGTGTGGTGCACAGAACTGCTCATGTTTCTTCAAATGTGGTCTTCTATGGCTGACTCCAGTCCCCTGGCAATAAAAGGCAGCTTTCCTTCAGACTAGTTGATATTTTCTGTACCCTTCTGTAATGTGTTAATGTTTTATGTATGTAGGTCCATATGTTTCTCTGAATATTCACTGTTTAGCTTAATTTAGAGGCACAGCGTGGAAACAGGCCCTTCGGCCCACCGACTCCGCGCTGACCAGCGATCACCGCACGATAACACCATCCTACACACACTAGGGACAATTTCTAATTTTACCGAAGCCCATTAACCCACAAACCTGTACGTCTTTGGAGTATGGGAGAAAACCAAAGACCTCCGAAACAAAAACCGCAGGTCACGGGGAGAACGTATAAGCTCCGTACACACGGCACCACGGTCAGGATGGAACTCAGGTCTCTGGCGCTGCAAGGCAACAACTCTACCACTGCACCACGGTGCCACACTGCTTTTCATCAAAGAGGTCTGTGCTAGACTTCATTTCCATCCAAAGTGGAACCCGTAATTGTGAACATTGACACCATTTCCCCTACTTTATATGTGCTTGGTTTAGTTTGAGGTTTAGGTTTATTATTGTCATATGTACTCCGAGGTACAGTGAAAAGCTTTGTTTTGCATGCCATCCAAAACAATCAGATGGATATAAACAAGTTAAACTCAAGTACAATAGATAGAGCAAAGGGGAAGCTACAGTGCAGACTGCAGTTCTTGGTATTGTAGCACAGCATTCCCTAGGCAAAGTCCAATGTCCACAATGGGGATGGGGTAGAGACGAATTGGACAGCACTCTCGCATATGGATGGACCGTTCAGAAGCCTGATAACAGAGGGGAAGAAGCTGTTCCTGAGTCTGGTAGTGCACACTTTCAAGTTTCTATACCTTCTCTGGAACAGGAGCTGGTAGAAGAAGGAATATCTCGTTGAAAGTTCAACTTGCCCCACACATCTCCTTTAAACTTTGTCCCTCTCACCTCAAAGTATTCGTTCTTTCCATCCTGGGAAAAAAGTGGTGATTGTCTACCGTATCTATGCCTCTCACAATTCTATATATTTATTCTAGGTCTCCCCGCAACCTTTGCCTTTCCAGACTATCGCTTAAATTAGCACGAGTTCTTGCTAGGCAAAGTTGCTTGTCAGGAGTGCAGTGCCAGAAAATTACTCATAGTTTGATTGTATAACAATTCCAATTCTATACAATGACTTAAAAAAGAAACAAAAGAGAAAACTGTGGCAGGAAATAATACCGAGAAATGATCAATGACTATGATTATGCTTGCCTCTTAACTGAGGAAAGACAAGATGTACTGAACAATCAGATCTATATATAGAGACCACGTCATTTCACCTTTCAGGAACATCTTGAGGCATTTTATATCAAATGAATTGTTTTTTATGCAACGAATGGGAATTGAACAAAGAATCGTGGAATAATACAGTATAGGGGACCATTTGGACCATCATGGTTGTCCCAACTCTTTAAAAGAACTATAAAGTTAATCCCATCCCTATTCATCGCCCATCGCCCTGCAAATCTTCAATCTTGAAACATGCACCCATTTGTCTTTAGAATGCTTCTTCCATCGCCATTGTAGATAGTGCATCACATTCAACCATATTGTTATCTAATTATTTTTTCTTTCTCACCACAGGTTCTTTAGATACTTACCTAAAACTGCGGGTCCTGACTCACTTGCTTTCATAAGTTCATGTTCTAGGAGCGGAATTTGGCCATTCGGCCCATCAAGTCTACTCCGCCATTCAATCATGGCTGATCTATCTTTCCCTCTCGACCCCATTCTTCTGCCTTTGCCCCATAACCCCTGACACCCGTACTAATCAAGCCTTCCTATTTATTCCATAAAATCCATTTATTATCACCTTTTCTCAAATCCTCCCATAATCTTCTTCACTTCATGCCGATCAACCCCAATTTCTCAAGTCTCTCCACGTAGAGTCATAGAGTGATACAGTGTGGAAACAGGCCCTTTGGCAACTTGCCCACACCGACCAACATGTCCCAGCTACACTAGCCCCACTTGCCTGTGTTTGGCCCATATTCCTCCAAACCTGTCCTATCCATGTACCTGTCTAATTGCTTCTAAAACATTGTGATAGTCCCAGCCTGAACATCTGGGTCCCAGGCCCTCTGGCAGCTTGTTCCATACCACCCACCACCTGTTGTGTGAAAATGTTACCCCTCAGATTCCCACTCGGCATGGACGTTGGGCCGAAAACCCTGTTTCCCTGTTTCCACGCTGTATGACTCTATAACTCTATGTTAATCGCCTGATTAATAAGTTGGGAACAATGAATTGAACCATCATGCGCTGACAGAGTTCATAACCCAAAACATAAAACTTCAGAGATAGATGGAAATAGCTGGGGTAACTCAGCAGGACAGGCAGCATCTCTGGAGAGAAGGAATGGGTGACATTTCGGGTAGAGACCCTTCTTCAGACAAACTGTCACCAGTCTTCATGGTTTCCAGCTCAAGACTTTCAAAATGCTAAATGTTAAAGGAATTTAGGTTCCTATGCACATCCATCATTACTTAAATAATTGTAAAACTTAAATATCTGTTGCTGGGCACATAATTATGAACTTAGGCGTTAAAATATGGGAAATTGGAACGGAAACAACAGGAAAAAAGATTTAACTCAGAGAAGAAAGTATATGGTGCTATTCAAATGCTATCCCAATGAGTTTGCAATCAGATGGGGCTTTCATGAAGACAAAGTTCCAAACCACTTCACAAAGGATCAACCAGAAAAAAAGCATATAGGTGCAAAATGACAGAAGGAGTATTTGAAAAGTTTGAATGAACAGTTAGCTTAGTTTGGTCTATTGTCACGTGTACCGAGGTACAGTGAAAAGCTTTTGTTGAGTGCTATCCAGTCAGCGGAAAGACAAATACGTGATTACAATCAAGCCATTTACAGTGTATAGATACATAGAGTCATAGAATATTACAGTGTGGAAAAAGGCTCTTTGGCCCAATTTGCCCACACTGGCCAACATGTCCCAGCTACACTAGTCCCACCTGCCTGCATTTGGTCCATATCCCTCCATATCTGTCCTATCCATGACAAGGGATAACATTTAATGCAAGATAAAGCCAACTGAGTCCAATCAAGGATAGTCCGAGGGTCACCAATGAGGTGGATAGTAGTTCGGGACTGCTTGATTGGGAAGACAGTTTTAAGAAAATTCTTAAAGGAGTCAGAAGTACAGAGTTGAAGGAGTTTAGCCGTGGACGGTTAGTGTGTGCCTGTGTGTGCCCATCTGCATGTGCGTTTGTTATGAACGGCACAGAGGTTGTTCTGACAGGGTTCGTTCCATTTGCTTTCACTGTAAGCCGATGAGTCCTTCATGTAACTTCCACAGATAAAAAACATGACCGAAAGGCTTGGATAGAGTGGATGTGGAGATGATGCTTCCACGAGTGGGAGAGTCTAGGATTAGAGGTCATAGCCTCAGAATTAAAGGACGTTCTTTTAGGAAGGAGATGAAGAGAAATTTCTTTAGTCAGAGGGTGGTGAACCTGTGGCATTATTTGCCACATAATGTGGAGGCCGTCAGTGGATATTTCTAAGGCAGAGATAGATAGATTCTTGATTAACACTGGTGTCAGAGGTTATGGGGAGAAGGCAGGAGAATGGGGTTAGGAGGGAGAGATAGATCAGCCATGATTGAATGGCGAAGTAGACTTGATGGGCTGAATGGCCTAATTCTGCTCCTATCTCTTATGACCTTATGAGTAGAATAACAGCCCCAGCATTGATAGGTTCAATGTACTGAACCGATTGCTGGGTCCCACAGTGAAGTTGAAGTGAGAATAAATTAATGAAATTATGGTATAATAATAACAATAATCACAATATATCTCTATCCTAGCCTCCCAGTCCCAAATGTAACGATGAATCTTAACTGCATGCGCACCGCCAACAAAGCTAGCCATCTATGATGAGCTTTACCGCTGTCCTGGTTTCCTGTGGGAATGCAGCGCTATCATTTACAGAAGCCTGTGAAACTATTGTAGTGATGACTATTTTTAGAGCGCAGAATTAAACACTATGCTCCCTTTCTCTACTCTTCAAGACGATCAGAAGCAAGATACAAACCGTGCCAACCCTACATCTAACTAAAGGATTTCAGTGTGAAGAGAAAACATTGTTAGCAGTTCCACTGTGATATCAAATAACCTTGGAAAAACAGTTGCAGGAAGGAACTGCAGATGCTGGTTTAAACTAAAGAAAGACACAAAATGCTGGAGCAACTCAGCGGGACGGGCAGCATCTCTGGATAGAAGGAATGGGTGGGGCGATGTTTCAGGTCGAGACCTTTCTTCAGACTGAATTTTCAGAATTGCTCCCGATTCATTGTATCATCCACTGTGAACAGCTTACAATAGTATCTCCGATCTAAAAAAATGTTTAAAACAGTCAGCACGAGAAATTAGACACAAGGAACTCTAGTTTCCCACAATGTCCTTGGATATATCAGATCAAGCCCTGGAGATTTGTCTACCTTCAAACACGACAGTACCTTCAGTACTTCTTCAACAGTCACCCTGACTGCTTTCAAGTTGTGTAGGAAAATAACTGCAGATGCTGATACAAATCGAAGGTAGCACAAAAAACTGGAGTAACTCAGCGGGTCAGGCAGTATCTCAGGAGAGAAGGAATGGGTGACCTTTCGGGTCAAGACCCTTCTTCAGACTGATATCAGGGGAGGGGGCGGGACAAAGAAAGGATGTAGTTGGAGACAAGAAGACAGTGGGAGAACTGGGAAGGGGGAGGGGAAGAGAGGACAGAGGAGCTATCTAAAGTTAGTGAAGCCAATGTTCATACCACTGGGTGTAAGCTGCCCAAGCGAAATATGAAGTGCTGTTCCTCCAATTTGCGGTGGGCCTCACTATGACAATGGAGGAGGCCCATAACTGCTCTCAAGACACTTCCAGTGACTGATCCAGTTTCCTCTGTCCTACAGAGGAGAAATACTCATTGAGGACCTTGCCCATCTCCTGTGGCTCCACACAGAGGTGACCGCTTTGATTCCTGAGAGGTCCCACTCTCTCTCTTTTCCCCCTTATGTATTTATAAACTCTTTTGGGATTGTCCTTAATGCTATCTGCCAGAGCTATCTCCTGGCCCCTTTTTGCCCTTCTGATCTCCTTTCTCGGTTTACTCCTTAGTTCCTGAAACTCCTCCAGGGATGCATTTGATCCCAGCTACCTATACCTGTCCCATGCATCCTTCTTGTTTTTGACTAATGTCTCAATTTCCCTCGTCAGCCAAACTTCCATTCGTTTGCCTGCTTTGCCCTAATGGGGATGTACACATCCTGAGCTTTCTTCAATACACTTTTAAAAACATCCCACTTGGCTGATGTTCCTTTCCCCTCTAATAACCTGCTCCAGTCAACTTGAGCGAGACTTTCTCTCGTACCCTCAAAGATGGCCTTACCCCAGTTGAGCAATTAACCACGTGGACCCTCTCCGTCCCTATCCATAACTATCTTGTTCAGGTGCAACACGTCCCTTTTATGCAGGTCATCCCTGCCCTGGAAGAGATCCCAATGATCCAGAAATCTGAATCCCTGCCCCACGCACCAACTCCTCAGCCACACATTCATTTCCTCTATCTTCCTATTCTTACCTTCACTAGCACGAGGTACTGGAAAGCAATCCTGAGATCACTACCCTGGAGGTCCTGCTTTTCAGTCATCTAACCAATTCCATAAATTCTTGTTGCAGAACCTCCTTCCTCTTCCAACCTATATCATTCGTGCCGACATGTACAATGACCTCCGTCTGCTCCCCCTCACTCTTGAGGATGCCGTGCAGCCGCTCTGAGACGTCCTGGACCCTGGCCCCAGGGAGGCAACACACCATCCTGGAGGAGTCTCGCCTGCTGCCGCAGAATCTCCTGTCCGCACCTCTGACGATGGAATCACCCACCACTATGGCTCAGCCTGAAGTCACTCTTCCCCGTTGAGCCTCGGCACCAGAGTTGGAATCACAGCCCTGCCCACCACTCAATCTTGTCGTGTCATCCTCACCCAAGAGGGTGTACTTCTTTTCAGTAGGTACAGCCACCGGGGTCTCCTCCACTCCATGTTTACTCCCCTTTCTCACAGTCACCCACCATCGTTCTTCCTGTATCCTTGGTATGCCAACCTCACTGTAGGTTTTGTCCAGGAAACTCTCATTTTCCCAGATGGCCCTCAGGTCATCCAACTGCTGCTCCAGTTCCCCAACACGTTTATTCCGGAGCTGCACCTTTTATACTGGCGCTCTTATTGTTAAAATTTCACCTTGCCAAAAAAAAAAGCACTAAACATATGCATCACAATTAATTGGGATTGGAGACAGACACAAAAGGCTGGAGTAACTCAGCGGGTCAGACAGCATCTCTGGAGAAAACGAATAGGTGACGTTTCAGGTCGAGACCCTTCTTCAGTCCAGTCTATCCATATACTCCAGAGATGCTGCCTGAGTTACTCCTGAACTGTGTAGTCTACACAAGATTCCTGCATCTGCAGTTCCTTGTGTCTAATTTCCAGAGCTGACTGTTTTAAACATTTTTTAGGTGGGATATACTACTGTAAGCTGATCACAGCGGATGATACAATGAATAGGGAGTAAGTCTGAAAATGCCTTTCAAGCGGCAGAGTAGCTGCCTGACATCGACAGAGAACCGATATCGGTCCTGCCTCCTGTACGGAGTTTGTACATTCTCCTCGTGATCTGCGTGGGTTTTCTCCAGGCGCTCCGGTTTCCTCCCACACTCCAAAGACGTAAAAGTTTGGCTTTTGAAAATTGTTCCTGGTGTGTAGGATAGTACTAGCGTACGGGGAACGCTGGTCGGCGCGGGCCGAAGGGGCTGTTTCCGTACTGTATCTCTAATTTAAACTAAAGTCCATTAGGGGCTGTATCTTTACAGGTCCCCATCCATTGAAGACCTGATAAAAAATATGCAGCAATATTTTGGCATTTCCCACAGTCTTATCAAAGGAATTATTTATATCAACTCTGTAGGTTATTTCTTCCAACAGCACCAAGTCCAACTCTTTTCTCTTCAAAGTTTCATCTCAAACTACGCAACCTTTGAAATACACTTCAAAGTCATTGAAATGCTTCTGATATCAAAATAGCCCTGTCTTATCCACCTTTTCATCTGTTTACTGTGGATAGACACAAAATGCTGGGGTAACTCAGCGCGACAGGCAGCATCTCTGGAGAGAAGGAATGCATTGCGTTTCGGGTCGAGACCCTTCTTCAGATTGAGAGTCAGGGGAGAGGGAGACCAGAGATACAGAAGGGTACAAAGAGAACGTATGGTGTGAAAAGGACAGTTCAAAGTAGACCACGATCAAGGAAATGTAAAATGGTTCATTGTTGGCTAAGGGGAAGATGCCAACGCGTTAATAAAATTAATCAGGAGGACAGTGAAACTAGTAGGAGACTAGTGTGGGGGAGGAACGGAGAGAGAGGAAAAGCAAGGGTTACTTGAAGTTAGAGAAATCAATATTGATACCGCTGGGTTGAAAGCTGCCCAAGTGTTTATTGTGGACCAGCACATAGTATCAGCAGCCATCATTTTTGCATTCCATTTTATATGTCAGGTCACATCTGCATCAATTGCCTGCCTCTCCTCACATCCACACATATTGGCCAGAATTTTAATACCTCGTGGATAGCAACAAAAAAAACGGGCAATCATTACGAGGGGTGGGTGCTGCAGAAGAAGGGAAACAGGACAGATTGGGTCAGTAATTGGGGCGGCACGGTGGTGTGGTGGTAGAGCTACTGCCTTGCAGCGCCAGAGACCCGGGTTCCATCCTGATTGCGGGTGCTGTCTGTACGTTCTGGAGTTTGTACGTTCTCCCCGTGACTGTGTGGGTTTTCTCCGAGATCTTCGGTTTTCTCTCACACTCCAAAGACATACAGGTTTGTAGGTTAATTGGCTTGGTATGAATGTAAGTTGTCCCTAGTGTGCGTAGGATAGTGTTAATGTGCAGGGATCGCTGGTCGGTGCGGACTCGGTGGGCCGAAGAGCCTGTTTCTGCGCTGTATCTCTAAACTAATCTAAACTAATAAAACAAAATGGTGAAATATTGTGCCTTCATGTTTCTTTTCTTCTTTTGAGCACTGTGGAAGTAACTGGGTTTGTCCAGAAATAAGCAAACCGAGTTCCAATACAGGGGATCTGACATTTTTGATATGAAAGATTGGCCACTGGTGTGAATAATATGCCATTATTTCCGTTGTCATTCTCTGCAAAGTCCTGTGGTCTCTCTGTTACAGCTTAGTCTGCTCAAACATGTATGAATCCTGACTATCCTTTTAAGGCTGGCAAATACCAAACGAAACCCAGCCAGTCCAGTTTCGTTTATTGGCACGTGTACCGAGGGACACTGAAAAGGATTTGTTGCGTGCTATCCAGTCGGCAGAAAGGCAAGTCATGATTACAATTGAGCCATTTACAGTTTATAGATACATGATAAGGGAATAACGTTTAGTGCAAGGTAAAGCCAGCAAAGTCCGAACAAGGATAGTCCGAGGGTCACCAATGAAGTAGTTCAGGACTGCTCTCTGGTTGTGTGAAATATTTCCTGTTTAGAGACACAAAACGCTGGAGTAAACTCAGCGGATCAGGCAGCATCACTGGGGAACAGGAATAGGTGATGTTGCAGGTCAGAACCCTTCTTCAGTCCAGTCTATCCATATCCTCCAGAAATGCCGCCTAGCCCGCTGTTACTCCTGAACTTTGTATTCTACACAAGATTCCAGCATCTGCAGTTTCTTGTGTCTAATTGCTAGTGCTGATTGTTTTAAACATTTGTTTAGGTGGGATATACCACTGTAAGCTGTTCACAATCGATGACACAATGAATTGGGAACAATTCTGAAAATTTGGCATTGCCTTTAAGAGGCTGTGCGGTGGCGCAGTGGTAGAGTCGCTGCCTCACAGCGCCAGAGACCCAGGGACCCTCCTTCAGACCCATAACGTCACCTGTTTCTCTTCTCCAGAGAGGCTGCCTGACCCGTTGAGTTACTCGAGCTTTTTGTGTCTATCTTGGGTGCAAACCAGCACCTGCAGTTCCTCCCTGCAGATTTTAAAATGCCACGCCTCCTGGCACGCTTGACGCAAACATTTTGAGCGGTAATGCTGTGAAATACGCACACGCAGAGTGTCACGCACGTATCCACATTGAAAGCCTCTTACCTTGAAAACAAACATTTCGCCCCGCAGAATAGCCAAGGTGTTGAAGTTTCCATCGCAGATATTGGGTTTATCCCTGGTCGGTGGGCGGGGAGGTCGTGGTAATCTGTTCGGTTTCCGAGGGTCCAAAGGCGGATTGGAGCGATGTGGTGGTACAGTGGGCAGCGGCTTAGTAGGGTGTGGAATCTTGTCTGGCGGACCTGCGCAAAACGGTCGATGGAACTTAATAACATTGAGTAACAACAGTCAATAACCTTTGTGCATGAATGAAGGACACGGTTTTACCATTTGCCACGGGGGACATCAAACTGATATTATTTTCACTCTACCTCTGCACTTAAAATAAACTAAACTAAACTAAACATGCACCTCCGAACATTCAGGGATGGCTTTACATTACCTACATTGGTTTATGTTTATTGCTGTCACTGGCATCGAGGTGCAGTGAAAAGCGTTTGTTGCGTGCTAACCAGTCAGCGGAAAGACAATACATGATTACAACCGAGCCATCCGCACTGTGCTGATATACGATAAAGATTTGTTTTATCTCATAAGGTCATAAGTGATAGGAGTGGAATTAGGCCATTCGTCCCATCAAGTCTACTCCGCCATTCAATCATGGCTGATCTATCTCTCCCTCCTAACCCCATTCTCCTGCCTTCTCTCCATAACCTCTGACACCTTTACTAATCAAGAATCTATCCACAGATTCACCACCTTCTGACTAAAGAAATTTCTCCTCGTCTCCTTCCTAAAAAAACGTCCTTTAATTCTGAGGCAATGACCTCTAGTCCTAGACTGGAAACATCCTCTCCACATCCACTCTATCCCTTTCACTATTCTGTATGTTTCAATGAGGTCCCCCCTCATTCTTCAAAACCTCCAACGAGTGCAGGCCCAGTGCCGACAAACGCTCATCAGAGGTTAACATAGGTTTTGCCTGCTATCCCATTAAATCAGATAATATTACATGTAAATACAAATGAGCCCAACTCAAGTGCAATAGGTAAAAGCAAAGGGAAAGGTACAGAATGCAGAATATAGTTCTCAGTCGCACCCCGGCCACTCCCTTGTCTCCTCTCTCCCATCAGGCATGAGGTACAGAAGTGTGAAAGCACACACTTCCAGATTCAGGGACAGTTTTTTCTCCAGCTTTTATCGGGCAACTAAACCATCCTCCCAACAACTGGAGAACAGTCCTGAGCTACTATCTACCTCATCGGAGACCCTTGGACTATCTTTGATCGGACTTCACTGGACGTTAGCTTGCACTAAATGTCATTCATCATTATTCCCTTTATCATGTTACCGGCACACTGCTGAAGGCTGGTTTGTAATCGTGTATTGGCCTGCTGCTGACTGGTTTGCATGCAACAAAAGTTTTTCACTTTACCTCGGTACAGGTGACAATAAACTAAACTCAACTACACCAAAGCATTGTAGGGCAGCAGCACCAGAGACAACGTTCACTGTTCGCAATGATGCAGATGAAAATTGGATTGTACCCTTGCTTAGGGTAGGACGGTTCAGAAGCCTGATTACAGACGGACAGAAGTTGTTTCTGAGTCTAGTGGTGCGCGCTTTCAAGCTTCTGTTAACGCCACCATCTTTTAAAACTGCCTACTTTTCATTTCATAAGGTCAGAAATGACAGGAGCAGAATTAGGCCATTCGGCCCATCAAGTCTACTGTGCCATTCAATCATGGCTGATCTATCTTTCCCTCTCAACCCCATTCTTCTGCCTTCTCCCCATAACCCCTGACACCCGTACCAATCAAGAATCTGACAATCTCCGCCTTGAAAATATCCATTGACTTGACCTCCACGGCCGTCTGTGGCAATTTCATCATGAACTCCCCTGGACAATGTCAATATTATGTCTGGGTGGCAGAGGTGAATATCTATCTCTATCAGAAAGTACAGCTACAAACCATAAATCTTCTGGATGCCCTGCAAGTCATCTTGCGGAAGCTGGAAATGTTCCGTATCCATATACTGGTAGAATGGAGCCATTATTGCACAGGGATCATTGGAGTGTTCCAAGCCAAGGGCATGGCCAAGCTCGTGAACTGCAACCAGAAATAAATCATTTCCTACGGAAAGAGAAAAAATATAAAAAAAGATCGGAAATGATTGATCCGTCTCATTGTAAAAACAACTCAGTTATTCAACTAAGTTAATACAACAAGAGTTATTCAATAGAAGATAGACACAAAATGCTGGAGTAACTCAGTGGGACAGGCAGCATCTCTGGAGAGAAGGAATGGGTGGCAATTTGGACTGAAGAAGGGTCAAGACCCGAATCGTCACCCATTCCTTCTCTCCGGAGATGCTGCCTGTCCCGCTATGTTACTCCAGCATTTTGTGTCTACCTTCGATTTAAATCAGCAGTTCTTTCCTAAAAAGTTATTCAATGATAACAATGGTTAATATATGATATTAAATGATAAAATATTATTACAATATCCTATAGGAAACAATAATGTAGTTTAAGTTAAAAGGAATAACCAGAAGGAATAAGTTAGGATTAATCCTTCACGAGGACCCACATACGCAGGAGGATTCTTTTTTATTATCTATGCTTATAGATTTAATTATGATTCAAATACTGTAGTCATAATATTAGCAGCAATACATGAGTTCCTGTGAAGAAAATCTTTTCAAATCTTCCTCCATGATTGAACCATCTGTTAAAAGTAACAGCAAAGTAACAGCGTGGAAGCTCATCTGCAGAAGATATTAACAAATATGTACCAACCATTCAAACCACATCTAACCTTTTAAGCACCATATAGCCATGAGGGGTGGCACGGTGGTGCAGTGGAAGAGGTGCTGCCTTACAGCGCCAGAGACCCAGGTTTGAACCTGACTATGGGTGCTGTCTGTATGGAGTTTGTACATTCTTCCTGTGACCGCGTGGGTTTTGCCCAGGGTACTCCGGTTTCCTCCCACACTCCAAAGACGTACAGGTTTGTGGGATAATTGGCTTCAGTAGAAATTGTAAATTGTCACTAGTGCATCGGATAGGGTTAGTGTACGGGGTGATCGCTGGTAGGCGTGGACTCGGTGGGCCTTAGAGTCGGCCTGAAGAAGGGTCTCGACCTGAAACGTCACTCATTCCTTCTCTCCAGAGATGCTGCCTGTCCCGCTGAGTTACTCCAGCTTTTTGTGTCTATCTTCGGGCCTGTTTCCTTGCTGTATCTCCTAAAGTCTAAAGTCTAAATATAAATAATACTTCACAATAATTTATAATTTGATTACCTATCACATTGATGAATTTCCCCAGAGACACAAGGAACTGCAGAAGATGGAGCCTTGCATAGAACATAAAGTGCTGGGGTAACTCAGCGGGTCAGGCAACATCTCTGGAGGACATGGATAGGTGACATTTAGGGTCAGGATCTTTCTTCAGACTCTTTCTCCACATGTATCTTCTTTAAATTTGCAATGTGATGATTGTAAAAATCTATTCTTTTATAACCAAAAAAACAGTATATTAAACATGATTACAACACATTTGTTTGTTTATGTGAACCTTGAATTCTGCAAGATGCTGTTTATGTTCATAAGGGATAAAAGAAGAATTAGGCCATTCGGCCCATCAAGTCTTCTCCGCCATTCAATCATAGCTGATCTGTCTCTCCCTCTCACCCCCATTCTCCTGCCTCCTCCCCATAACCCCTGACACACGTACTAATCAAGAATCTTTCCAGAAATACTAGGGGACCGAGGATCTAGTGAGAGGGAGGAGCTGAAAGGGAATTCACATTAGTCAGGAAATGGTATTAGGTAAACTGTTGGGACTGAAAGCAGATAAATCCCCAGGGCCTGATGGTCTGCATCCCAGAGTACTTAAGGAGGTGGTTCTAGAAATTGTGGATGCATTGGTGATCATTTTCCAATGTTCTCTCAACTCTGGATCTGTTCCTGTGAACTGGGGGGTAGCCAATGTAACTCCACTTTTTAAGAAAGGAGGGAGAGAGAAAATGGGGAATTACAGACCAGTTAACCAAGAGAGAGCTGGATAGAGCTCTTAAGGATAGCGGAGTGAGGGGGTATGGGGAGAAGGCAGGAACGGGGTACTGATTGATAGTGATCAGCCATGATCGCATTGAATGGCGGTGCTGGCTCGAAGGGCTGAATGGCCTACTCCTGCACCTATTGTCTATTGTCTATTGTCTACATCGGTAATGGGGAAGATGCTGGAGTCGATTATTAAAGATGTTATAGCAGCACGTTTGGAAAGCAGTGACAGGATCGGTCAAAGTCGGCATGGATTTATGGAGGGGAAATCATGCTTGACTAATCTTCTGGAATTTTTTGAGGATGTAACAAGTAGAATGGATAAGGAAGAGCCAATGGATGTGGTGTATCTGGACTTTCAAAAAGCCTTTGACAAGGTCCCACACAAGAGATTAGTGCAAAATTACACATGGTGTTGGGGGTAGGGTATTGACATGGATAGAGAACTGGTTGGCGGACAGGAAGCAAAGAGTAGGAATTAACGGGTCCTTTTCAGAATGACAGGCAGTGACTAGTGGGGTGCCGCAAGGCTCGGTGCTGGGGCCCCAGTTATTTACAATATATATTAACGATTTAGACGAGGGAATTAAATGTGAGATCTCCACGTTTGCGGACGACACAAAGCTGGGGTGGCAGTGTGAGCTGTGATGAGGATGCTATGAGGTTCCAGGGTGACTTGGATAGGTTGGGTGAGTGGGCAGATGCATGGCAGATGTAGTATAATGTGGATAAATATATCCACTTTGGTGGCAAGAACAAAGGCAGATTATTATCTGAATGGTGTCAGATTAAGAAAAGGGGAGGTGCAAAGAGACCTGGGTGTGCTTGTACATCAGTCACTGAAAGTAAGCATGCAGGTACCGCAGGCAGTGAAGAAATCCAATGGCATGTTGGCCTTCATTGCGAGAGGATTTGAATTTAGGAGCAAGGAGGTCCTACTGCAGTTGTACAGGGCCCTGGTAAGACCGCAATACCGCATCTGGAGTATTGTGTGCAGTTTTGGTCACCTAATTTAAGGAAGCACATTATTGTTATTGAGGGAGTGCAGCGTAGGTTTACCAGGTTAATTCCTGGGAAGGCGGGACTGACATATGATGAAATAATGAGTCAACTGGACTTGTATTCCCTGGAATTTACGATGAGAGGGGATCTTATCGGAACGTATAAAATTCTGAAAGGATTATACAGGATAGATGCTGGAAAAATGTTCTCGATGTTGGGGGAGTCCAAAACTAGGACATCACAGTTTAAGAATAAGGGGTCGGCCATTTAGGACTGAGATGAGGAAAATCTTTTTCACCCATAGAGTTGTGAATCTGTGGAATTCTCTGCCACAGAAGGCAGTGGAGGCCAATTCACTGGATGTTTTTAAGAGAGAGTTAGATTTAGCTCTTCGGGCTAAAGGAATCAAGGGATATGGGGAAAAAGCAGGAAAGGGATGATCAGCCATGATCATATTGAATGGCGATGCTGGCTCGAAGGGCCGAATGGCCTACTCCTGCACCTATTTTTTTACGTTTCTATCCCTGCCTTAAAATATTCATCGACGGCCTCCACAGCCTTCTGGGGCAATGAATTCCACAGATTCACCACCCTCTGACTAAAGAAATCCTTCCTCATCTCCTCCCTAAAGGAACGTCCTTCTATTCTGAGGCTATGACCTCTTCTCTGAGACTCTCCTACCGGTGGAAACATCCTCTCCATATCCACTGTATCCAGGCCTTTCACTATTCGGTAAGTTTCAATTACATCCCCCTCGTCCTTCTAAACTCCAGCAAGTGGAGCCCCAGTGCCTGCAGACGCTCATCAAAAACAGTTTTTCCCCATAAAGAAGGATACCATTACATTCAAAGGTCTTTATTCCAAGATCAGGTTTGCTTTGGATATATATTCAGGACTTATTAGAGTAAACGACTCAGATATGTGGTCTTTGTGCCTTAATTTAAATAGAAATTGATTCCCACTTCTCTATGCCAAACTGGAGCCGTATTGTGCCCTGAGGCGCGATGAAGACAAAGACGTACAGATTTGTAGGTTAATTGGCTTGGGTTTGTATACTTGGTCTAAGTGTAAATTGATCCTGGTGTGTGTAGGCTTGTGTTAGTGTGCGGGGATCGCTGGTCGGCGTGGACTCGGTGGGCCGAAGGGCCTATTTCCACGCTGTATCTCTAAACTAAACTAAACAGTTGGAACAGGTTTTTGTGTCTTTTGCATGCACTGTGCCTCAGCCTCCTTAGCGAAATGAGGTTTGATACAGATCGTTGAGCTGCTCTATATTGTAGAGAGTAAGCATCAGGGGTAACAGTAGTGTAGGAAAATAACTGCAGATGCTGGTTCAAATCGAAGGTAGACACAAAATGCTGAGTTACTCCAGCATTTTGTGTCTACCTGGGGTAACAGTAGTGATCAGACTCATTTTCAATGAAAAACACAAAATAACCAACCGAACGTTTAATATTGTGCAAGCAAAGTGCACTCTACACGTTTAAACGTTGCACCAAAACACAAGGTGGTTGGCATGTTAAATTATTGATTTGTCTAGCTGTTTAAATTCCGTTTTGGAGAAATGGAATAGGTGAGCTTTGGGGTCAAGACCCTTCATCAGCAGTCTGATAAAGGTACTCGACCTAAAACGTCACAAATTCCTTTTCTCCAGAGATGCTGCCTGATCCGCTGAGTTACTCCACCATTTTGCATCTATCTTCAGTGTAAACCAGCCTCTGCAGTTCCTTCCTGCATAAATTGAGTTTTAGTCTATTGCTAACCCTGTTTCCATTGACCAGGCTGGTTTATAAGGAAATTAAGGTAAAAAAATAATTCCATTACACAAATGATGTATTCCAAAGGATTCATAAAATGTTTAGTTTAGTTTAGAGATACAGTGCAGAAACAGGCCCTTCGGCCCACCGAGTCTGCACCAACCAGCGATCCCCACATATTAACGCTACCCTACACACACTAGGGACATTTTAACATTTATATATTTTTACAGATGCCAGTTAACCTACAAACCTGTACGTCTTTGGAGTGTGGGAGGAAACTGAAGATCTTGGAGAAACCCCACACAGGTCACGGAGAGAACGTACAAACTCCGTACAGACAAGTACCCGTAGTCTGGATCAAACTTGGATCTCCGGCTCTGTAAGGCAGCAGCTCTAACACCACGCCACCATGCTGCCCACGTATCTAAATCTAAAATGCATCTCAATATGACCTTATCCAAGAACAAGGAAGCGAGACCATCAAGATGACCTTCTTTAAGGAGAAGGCAGCTTCTTCCAGAATAGAAATTTAATGGAAATAACCAAACATAATTTCATTATTTCCAATATACACTGACCCTGATTTAAAAGTGCATTTTTACTATCTGCCATCAATCATATATCTTGGAAGATTTTTAGGTGTATAATACTAACAGCACTAACACCGTACTAACTCCATTTGGTGAAATTTCAAACTGGCTGGCCATCTCATTTTGTCCCAACAGGCAAACAGTTAACAATTCAAAGATTCAGATCACAATATTAAAGATTCTCCTTGTAAAAGATGGAGGAGAGTTTCATTTACTAAAATGCTTGGGCTTCGAGTTCTACCTGTTGACTCTGCAGCTTCACCTAGTCGGCATTTCTTTGCTTTGCAACAATAGTCAAGAGTGTTTTATTGTCATATGTTCCAGAGAGAACAATGAAATCCTTACTTGCAGCAGCACAACAGAATATGTAAACATAGTAACCTGTAAACAATATGATGAACGAGAAAAAAAAAGTTCAGTGTGTGTATGTACATAAATGTAAACTGGGTGCTCGTTTTGCTGACTACCTTCACTCAGTCTGCCTGGCCCTGATCTCCCGGGTGCCAAACACTTTAATTCCCCCTCCCATTCCCACGCTGACCTTTCTGTCCTGGGCCTCCTCCATTGTCAGAGAGAGGCCAAATGCAAAGTGGAGGAACAGGACCTCATATTTCGCTTGGGCAGCTTACACCCCAGCGGTATGAAAATTGATTTCTCTAACTTCAAGTAACCCTTGCATCCCCTCTCTCTCCATCCCTCTCCCACCCAAGTCGTACTAAGTTCAGAATTGTCTTGTTGAGTCTCATTGTCTGTAACTTGTTTTCACCTAGCCCACAGCTAACAATGGCCTGTTTCCTTTATCTTCCTTACCTTTTTGCATTTCTTTCATTCATTTGTTCTACTAGTTTGTCTCTCTATACTCACCATCTATATCTCTCGTTTCCCTTTCCCCTGACTCTCAGTCTGAATGCACACCTCCAGAGTCAGGGCCAGTTTCTTCTCAGCTATTATCAGGTTGTTCAGATATATGTTCAGATATTACCTGCATCTGAACAAGGTGGACAACTTGATTGTAATTCATGTATAGTCTTTCTGCTGACTGGCAGCATGCAACAAAAAAAGCTTTTCACTGTACCTTGACACACGTGACAATACACTAAACTAAAACTAAAATATTATTTCCAATGTGCACCAACCCTGATTTCTTAGAAAAAGAGTATTGATTTTTACTTGAAAAATCAAAAAAGCCGCAGATGCTGGAAAATCTAAAATACAAATGGAAAATGCAAATACCCAGCAGGTCAGGTTGCATCTGTGGGGAATATACTGAATACTTTTGTAAACGGAGCGACTCTTTGCATACTCGTGTATTCTCACTGGACCATTACCAAGAATTTCCAATGCTTTTGATTTGTTTAGTTTAGTTTAGTTTAGAGATACAGCACGGAAACAGGCACTTCGGCCCATCGAGTCCGCGCTGACCAGCGATCCCCACACATTAACACTATCCTACACAAACCAGGGACAATTTCAAATTATACTAAGCCAATTAGTCTACAAACGTATGTCTTTGGAGTGTGGGAGGAAACCGGAGCTCCCGGAGAAAACCCACGCAGGTCACGGCTGAAGAACGTACAAACTCCGTACAGACAGCACCCGTAGTCAGGATCAAACCCGGGTCTCTGACGCTGTAAGGCAGCAACTCTACCGCTGCACCACCTTGTTAAGAATGTGGTCATTGCAGTGTGGAAGAGTTATAGCCACTACTTATTAAAAAAACTGAGTGCATTGATTTTATTATTCCATTACTTACAATAAACAATTACACAATCCAAAGCCCGCCATATTAACACCATATCCATTACAAAGGGAAGCATGGATGTATGAACAATTCAAGACTTCCTAGGGGATTATGTGACAGAAACTCACAATCAGATCACTCATTTGTAGCTCTTGCCTGATACATATTGGAAAATAAAAAGCCAGAGTTGTAACAGGGTAAAAAAAATCAGTGTGCAGAAACAGTTGGGAGTTGTGTTGAGTTATTTGATTACTGGTATCATCCTTGATGGGCCTAGAGGAACTTTGTGCATTTCTGCATGCTATGGAAATTATATTCTTACCATTCTTCAGAGAAAAGGAATAGGTGAAATTCCGTCCCGAGATCTTTCTCGACCTGAAACGTCATCTATTCCTTCTCTCCAGAGATGCTGCCTGTCCCGCTGAGTTACTCCAGCATTTTGTGTCTATCTTCGGTTTAAACCAGCATCTGCAGTTCCTTCCTTCACTAACTATTCTTTAGTTTAGTTTCAGACTCTAACTGGAGATACTCAGTGGGTCGAGCAGTATCTGTATGTGTGTGTGTGTGTGTGTGTGTGTGGGGGGAGGGGTGAGGTGGTGATTAACATGACATACTGAGAACAATCATGGGATAGTGACCGATGGCAAGATTAAAATAATTTTTATTGGAGATTCTTCAGCAGCAGGACATTTTGATTATGCTTCTCATCTACAAGCAATGCTGTAACAGTATATTACAATATTATCCCAGGGGTGGTCAACTAAGGTGATATATTTGATGATTCTGACCTCAGGGGACTCAAGCTCTTAGTCATACAGTCATACAGTCATACAGTGCGGAAACAAACCCTTTGGCCCAACTCGTCCTTGCCGACCAAGCTAGTCCCTTTTGCCCCCGTTTGGCCCATATCACTCTAAACCTGTTCTACCTATGTACCAGTCCATAGTTAAATGCTGTTATAATATGTCTCAACTACCTCTTCTGGCCGAACGTTCCATATATCCACTACCCTCTGAGTGAAAAGGTTGCCCCTCTCGCCTTAAGCCTATGTCTATAGTCTAATTTTTTTAGTTTAGAGATACAGCGCAGAAACAGGCCCTTCGGCCCACCGAGTCCACACCGACCAGCGATCCCCGCATATCAGCACTATCCTACACACACTGGGGACAATTTACATTTATACCAGAGCTCGCGGCGAAAACCGAGGCAGGTCACCAGGGAGAATGTACAAACTCCGTACAGACAGCACCCCTAGTCAGGATCGAACCTGGGTCTCTGGCGCTGTAAGGCAGCAACTCTACCGCTGCGGCACCAGGCTGCCCCGATGTCTTCTGGTACTTGTTCAGCCCGCCTCTTGTGTGTCAACATCACTGGTATTTGCCACTCATGTAATGGCAGTTTCTCTCTTTAAGTCATAAGATCATTAGTGATAGTAGAATCAGCCCATTTGGCCCATCAAGTCTACTCTGCCATTCAATCATGGCTGATATATCTCTCCCTCCTAAGCCCATTCTCCTGCATTCTACCCATAACCTCTGACACCAGTAGTCTTTGCAGGCTTTGCAGTCTACACAGTCGTTCAGTAATGATTAATTGGATATATTTGAAGTAGCAATGCTTCCAAGGCTTTGGAAATGTCGGTGTAATAATCTAAGGGGATCCAAGCCAGGATCATGTGTTGGATTTGTCCCAAAATTACTTGTTTTAAGATTTTTGTATAATATTTATTTCATGGACAATGAGCTGGTAGAGCCAGCACTGGAGATCCGAGAGAAACACAAAAAGCTGGTGCAACTCGGCGGGACAGGCAGCATCTCTAGAGAGAAGGAATGGGTGATGTTTCGGGTCGAGACCCTTCTTCAGGCTGATCAGCTGGAGATCTGAGTTTGATTCTGACCTCGGGTGCTGTTTGCGTGGAGTTTGCACTTTGTTCCTGTGACCACATGTGTTCCCTCTGGGTGCCTTCAGCCCATCGAGTCCACGTTACCCTGCGATCAACCGCACACTAGTTCTATCCTACACACTAGGAACAATTCAGCACAGACAGTACCCATAGTCAGGATGGAACCCGGGTCTCTGGTACAGTAAGGCAGCAACTCTACCTCTGTGTCATTGTGTCTCCCTGTATGGGTGCTGCATTTAATGGCACAGCAGACCAATGCAACCTGTTGCCACACCACACATACAAATGTTGACACGGCTTTTCTATGGTCAGCAAAGTCATGGTTTTTTGATTGAAAGATACATTGTGGGGGTCCCTGGTGGTGAGCCACGCGTGGTGCGAACCCTCGGCTCGGGGGGGTGGGGTCACGGAACTTGGAATGGGGAGGAGTGTCGGTGGGTAGTGGAGTTCCAGCGGGAGTTGAACTGGTTGGGGGTTTGGGGAGCTGTTGGTGCTTGAGGGATAAAGAAAACTTCACTTGACACATGGCCCGCTTCATTGGCTTTGCTTGACACTCGTGTCCCGCCTCCACATCATAGAAACAGTCCCTTTTGCTCACCGTCCACAATAACCGCCGATCACCCATGTTCTGTGTTATCATATTTTCTCAATCACTCCCTGCACACTCGGGGCAATTTACAGAGGCCAATCAACCCACAAACCTGCACGTCTTTGGGTTGGAGGATGAAATTGTAGCCCCCGGAGAAAACACACACGGTCGCAGGGAGAACATGCAAACTCCACACAGACAGTACCGGATGTCAGGATCAAACCCGGGTCTCTGGCACTGTGAGTATTAAAGGAAAAAGCCACAAATACATCTCTGGTCCTTACATCCAAAGCAGGAGGAAGAAACCTTGTGGAAGATTTCCTCTTTTAATCGACATCCAGTTCAATTCAGTTTCGTTTATTGTCACGTGTGCCAAGGTACAGTGAAAAGCTTTAGCTGCGTGCCAGCGGAAAGACAACACATGATGACAATCGAGCCATTCACAGAGTACAGATACATGATAAGGGAATAACGTTTAGTGCAAGGCAAAGCCAGTCAGGTCCAATCAGAGATAGTCCAAAGGTAGTTCAGGACCGCTCTCTGGTTGCGGTAGGATGGTTCAGTTGCCTGAACAATCCAATAACCTTGCAGCAGCATGACTAACCACGAATGCCTTGAGACCAGCACGGTAGAGCTGCTGCCTTACAGCGCCAGAGACCCGGGTTCGATCCTTACTACAGGTGCTTGTCGGTACGGAGTTTGTACATTCTCTCCGTGACCTGCGTAGGGTTTCACCAAGATCTTTGGTTTCCTCGCACACTCCAAAGACGTACAGGTCTGTAAGCTGATCGCCTTGATGTAAATGTTAAAATTGTCCCTTGTGTGTGTAGGACGGTGTTAACGTGCAGGGATCACCAGTCGGTGCGGACTCGGTGGGCTGAAGGACCTGTTTCCGTGCATGTATCTCTACACTAAACTAAAGCAGAATGAGTGTAAGGCTCTATCAAACTAAATAATAGAGTCCCACATATTCAAGTAGGCTTCTGATACACACGCTGAGAAATGAAGAACAGGATGGTCTGCTGACTCATTGAAGAGACACAGCGCCTGTGATGAAAACCAAGGCATGAGTCATTACCTTCAGGACGAAAGAGTGAAAATTGGAAAATAAAATCAGGGATACGCATGAATGACCATGAACTACTTGGTGAACCATTATGCGCTTTTACGTAGAATTGTCCAGGATGTTGCTATTAATATTTATGAAGTAACTCGCAAGATGAACTACATCCTATTCAGATAGTTATCCGATCCTGTTTTTTTCTTCTGTAGATGTACGCACAAACCTTCATGCCCCTCTAACCACAAAAGATGCACGCAGTATGGCTGAACAAATTCATGCTGCCGCCTTTGAATGCCGGAGGCAAACAAGCCTACAAATGTCAGAGGGTATGCACAAAATACTGGAGTAACTCAGTCGGACTGGTCTCGACCCGAAACTTCATCCATTTCTTCTCTCAAGAGATGCTGTCTGTCCTGCTGAGTTAGTTACTCCAGCATTTTGTGTCTATCTTCGGTTCAAACTTGCATCTGCAGTTCCCTCCGACAAATAAAAATGTCAGAGTTCCAGCAGCAACTCAAACCGATGACTCACATGCAGGAAAATAAAAGGCTACTCAGACTTGAACACTGGGTCGGGACATAACCTAACAGAGCAACACAATAACGACCATTAAAAGAATGTCAAGATCCTGACAATATCTGAAATTGCACAAATGTGATTTGGTTCTCTGCATAAAAATACCCAGAAGCAAAGTGATGCACTTTTAGATTTTGCCCAATTTTATTAGAGCAAAAGATATTGACTGGATTTAGTCTTTAATTTGTTTGTCTGTTGTGGGGATTTAAATCTGGCCAGACAGAAGTCTGCTGTAGTGTCTCCTAAAGGTTTGGTACCAGGACCCATATATATATATATATGTGTGTGTGTGTGTGTGTGTATATATATATGTGTTTGTGTGTGTGTGTGTGTGTGTGTGTGTTTGTGTGTATTTGTGTGTTTTATATATATATATTTGTGTTTTTTATATGTGTATATGTTTTATATATATGTGTTATAAATATACTGTATGCATATGTATATGTGTGTGTTTTATATATATATATATATATACATTTTATATATGTCATATTTTATATATGTGTTTTATATATATATATATATTTGTGTGTGTGTGTGTGTTTTATATATATATAAGTTTTATAAGTGTGTGTGTGTGTGTGTGTGTGTGTGTGTGTGTGTGTGTGTGTGTGTGTGTGTGTGTGTGTGTGTGTG
Source organism: Rhinoraja longicauda (assembly GCF_053455715.1). Lineage (NCBI taxonomy): Eukaryota > Metazoa > Chordata > Chondrichthyes > Rajiformes > Arhynchobatidae > Rhinoraja > Rhinoraja longicauda. The sequence goes on along the minus strand of NC_135956.1, from coordinate 14,327,910 downwards.
TGTGTGTGTGTGTGTGTGTGTGTGTGTGTGTGTGTAGGACGGAACTGCAGATGCTGGTTTACGCCGAAAAGTGACACAAAATGCTGGAGTAACTCAGCGGCACAGTATCTCTGGAGAGAAGGAATGGAATGGTATGTATATATATGTGTATATATATATATATACACATATGTGTATGTATATATACACACAAACATATATATTTGATGTGGACCTATGTGTAGGAAGTAAAGTTACAACTACTATAAAACTGGAGTAACTGTAATGGCAATGTAATGAGCAGCATTGTAGGAGACTTCAGGAAGACAATGGTTCATAATGTATAACCTGTGGGATTGTTTCAACTAACCCAGGACACTGAGCAATGAATGGCTTGTGATCTCCACTCCCCTGCCTCTGGGCAACAAGGGCCAGTCTTGAAGACGAAAATTAGAACAACTTAAAAATAAATAAATAAGAACAAACATCAAAAAATTGTTGCTTCTTGCAGGGGGCAAACAAGTTGTCAGAGAGTGTGCAAACGTTTCGTAAGCCAAGTCTCCTCACATTTCTGTCAATTGGGATTCTCCTAGCAAGCATCCACCCCTGTTGCTTTTGAATCTGGTTTTCAGAAGTGATTAGTTTCTGGACTAGATGCTGTCAACCTGATCCGATGTAATTTCTTTGCTTGGTACTGGGATGGAGGCTTGAGTTTACTTGCATTTGTTGCTCTCGTGAATCAAAGATTAATCCTGAGGGTAAACCCTGGCAGATCACATTTGACAATTTCCTTTTTTATTTAGAAACAAGGAACTGCAGATGCTTGATTACAAGAAAAATCACAAAGTGCCGGAGTAACTCAGTGGGTTACATAGAGACTATTTTACCCAGAGTAGGGAAATCAAGAACCACAGCACATGTTCATAAGTGATAGGAGCAGAATTTGGCCATTCGGCCCATCAAGATTACTCCGCCATTCAATCATGGCTGATCTTTCTTTCCCTCTCAACCTCATTCACCTGCCTTCTCCCCATAAACCCTGACACCGACTGGTACCAATCAAGAATATATCAATCATTGCCATAAAAATATCCTGTGGCAATGAATTCCACAGATTCGCCATTCGCTAACTAAAGAAATTCCTCCTCGTCTCCTTCCTAAAAGTATGTTCTTAAACAAAGGTTTATGGTGAGAGAGGAAAGATTTAACAGAAACCTGAGGAGCAAATTTTTCACACAATGGGTGGTGGGTATATAGAACGAGCTGCCAGAGGAGGTAGTTGAGGCAGGTAGTTTCACAACATTGAAAAGACATTTCGACAGGTACATGAAAGATATGGGCTGAACGCAGGCAGGTGGGACTAGCGCAGGCAGGTGGGACTAGTGTAGATGGGACATGTTGGGCTGAAGAGCCTGTTTCCATGCAGTATGAACAGAATAATATGCTCAACTTCAATAAGCTTTGGACATTCAGAAAGTTGTTAAAAAAAAGATTATTAAGTAGAATTGGAATGTGCAACACCATGGGGTTATAGCGATATGGATTGAAGTTTAATTTATACACAGAAAACAAGAAGTAGGGATAAATGTGTGGCTTTCAAGTTTGGAAGATCTGACCAGTGGAGCTCTGTAGAGATCGATGCTGGGATTCCAGCTGCTTATAATCTACATCAATGGCTTGGATGAAGGGATTAAGTATAATAAATCCAGTTTGCTGATGGTTCAAATGGAGAATATCGACTTAATATAACAGATTAGCTACTCAGGACAGATGGGAAGAGAGGTTCTCATGCAGAGGGCATTGAATACTGAGTTGGAAGGAACTGGAACATCATACCTCGCAAGTGTGTTGAGATTAAACTCCAGAGTGATTAGATTCCATTGTTTTGAAAGATACAGTTACATGGATAGGCCATTCGGCCCATCAAGTCTACTCCGCCATTCAATCATGGCTGATCTATCTCCCCCTCAATATCATTCTCCTGCCTTCTCCCCACAATCCCTGACACCTTTACTAATCAGGAATCTGTCAATCTCCTTAAAGTTACCATTGACTTGGCCTCCACACCCATCTGTGGTATTGAATTCCACGGATTTACCACCCTCTGACTGAAGAAATTCCTCCTCATCTTCTTTCTGAAGGTATATCCTTTTATTCTGAGCTCTCTGGACCTAGACTGTCCCACTAGGAGAACCATCCTCTCCACATCTACCCTGTCCAGGCCTCTCACTACTCACCCTTTCACTATTCACTACGTTTCAATGAGGTCCCCCATCATCCTTCTAAACTCCAGTGAGTACAGGCCCAGTGCCTTCAAATGTTCATCATACATGAACCTATCATCTCTGGGATCATTCTCGTAAACCTCCTGTGGACCCTCTCCAATGCGTGCACATCCTTCCTCAGACATGGGGCCCAAAACCGCTCACAATAGAATAGAATAGATTAGAATGCCTTTATTGTCATTGTACAGCAGTACAACGAAATTGAAAGTGCTACATCTGAAACAGTGCGACAGTGCAAATCTTTCAAAAACAATCGCACAAACATAGGAACCAACACAATAAGTACCAATATCAATAAAAACCAATAAAAACTAATAAATAATGAATGAGTTTTGCACCTAAGATGCTGTATATATTTTAAAAAGTGCAAAGAAAGTGAAAGTTACATCAAGTCAAGTATTTCCATTCACAGTTCTTATGGCCCAGGGAACGAAACTGTTTTTAAGTCGGTTTGTTCTGGTCCTTAGGTTCCTGTAGCGCCTCCCAGAGGGCAGGAGAGCAAACAGTTCATATCCTGGGCGTGTGCTGTCCTTCATTATATTTCTGGCCCTGTTTAGACAACGCGAGCTGGAGATGTCCTCCAGAGAATGTCCTCCAGACAATGCTCCAAATGTGATCTGACCAGTGCTTTATAGAGCCTCAGCATTACATCCCTGTTATGAATGATATGGGGCAAACATAGACAGGTGGGACTAGTGTAGTCCTGGGTGTCAGGGATTATGGGGAGAAGGTCATAAGAGATAGGAGTAGCGTGAGGCCATTTGGCCCGTCACATCTGCTCCGTTATTCAATCATGGTTGATCTATCTATCCCTTCTAACCCCATTCTCCTGCCTTCTCCACATAACCTCTAACACCTGTACTAATCAAGAATCTATCTATCTCTGCCTTAATAATATCCATTGACTTGGCCTCCACAGCCTTCTGTGGCAAAGAATTCCACAGATTCACCATCCTCTGACTAACAAAATTTCTCTCCATCTCCTTCCCAAAAGAACGTCCTTTAATTTTGAGGCTATGACCTCTGGTCCTAGACTCTCCCACTAGTGGAAACATCCTCTCTATCAAAGCTTTTCACTATTCTGTATGTTTCAATGATGCCCCCCCTCATTTTTCTAAACTCCAGTGCGTACAGGCACAGTGCCGACAAACACTCATTGTCGGTTTACTGACTCATCCCTGGCAGGAGAATGGGGCTAGGAGGGAGAGATAGATCAGCCATGATTGAATGGTGGAGTAGACTTGATGGGCCAAATGGCCAAATTCTACTCCTATCACATATGATCTTAGATGGGGCATATTGATTGGTGTGGACAAGTTGGGCTGAAGATGCCTGTTGCCATGCTGTCTGACTCTTATGACTCAATAATAGGACAAACAATTGAAGATAATGTGTTTGCCATGTTATGGTGATGGAACTGAGGAATGGGACTGCAATTCACAACACATTCAAACCAGCAGCATAGGCAGGTGAAACATAATGGGCCTCTTCTGTTTTGTGAGATTCAGTAATTACCCAAATTATACGTTTGAAAAGTAACATAATGGAAAAAAAAGAAAGCACTGAGTATTGTTCATAACTACAGTGTAATATCATTGCTATTTGTTAACTCTGACTCAAAAAAACAAATGTTTCTCCAGACTACTTAAATCCCATATTATTTCTTAACTCCTTCCTGGTAAACCTGGTTCAATAAATTTAAAGTCGATTGAATTCATTTAAGAACAGTCCGTCCACTAAGTGTGTTGTGTTTAGTTTAGTTTAATTTAGAGATACAGCGTGGAAACAGGCCCCTCCGCCCAACGAGTCTGCACCGACCAGCGATCACCAGTGTACTAACACTATCCGACACACGAGGAACAATTTACCATTTTATAGAAGCCAATTAACCTACATGTGGAATTTGGAACCGGAGCTCCTGAAGAAAACCCACGCGGTCACAGAGAGAACATACGGACTCTGTACAGGCAGCACCCAAGGTCAGGATCGGACCCGGGTCCCTAGCGCTGTAAGGCAGCGACTCTACCGCCGGCCCTTATATCACATCAGTAGATATCAGTATATTTACTGAAGAGTTCATTGTTGTCAACATCTCCCAATGAAAAGCAGCAGAGGGAAAATCATCAGCAGACAATTCCACGCTTCCCCAGAGGTATCTAGTTCATAAGTTCATAGGTTATAGGAATAGAATTAACCCATTTGGCCCATCATGTCTGCTCCGCCATTCAATCATGGCTGGTCTATCTTCCCCTCTCAACCCCATTCTCCTGCCTTCTCCCCATAACTCCCGACACCCGCATTAATCAAGAATCTATCTAACTCTGCCTTAAAAATATCCATTGACTTGGCCTCCACAGACTTCTGTGGCAATGAACACGCATTGTTTTAATTAGCAGCAGTTGATTCACAAATCTCATTGTAAATTATAATAGACTCATCAACTTAATTACTTTCTGAGAATAATGAGCAAAAATCCTATCTACCCTAATGTTTTGCATTTTTTTTTTCTTTTTCATGTACCACAAGGTATAAACATTTAAAGTGGAAATGTCCCACAATCAAATCTGAAGCAAAACATTTAAAATGTAATAGCATTAATACAACATTTGTCTGATAATGAAGCACAATCTAAATTCACTATAGCATGAAGAATAATCTGCATCCAGCTTTATTTATAGGTTCCATAAACATCTCCTGCAAGACATGTATCAGTGATCCAAGGATCTAAATCTTTCCGCCATCCTATAATTTGGCACTCATTCACATCTCCTTTCATATGCCTTGCAAATATCATAATAATGAGCTGCAATTTGCTGGGGAAAGCCTAGAGTTCTTTGCATTTTTAGTTCAGTTTAGAGACACAGCGACTCCACGCTGACCAGCAATCCCCACACACTAACACTACCCTACACACACTAGGGACAATTTACAATTTTACCAAAGCCAATTAACCTACAAACCTGCACGTCTTTAGGGTGCGGGAGGAAACCGGAGCACCCGGAGAGAACCCACGCAGGTCACGGGTACAAATTCCATACAGGCACCACCCGTAGTCAGGATTGAACCTGGGTCTCCAACGCTGTAAGACGGCAGGCAACTCTACCGCTGCGGTATGGCTCCCCGCCAGTATCACTGACACTATATTTGTGCATGATGCATGTGCCAAACCTGCTGGCCCCTCTTCCCAAGCAAATTCCGACCTCTACTCAAGACCACTGGACTCCTCCGTAATTACTCCAGATATCTTCCCAATGTCAAGGATCAAGAGAGTCAAGAAAGATTCATTGTCATTTGCACCGACAATGCAAAAATGACATTCTTACTTGCAGCAAGAATAACAGGCCTGTAAACACAGTGGTTAGGACTTAACTTTAGTTTAGTTTGGTTTATTGTCACGCGAACCGAAGTTCAGTGAAAAGCCATTTTTTGTTGCGTGCTATCAGGTCAGCGGAAAGATTATACTTGATTACAATCAAGCTGTCCACAGTGTACAGATACAGGATAAAGGGGATAACATTTAGTACACGATAAAGTTCAGTGACGTCCGATTAAAGATAGTCTGAGGGTCTCCAATGAGGTAGATGGTAGCTCAGGACTGCTCTCTAGTTGTTGATAGGATGGTTCAGTTGCCTGATAACAGCTGGGAAGAAACTGTCCCTGAATCTGGAGGTGTGCATTTTCACACTTCTGCACCTCTTGCCTGATGGGGGAGGGGAGAAGAGTGTGGGGTGAGACTCGTCTTGGGAAATTTGTGCCAGATTAGACCTGATTTAGGAAGATTAAGTCCTCATTTCAATGGAGAGGAGCACAGATGCGAGATACGAGAACATCTACCTTTGTATCAGTTCGCTTAAACAATTTCACAATTAATGGAGTTTGGTTAATGTTTTGAATTGTCTTTAGTGTTTTAATATTGTTTTCATTTATTATATCATGAATTCTCTTATTTTTTTGTTGCAAAATTTAATTATTTTTAATGGTTTTTGGATGTCTCTGAATGCCAGATCTATGCAGAAGCATTCACCATGTACAATAGATTTGACAACCCACATATAAGCTGTGGCTCTGCAATTGTTTAATGAGCCATTTTGTTCTGCACCATTCCCCAGCTCCCTGTTACGGAGAGGAATGGTTTCAGTGAGCAAGTTTGCACTGAAAATATAAATTTGCAATTACCATGTGGGTCGACAGTTTGTTGGTGCGACTAAAGTCTGGAATAAAATAAAAACAGAGGACAAATGACTTAAGGTAGCGGTGGGGCGAGCAGACAAACAAGCGATATCTGATCCCATTTGCCACTCCCATTACTACATTACCGAATAGTGAAAGGCCTGGACAGAGTGGATGTGGAGAGGAAGTTTCCACTAGTGGGAGAGTCTAGGGCTAGAGGTCATAGCCTCAGAATTAAAGGACGTTCCTCTAGGAAGATGAGGTGGAATTTCTTTAGTCAGAGGGCAGTGAATCTGTGGAATTCATTGCCACAGAAAGCTGTGGAGGCCAAGTCAATGGATATTTTTAAGGCAGGGATAGATAGATTCTTGATTCGTATGGGTGTCAGGGGTTATGGGAAGAAGGCAGGAGATTGGAGTTAGGAGGGAGAGATAGCTCAGCCATGATTAGGGGTGCCAACTATCACTCCTAAATACGGGACAAGGTGTCATCACCGCCCCGCGCTCCACGTGACCTCACCCAGCCAGCGGCCACGTGCTCCCGCTCCACCAATGGCGGCCGCCTGGGCCGGAAAGCGGTTTGCTACGCATCCTCCGTTAGGCGGCGTTTGGGCCTCCGGACCAAGACTGTCTGGAGCTAAGTTGTCGGAAACCTAGAGCGTTGGGACCTAAACTGTCGGAACCTACAGTGTCGGGGCCTACAGCGTCGGGGCCTACAGCGTCGGGGCCTACAGTGTCGGGGCCTACAGCGCCTCCCGGGCCTAATACGGGACAAGGGCGGTCCCAAACAGGACAAACCAATTTAGCTCAAAATGCGGGATGTCCCGACTAATAAGGGACAGTTGGCAACTCTAGCCATGATTGGACTTTAGAGTAGACTCGATAGGCCGAATGGCCTAATTATGCTCCTGTCACTTATGAACTTACATTTAACACATTCGGTCTTACCCTGACAGAGGTATTCCCTTTGCTCTTTCTGTTCCTCCTCCATCTTCTCCATTACTGAAAACTAATTATAGTTTTTTATTTCCAGCTTTCTGACAAACTAGGAAACATGAACTCTATCTGTTTCACAGATGCTGCTTGACCTGCTCAGTGTTTCCATTGTCTGAGGAAAGGACCCAATGTGAAATATCACATGTAATAAAAAGGATCTGCAGATGCTGGTTTATATCAAAGATGGACACAAAATACGATGAAGGGTCCCAACCCAAAATGTCACCTTTCCATTTTCTCCAGAGATGCTGCCTAACCTGCTTAGATACTCCAGTATTTTGTGTCTATCTCTGAAATGTCATATGTTAATTTCCCTCCACAAATGCTTCCTGATTTGTTTAGTTATTCCAGAGTGTGCAGAGGGGTTAGCACGGTGGCACAGCGGTAGAGTTGCTGCCTTACAGCGCCAGAGACCCGGGTTCAATCCTAACTACGGGTTTGCCCCTATGGAGTTTGTACGTTCTCCCTGTGTCTGCATGAGACCTCTCCGGGTGCTCCGATTTCCTCCCACATTCAAAAGGTTAATTGGTTATAGGTTAATTGGCTCCTGTAAATTGTCCTTAGTGTGTAGGTTAGGACTAGTGTGCAGGGATCGTTGGCCGCCAGGGACTCAGTGGCTGAAGGGCCTGTTTCCACGCTGTATCTTTAAAACTAGAGGGTCCCGACCCGAAAATATCGTCTGTCTAATTCCCTCCACAGATGCTGCCTGACCTGCTCAGTTCCTCCAGCAGTTTGTTTTTTTGATCATGTTATCATCCAAGTGGTTTTGTCCATATAAAGGCATCGTATTTCTGTCATATCTGTTCTTACTTTCTTTCCAGGTACCTTAGGTTTTTGAATGTTCATTGGGCATATTGCTCATGTTACACACTTGTCAAATTTTGCAGTCCTGCATTAAGAGTCGCTGGGATATTTGGCCGTTCTCCAACAAAGTGCATTAAAATTGTATTTGTGTACTGCAGCTTGGATAGTTAGAAACATGTCAAACAATGATTTACTCCCCTTGATGCAGTACAGATTATAAATCACGGGCAGAATGTGTCTCAAATACAACTTGTGCCTTTATCCAAAGTTTACATTGGAACTGACATATAAAAATGGATTCTTGCTACTACTCAATTCAAAAGCATGAGATGCTATTCTCATCTTCGCAGCAGCACAGTGGTAGAGTTGCTGCCTTACAGCGCCAGAGATCCAAGTTCGATCCTGACTATAGATGCTGTCTGTACAGTGTTTGTATGTTAAATTTGTACGGCCATTTAAAACTGAGGTGAGAACAAAAACTTTTTCACCCAGAGAGTTGTGAAATTGTGGAATTCTCTGCCACAGAAGGCAGTGGAGGCCAATTCACTGGATAAATTTAAGAGAGAGTTAGATAGAGCTCCTGGGGCGAATGGAATCAAGGGATATGGGAAGAAGGCAGGCACAGGTTACTGATTGTGGATGATCAGCCATGATCACAATGAATGGTGGTGCTGGCTCGAAGGGCCAAATGGCCTCCTCCTGCACCTATTTTCTATGTTTCTATGTTCTCCCTGTGATCGCGTGGGTTTTCTCCGGGTGCACCGGTTTCTTCACACATCTCAAAGACGTGAAGGTTTGTGGGTTAATTGGCTCCTGTAAATTGCCCAAGTTGTGTAGGATGTGAAACTGGCTTAACATAAAACTAGTGTGGTTAATGCCGGTTTATTGGTTTTGGTAAACATTGTAAATTGTCCCTAGCGTGTGCAGGATAGTGTTAGTGTACAGGGATTGCTGGTCGGTGCGGATTCAGTGGGCCAAAGGGCCTGCTTCCACACAGTATCCCCATTGCTATTGTTTCTTCCTTTGATCCAAAAGCTTTCACCATAATATTGAATTTACTGCAATATTAACTGGAAGAGTTAAAACTTCTCTGTTCAGCTCAGGCTGAATGTTTTCTGGTACTTTCTTGCCCAAGAATCATAACCATACTAAAGATGGACACAAAATGCTGGAGTAACTCAGCAGGACAGGCAGCATCTCTGGATAGAAGGAATAGGTGATGTTTCGGGTCGAGAGCCTTCTTCAGACTGAATCAGGGGAGAGGGAGATACAGAGATAAGGAAATGTAAGGTGTGAAAATGAGTCACGGGGGATGGAGATCAAGGAAAATGTAGAATAGATCATTGTTATCTCCCTCTTCCCTGATTCAGTCTGAAGAAGGGTCTCGACCCGAAACGTCACCCGTTCCTTCTCTCCAGAGATGCTGCCTGTCCCGCTGAGTTACTCCAGCATTTTGTGTCTATCTTCGGTTTAAAACTGCAGCATCTGTAGTTCCTTCCCATAACCATACTAAATGTCCACGCATTGACGCCTATGCAACTGGAGCGTTGGAGGGTGAGAGGTGATCTCATATAGGTTTATAAAGTTAGAGTCATAGTCTTACAGCATGGAAACAGGCCCTTCGGCCCAACCTGCCCACACCGGCCAACATGTCCCAGGTATACTAGTCCCACCTGGCTGCGTTTGGCCCATACCACTCCAAACCTGTCCTATCCATGTACCTATCTAAATGTTTCTTAAACATTGCGATAGTGCCTGCCTCAACTACCTCCTCTGGCAGCTCATTTCATACACCTACCACCCTTTGTGTGAAAAAGTTACCCCTGAGGTTCCTATTCAATCTTTCCCCCCTCACCTTAAACCTATGTCCCCTGGTTCTTGATTCCCCTATTCTGGGCAAGAGACTCTGTGCATCTAACCAATCTGTCCATCTCATAATATTGTACACAAAGTTGTGAGGGCATGAGTGGACAAAGATAGCCAGAGTCTATTTTTCATGGATGAGGATTCTCGAACTAGAGGGCACAGATTTAAAGTGAGAGGGGAGAAATTGAAAGGACATTTGAGATGCAAGTTTTTCCACACAGATTGTGAATATTTGGAATGAGCTGCCAGAGGAGGCAAATACAATTACAATGTTTAATAAGTATTGGAACAGGTACTTTGTTAAGAAAGGCATATGAGGGAATAAAGGCTTAGTGTGGAAAAATGAGATTAAAGTAGCACAAAGTGCTGGGGTATCTCAATGGGTCAGGCAACAGCAGTGGAGCTAATGGACAGGCAATGTTTCGGGTCGGGAACCTTCTTCAGACATAGTAGTGGGGGTGGGAGAAGGCTGGAAAAGAGAGGTGGGGGCAGGACGAAGCCTGGCAAGTGATTGGTGAATATTGGTGAGAGGGTGTTTTGCTGGGCAGGTGGGTTGAGTGGATGGGCATGGGTGAGGTGAGCTGAAGGGTCTGTTTCTATACTGTACCTTTCACAAGTTATAGGAATAGAATTAGGCCATTCGGCCCATCAAGTCTACTCCACCATTTAATCATGGCTGATTGCTTACTAATCCCATTTTCCTGCCTTCTCACCATAACCCTTGGCACCCGTTCTAATCACGAATTTCTCTATCTCTGCCTTAAAATTATCCACTGGGCCTCCACAGCCCTCTGTGGCAATGAGTTCCACACATTAACTACCCTCTGACTAAAGAAGTTTCTCCTCACCTCCTTTCTAAAAGAGCGCCCTTTAATTCTGAGGCTATGGCCTTTGGTCCTGGACTCTCCCACCAGTGGAAACATCCTTTCCACATCCTCTCTATCTACGCCTTTCATTATTCAGTAAGCTTCTATGGTTTCAATGGGTTCAATTGAACATGGTTGGATGAGTGAACCATAACATAAGTGATGTTGCACCCCGTGCTTGGGAGCGGAGGAGGAGAAGTGGGTTTCCACAATACCCCCCCCAAGCCCCCCCTTTCTCTGGCCTCCGCCAGGCCACTACAAGATGATCTTTGTTCACCCAGCAGAGCCTGAAGATTGAACAGGATGTTTCTCATCCTCATGCTTCAACGCTCGTATGTTAACCCACCAACCTTTGCACCCAAATGAAAACATTTCAGAAAATGGAGACAATAATTCCAAATTATTTTGGGTTGTCTGGTTATGTCACAGAATTGCCACAGAATGCTGTGGAGGCCAAGTCAATGGATCTTATTAAGGCAGAGATAGCTAGATTCTTGATTAGAACAGGTGTCAGAAGTTATGGGTGGAAGGCAGGAGAATGGGGTAAACAGGGAGTGGTAGATCAGGCATGATTAAATGGCGGAGTAGACCTGATGGGCCGAATGGCCTAATTCTGTTCCTATCACCTATGATATTATCCGCGCTGTGTCTGTGTCTTAATGTTGGTTCAATAATGTTGAACCAACATTATTTTTCATTTTCTATTCTCCAACTATGGGAGTTTCTGGTTGTCCCCATTACAGGACGGATATGGTTTTGGCAAGGGTGCGGAGGAGGTTTACCAGAAAGATGTCCGGATTACGGAATACTAGCTACAAGGAAAGGTTGGACAGACTTGGATTGTTTTCTCTGGAAAACTGGAGATGCTTGGAAGTGGATAAAATGATGAGAGGCATAGATAGGGTGCCTATAATGCTTAACACTGGTGCCTTGCAAAGCTGCCTTATCAGCTCCTTACCACACTCCCTCTACACACAATACTGCGGCCAACGTCCACTCTAACTCCATTTACAAGTTTGCAGATGACACCATTGCAGTAGGATGGATCTCAAACAATAATGCAATGGGATACAGGAAGGAGATAGGGAGTATCCTGGAGTAGAAGCTTCCTTCACATTCCTTCCTTACATCTGTTTTCACCAGCCATCTACCCTGTCTCTACTATCCTTCATCTTGTTTCACCTATCGCTAAACAGACTGACTCTCCGCTCCCTCTCACTTTCATGTACCACCTAGGTATGGAAGTGTGTAAACGCCAACCTCCAGATTCAAAGACAGTTTCGTCCCAGCTCTTATCAGGCAACTGAATCATCCTACCACAACCAGAGAGCAGTGCTGAACTACTATCCGCCTCATTGGTGACCCTCACAGCGGATCAAGCGGCATCTGTGGAGGTAAAGGTACAGTTGACCTTTTGGGTTGAGGTCCTGCATCATGACTAGCAGTGGAGAAAGAAGATTCAGTTCTGTTTAGTTAATTGCCACATGTACTCAGGTACAGTGAAAAGTTTTTGTTGCGTGCTAACCTGTCAGCAGAAAGACAATACATAATTACATTCTAGAAATTTACAGTGTACAGATACATGATAAAGGAAATAACATTTAGTGCAAGGTAAAGCTAGTGAAGTCCGATTAACGATAGTCCGAGGGTCCCCGATGAGGTAGGTAGTAGTTCAGGACTGCTCTCTGGTTGTGGTAGGATGGTTCAGTTGCCTGGTAACAGCTGGGAAAAAACTGTCCCTGAATCTGGAGGTGTGCACTTTCACATTTCTGTACCTCTTGCCCGATGGGAGAGGGGAGAAGAGGGAGTGGCCAGGTTGCGACCTGTCCTTGATTATGCTGCTGGCCTTCTATCTCAAGCATTCAAAAGCTTTGTTTGATCAGCATGTCAAAGTCAATATAAGCTTGGCAAAGAGCAAGGAAATGCGGAGCCCACAATGGTCCATTGTTGGCTGTGGGATAGTTGATAATGAGTTTTACAGACAGTGGAACTCAACAGGACGACGGTAAAACTAGTTAAAAAATCAATTGTGTAGGAAGGACGCTGGTTTACACGGAGGATAGACACAAAATGCTGGAGTAACTCAGCGGGACAGGCAGCATCTCTGGATAGAAGGAATGGATGACGTTTCGGGTCGAAGTCACTGGCAGTCAAGATCAAGAGCTGTCAAGGGAATCACAAAATGCTGGAGTAACTCAGCGGGTCAGGCAGCATCCCTGGAGAGAAGGAATGGCTTCTCTCCAGAGATGCTGCCTGACCCGCTGAGTTACTCCAGCATTTTGTGACACCTTCTATTTGTACCAGCATCTGCAGTTATTTTCCTACACAGCTGTCAAGGGAAGCTACAATCAAGTATATATTCATGTTGCTGCATCCAAAACCAAGGGAGGAGTATTGAGGCTTTTTGATGTGTGTTGGTCCCTCTAGAAATGTATTTACTCCAGTAAACACTTTTGTCCGACTAGTCAAAGTGGAACACTGCATGGTTTGTCTGGAAAGAGTTGGGGTAAAGGTCATTCATGGAAATGAAAGCTCTTTTGATGGTGGTTGAAGTTCATTCTTAATAAAGGTCTTTAGAGGTGTTGGTGATGAATGAGTGGGAGCAGTCTATTCCAAGAAGATGGTGACGCTGGTATAAAAACTTACTTCCAGAAGATGCTTTATAAACATCGAAGAAAGAACTTGATCACTGGAAAAGTGCCCCCTTTAACAAACAACAATTGATTTTTTTTTTAGACACAGCATGCTGGGGTAACTCAGTGGGACAGGCAGCATCTCTGGAGAGGAATGGGTGATGATTCGGGTCGAGACCCTTCTTCGGATCCGACCCGACCTGAAATGTCACCCATTCCTTCTCTCCAGAGATGCTGCCTGTCCCGCTGAGTTATTCCAGCATTTTGTGTCTATCTTCCACTGTCTGTATAACTCGTTATCAACTATCCCACGACCAACAATGGACCATTGTGGGCTCCACATTTCCTTGATGATCGTTGCTTTCTGCATATCTTCCATTCATTTGTCCCAGGTGCCATCTATAAACTCTCATTCCCCTTTTCCCTGACCCTCAGACTGAAGAAGGGTCTCGACCCAAAACGTCACCAATACCTTTACTACAGAGATGCTGCCTGTCCCGCTGAGTTACTCCAGCATTTTGTGTCTGCAATTGATTTATAATGCTGCTGGTATATTCCAAAACTTGTTATGCATTAAAGTGCTTACATTAGTAAAAACCTGGCACGTGTACATTTTTTTGTTGAAAAGTAAACTGCTTTCTATTTTGAAGAGATGTGGAAGATTTCATGTTGCTCCCGATGCTAGGATCATTTAGATTTTATCCTGGCCATATCTTAAGCCAAGTGCGGAGGAAGAACTGAGACAAAATAATGTGCTTAAGCCAAGTGCAGTAACTGATATAACATACGTGAAGGGGAACTTGTTGTCATGGTAATACAAGGCCAGATGGAGAAAATTGACTCCATTGGAGCAACCTTATCTTGGAGGAAAACAGGACAAGAGTTTTCCCCTTGTTTCAACATCTGTTGATACACCAAAGGGATTTAAAACTCTCACTGTGAATTATGCACAATATTGGACAAGATAGGGCCTGCTTGGATCTCTGACAACTCATGATCTGTTATCAAGGAAACATATAAGATAATTAGGGGATTGGACACGTTAGAGGCAGGAAACATGTTCCCAATGTTGGGGGAGTCCAGAACAAGGGGCCACAGTTTAAGAATAAGGGGTAGGCCATTTAGAACGGAGATGAGGAAGAACTTTTTCAGTCAAAGAGTGGTGAAGGTGTGGAATTCTCTGCCTCAGAAGGCAGTGGAGGCCAGTTCGTTGGATGCTTTCAAGAGAGAGCTGGATAGAGCTCTTAAGGATAGCGGAGTGAGGGGGTATGGGGAGAAGGCAGGAACAGGGTACTGATTGAGAGTGATCAGCCATGATCGCATTGAATGGCGGTGCTGGCTCGAAGGGCTGAATGGCCTACTCCTGCACCTATTGTCTATTGTCTATTGTCTATAACTGCTTATAGATAGACACAAAATGCTGGAGGAACTCAGCGGGACAGGCAGCATCTCTGGAGAGAAGGAATGGGCCACGTTTCGGGTCGAGACCCTTTTTCAGACCTTTTTTTCGACCCAAACGTCACCCATTCCTTCTCTCCAGAGATGCCGCCTGTCCCGCTGAGTTACTCCAGCATTTTGTGTCCATCTTTGGTTTAAACCAGGATCTGCAGTTCCTTCCTACACAATTTATAACTGCTTACGGACTTATCTGAACCATGCTGTGGAGAGCTGTGATCAGGCAACTGAACCATCCTACCACAACTAGAGAGAAGTCCTGAACTACTATTTACCTAATTGGTGCCCTCAGACTATCTTTGATCAGACTTCACTGGCTTTACCTTGCACTAAATGTGCTACTGGGAATAATCCAGAAGATGCAAGATCATTTCATTCCAAAGAGGAAGAAAGATTCTTAGGGGAGTAAGAGGCGACCGTGGCTAACAAGGGAAGTCAACAACAGTATAAAACTAAAAGAGAAGACGTATAACATGGCAAAGATGAGCGGGAAGCCAGAGGATTGGGAAACTTTTAAAGAACAACGGAAGGTAACTAAAAAGGCAATACAGGGAGAAAAGATGAAGTACAAAGGTAAGCTAGCCAAGAATATAAAGGAGGATAGTAAAAGCTTCTTTAGGTATGTGAAGAGGAAATGATTAGTTAAGACAAATATGGGTCCCTTGAAGACAAAAACAAAAACAGGTGAGTTTATTATGGGGAACAAGGAAATGGCAGACGAGTTGAACAGTTAGTCTGACATCAGCGGTGGGGAAGATGCTGGAGTCAATTATAAAAGACGAAATTGCAGAGCATTTGGATAGCAGTAACAGGATCGTTCCAAGTCAGCATGGATTTACGAAGGGGATGTAACTAGGAAAATTGACAGGGGAGAGCCGGTGGATGTGGTGTACCTCGACTTTCAGAAAGCCTTCGACAAGGTCCCACATAGGAGATTGGTGGGCGAAAATTAGAGCACATGGTATTGGAGGTAGGGTACTGACATGGATAGAAAGTTGGTTGACAGACAGAAAGCAAAGAGTGGGGATAAATGGGTCCCTTTCAGAATGGCAGGTAGTGACTAGTGGGGTACCGCAAGGCTCGGTGTTGGGACCGCAGCTATTTACAATATACATCAATGACTTGGATGAAGGGATTAAAAGTACCATTAGCAAATTTGCAGATGATACAAAGCTGGGTGGCAGTGTGAACTGTGAGGAAGATGCTATGAGGTTGCAGGGTGACTTGGACAGGTTGTGTGAGTGGGCAGATGCTTGGCAGTTGCAGTTTAATGTGGATAAGTGTGAGGTTATCCACTTTGGTGGTAAGAATAGGAAGGCAGATTATTATCTGAATGGTGTCAAGTTAGGAAAAGGGGACGTACAACGTGATCTGGGTGTCCTAGTGCATCAGTTAATGAAAGGAAGCATGCAGGTACAGCAGGCAGTGAAGAAAGCCAATGGAATGTTGGCCTTCATAACAAGAGGAGTTGAGTATAGGAGCAAAGAGGTCCTTCTGCAGTTGTACAGGGCCCTAGTGAGACCGCACCTGGAGTACTGTGTGCAGTTTTGGTCTCCAAATTTGAGGAAGGATATTCTTGCTATTGAGGGCGTGCAGCGTAGGCTTACTAGGTTAATTCCCGGAATGGCGGGACTGTCATATGTTGAAAGACTGGAGCGACTAGGCTTGTATACACTGGAATTTAGAAGGATGAGAGGGGATCTTATCGAAACGTATAAGATTATTAAGGGGTTGGACACGTTAGAGGCAGGAAACATGTTCCCAATGTTGGGGGAGTCCAGAACCAGGGGCCACAGTTTAAGAATAAGGGGTAAGCCATTTAGAACAGAGATGAGGAAAAACGTTTTCAGTCAGAGAGTTGTGAATCTGTGGAATTCTCTGCCTCAGAGGGCAGTGGAGGCCAATTCTCTGAATACATTCAAGAGAGAGCTAGATAGAGCTCTTAAGGATAGCGGAGTCAGGGGGTATGGGGAGAAAGCAGGAACGGGGTACTGATTGAGAATGATCAGCCATGATCACATTGAATGGCGGTGCTGGCTCGAAGGGCCGAATGGCCTACTCCTGCACCTATTGTCTATTGTACTCTTCACTAAGGAAGACACAAACAATCTCCCAGAAGTACTAGGGGACAGAGGACTTAGGGTAACCTCACTCTCTCAAAGATACTCCCTCTACAACTTAAAACTAACTTTTTCTCTCTATCCTAGTTCTGATGAAAAGCTTTTGCCTAAACCATTAACTCTAACCCTTGCTTAAATGCTGACTAACCTGCTGAGTGGCACGGTGGCCCAGCAGTAGAGTTGCTGCCTTACAGCACCAGAGACCAGGGTTCCATCTGTATGGAGTTTGTACGATCTCCCCGTGACCTGCGTGGGTGTCCGGGTTCCTGCCACACCCCAAAAGATGGACAGGTTTGTAGGTAAAATTGGCTTGGTAAAATGACTAAACTGTCCTTAATGTGTACAGGGTAGTGTTAGGGTGCGGGGATCGCTGGTTGGCGTGGACTCGGTGGGCCGAAGGGCCTGTTTCCGTGTTGCATCTCTAAACTAAACTAAACTTAACGTTCTATATTTATATTAAAGAAAGCTCTGTGGATCTAAATACATAAATAACATCTCTGCTTTATCTGGATTCACCAACAAATCTTTCCCTCTTCAATAACTAAGCTGAGAAACCAGTAAATATACCAACTTTTCATCTCAAACCTTTATGGTCTCATCTTTCATGTCGAAGTAAGATCAGAAGCCTGCATAGATTATTGTCATGGATATCCACACGAATGCTAGACACTGGCTATTAGTTTAGAGATACAGCGTGGAAACAGGCCCTTCGGCCTACCAGGTCCGCTCTGACCAACAATCTCCCACACACTAGTTCCATCCGACACACTGGGGGCAATTTACAGAAGCCAATTAATCTACCAAAAAGACTAACACGTCTTTGGAATCTGGGAGGAATCCGGAGCACCCGGAGAAAATCCACACGGTAACAGGGAGAACATACAAACTCCGTGCAGACAGCACCCGTAGTCAGGATCAAATCCGGGTCTCCGTCGCTGTAAAGCAGCAACTCTACTGCTGCGCCACTGTGCTGCCCTAACCTCACTGGTTGGGGACAAGGAATTCAGTTCAATCATCCAAAGACGTACAGGTATGTAGGTTAATTGGCTGGGTAAATGTAAAAATTGTCCCTAGTGGGTGTAGGATAGTGTTAATGTACGGGGATCACTGGGCGGCACGGACTTGGAGGGCCGAAAAGGCCTGTTTCCGGCTGTATATATATGATATGATATATGATAATACACTAGCAATCCTGTAAAACTTACCATGAAGGAATGATCTAGTTTAATTCAGTTTAGTTTAGAGATACAGCATGGAAACAGGTCTTTCAGCCCACCGGGTCCGCGCCGACCAGCGATCCCCGCACACTAACACTGTCCTACACACACGAGGGACAATTTACACATACACCAAGCCAATGAACCACAAACCTGTAGGTCTTGAGTGAGGGAGGAAACCGAAGATCTCGGAGAAAACCCACACGGTCACGGGGAGAACGTACAAACTCCGTACAGGCAGCACCCGTAGTTGGGATCCAACCTGGGTCTCTGGCGCTGAAAGCACTGTAAGGCAGCGACTCTACCGCTGTGCCACCACAGCGCTGCCCCGGAATGATTTGGAATATTTACAATCCATTCTAAACAGCGAGTGGTGTAGTTATTTATACTGTTCATTATGTTTGATCATTTATTATCTAAAGCAATGAATTGGCAGTGCTAATGCTCAAATGTGAGATTTGGGCCTGTTGCCATATTTTGCAGCTTTTTGTTATGTCTCCAAAGGGTTCGAGAGTGAATATTATCAGAAAGAGCATTGCATTAGCAGAATGTAATGAACGCAAGTTTTCTTTTTCCCCTCCTTTACGTTCATAAGTGATAGGAGCAGAATTAGGCCATTCGGCCCATCAAGTCTACTACACCATTCAATCGTAGCCGATCTATCTCTCCCTCCTAACCCTATCCGGGGACTCGGCAGGGGTGGGGACGGTGGGGGGAGAATGAAGAAGGGATGAGCACTTTTTGTTATGGAGTAACTCAGCGGGACAGGCAGCATTTTCCTTGATCTCCATCCCCTGTGTCTCATTTTCACACCTTACATTTCCTTATCTCTATCTCCCTCTCCCCTGATTCAGTCTGAAGAAGGGTGACGACCCAAAACGTCACCTATTCCTTCTATCCAGAGATGCTGCCTGTCCCGCTGAGTTACTCCACCATTTTGCGTCTATCTTCGGTGCAAACCTCCATCTGCAGTTCCTTCCTACACGGTATTTTTGTAACTTTGTCAGGTGCTTTTGTGGCGACACTTTTGTGCACTTTGTTTGGAAAAACAAAGAATTTCACTGCACCTAGGTGCCTAGTGACATTAAAGTATCATCATCACACGGTGGCGCAGTGGTAGAGTTGCTGCCTTACAGCGAATGTAACGCCAGAGACCTGGGTTCGATCCTGACTACGGGTGCCGTCTGTACGGAGTTTGTACGTTCTCCCCGTGACCTGCGTGGGTTTTCTCCAAGATCTTCGGTTTCCTCCCACACTCCAAAGACGTACAGGTATGTAGGTTAATTGGCTTGGTAAATGTTTTTAAAAAATTGTCCCTTGTGTGTGTAGGATAACGTTAATGTGCGGGGATCGCTGGTCGGCGCGGACCCGGTGGGCCTGTTTCTGCGCTGTATCTCTAAACTAAATATGAAGACCTCAGTTAGAGAGGGGGTTCGGCTGTCTGAGGGACTCATTCTCCCTGATAGCAGATGCTATTTCACTGGGATGCTCAATAACGCTCAGAGACTGCAGCTCTCTCCAAAGGAATTAACTGAATTGTTTAGTAGCTAATTAGCTCAATCCTAAAGGGAGCATTCCCCGTGACTAATAGCCAAGTTACGAGCAAATGATTCTGCTATCACGATACACAATTAACAGCAGCTGAACACGCACTCTCCTTTTGACAATGACTAAACTCCTGTGTATGGAACAAGATTCCCAATTGTCACTCTTCCGTGTAGTCAATTTCCCATTTGTCCCAATTATTTGGGAATAGATCGGGTAGACGCACAAAGTCATTTGCCCAGAGTAAGGGAATCGACAACCAGAGGACATAGGTTTGTGAATTTGTGATTCCCATTAAATCTTTCCCCATTCACATAGAAACATAGAACTATTTTTCTATGTTCTATGTTCTACGTTCAATGTTTCTATTTGAGGGGGGGAAATTTTATTAGGAATCTGAGGGGCAATTTTTTTTCATACAAAAAGCGCTGGGGGTATGGAACGAGCTGCCACAGGAGGTCGTTGAGGCAGGGACTATTGCAATGTTTAAGAAACAATTTGGCAGGTACATGGATAGGCCAGGTTTAGAGACATGGATGGGCCAAACGCAGGCAGGTGGGACTAGTGTAGATGGGACATGTTGGTCGGTGTGGGCAAGTTGGGCCGAAGGGCCTGCTAATGGTCAGTGGTAGGGTCATCAGCACTAGTGTGCCTTCACCCTGCATGGCTGCACTTATGTGTTGCTATCAAACTCAAGATAAAGCTGCACCTTGTACATGTTTCCAACTCTTACCCTCTTCAGTTGTCAGGTCACCATTCCCACTGTGAAAATAACAGCTGAGCACTGTCCAAATGATAACTTATAATTAATGAAGTAACACAAACCACATAGTATGAACTACTCCAATCCACAACGGTGTGATATTCAATCTCTAAGCCTAATTAAAATTAAAGAAAGAGAGTCAATGGTAATTATGAACCAAAAAAGCACATATGATTGAATTGTCCATACTATTAATAACTCTACCTGTTGCTTCTAGTCAGTACTAATATGAAATATGAAACGTGATCTTGAGAACAATTAATTGAATTTCATAGTTCTTTTGTAGGAGATTGTTTTAAAATTAAACGTAGCTGACACTTTTATCATTGTTATAAATTGCAATCGTTGTTATAAATATCTAGATATTATTCTTTTATTATTATTCAATTATTATTATTCAATTATTCAAAATGTATTCAATTATGATGGTGTATAAAATCATGAGCGGAATATATACAATAGACAATAGACAATAGGTGCAGGAGTAGGCCATTCAGCCCTTCGAGCCAGCACCGCCATTCAATGCGATCATGGCTGATCACTCTCAATCAGTACCCCGTTCCTGCCTTCTCCCCATACCCCCTCACTCCGCTATCCTTAAGAGCTCTATCCAGCTCTCTCTTGAAAGCATCCAACGAACTGGCCTCCACTGCCTTCTGAGGCAGAGAATTCCACACCTTCACCACTCTGACTGAAAAAGTTCTTCCTCATCTCCGTTCTAAATGGCCTACCCCTTATTCTTAAACTGTGGCCCCTTGTTCTGGACTCCCCCAACATTGGTAACATGTTTCCTGCCTCTAATGTGTCCAATCCCCTAATTATCTTATATGTTTCAATAAGATCCCCCCTCATCCTTCTAAATTCCAGTGTATACAAGCCTAGTCGCTCCAGTCTTTCAACATATGACAGTCCCGCCATTCCGGGAATTAACCTAGTGAACCTACGCTGCACGCCCTCAATAGCAAGAATATCCTTCCTCAAATTTGGAGACCAAAACTGCACACAGTACTCCAGGTGTGGTGTCACCAGGGCCCGGTACAACTGTAGAAGGACCTCTTTGCTCTTAATAGATCTGGTAGACGCACAGAGTCTCTTGCCGGCACTTTTTGTTTTTTTTAATGTAAACCAGCATCTGCAGTTTCTTGCTGCTTGGTAGACAATAAAAGTAATTAAATTGCAATGGCATAAAAGTTAAGCAGTATACACCAATCAGCCAAAACATTATGACCACTGACTGGCAAAGTGAATAACATTGGTTACCTTGTTACAATGGCACCTGTCAAGGGGTGGGATATATTAGGCAGCAAGTGAACAGTCAGTTCTTGAAGTTGATGTGTTGGATGCAGGAGAGATGGGCAGGAGTAAATACCTGAGCAACTTGACAAGGGCCAACAAGTAGTATAAGAAAATAACTGCAGATGGTGGTACAAATCGATTTATTCACAAAATGCTGGAGTAACTCAGCAGGTCGGGCAGCATCTCAGGAGAGAAGGAATGGGTGACGTTTCGGGTCGAGACCCTTCTTCAGACTGATGTCAGGGGGGCGGGACAAAGGAAGGATATAGGTGGAGACAGGAAGATAGAGGGAGATCTGGGAAGGAGGAGGGGAAGGGAGGGACAGAGGAGCTATCTAAAGTTGGAGAAGTCGACGTTCATACCACCGGGCTGCAAACTGCCCAGGCGAAATATGAGGTGCTGTTCCTCCAATTTCCGGTGGGCCTCACTATGGCACTGGAGGAGGCCCATGACAGAAAGGTCAGACTGGGAATGGGAGGGGGAGTTAAAGTGCTCGGCCACCGGGAGATCAGTTTTGTTAATGCGGACCGAGCGCAGGTGTTCAGCGAAGCGATCGCCGAGCCTGCGCTTGGTTTCGCCGGTGTAAATAAGTTGACATCTAGAGCGGCAGATGCAATAGATGAGGTTGGAGGAGGTGCAGGTGAACCATTGTCTCACCTGGAAAGACTGTTTGGGTCCTTGGATGGAGTTGATGGGGGAGGTAAAGGGACAGGTGTTGCATCTCGTGCGGTTGCAGGGGAAAGTGCCCGGGGTTGGGGTGGTTTGGGTAGGAAGGGACGAGTGGACCAGGGAGTTACGGAGGGAACGGTCTCTGTGGAACGCAGAGAGGGGAGGGGATGGGAAGATATGGCCAGTGGTGGGGTCCCGTTGTAGGGGACGGAAATGTTGGTGGATGATATGTTGGATCCGCTGGCTGGTGGGGTGGAAGGGCCAAATTGTTATGGCCAGATGACTGGGTCAGAGCATCTCTGAAACGGCAAGGGTTGTGGGGTGCTCCCGGTCAGCAGTGGTGAGTACCTACCGACAGTGGTCCGAGGAGGGACAAACCACAAACCGGCAACAGGGTGTTGGGAGCCCAAGGCTCATCGATGCGCGAGGGCAACGAAGGCTATCCCGTCTGGTCCGAACCGACAGAAGGTCGACTGTAGCACAAGTCACAGAAAATTGTAATGGTGGTCATGGGAGGAATGTGTCACAATACACAGTGCATCACACCCTGCTGCGTATGGGGCTGCACACGGAGGACCAACAGCATATTAGGCAGGTGGTCATAATGTTTTGGCTGATGGGTGTATATTTTCCTGTCGAGCTCTACCAGATGAAGAACAGTGATGCTGTCCCTACTAGAGTCATAGTCACACAGCATGGAAACAGGCCTTTTGGCCCAACTTGCCCACAATAATCAACAGGTCCCATCTACACTAGTCCCATTTGCCTGCGTTTGGCCCATATATTCTTCTAAATCTGTCCTATCCAAGTATTTTTTGTTTTTGTGTGTTACACCAATACTGTGTTTCCTTATTTACATGTTCAGAGAGGGTTAAAAATACCAAGGAGGAACAAAAAAAAAAGCACAGATGAATAAAGATGAGAGAAATTGAACCCGGTAAAGGAAATACCCATCTAAAAATACCTTTCTTGGAACAAAACATCCCTGTGACTTTTGACGGAGAAACAAAGAACTGCAGATGCTGGTTAATACATAGAAGGATACAAAGGAATTGATATTAAAGTCGCAAAAGGACACAAAGTGCTACAGTAACTCAGCAGGTCAGGCAGGCAGCACCCCGGGAAATCATGGATAGGTGACGTTTCGCGTTGAGTCTGAAGAAGGGTTTCGACCCGAAACGTTGTCTATTCATGTTCTCCAGGGATGTTCCCTGAGCCGCTGAGTTACTCCAGCACTTTGTGTCCCTTTGTGACTTTAATATCAATTCCTTTGCTTTCCTAAAACAAAGTGCTGGAGGAAGTCAGCGGACAAGGCAACCTCTTGTGGAGGGAAATGAAACATAGAAGCGTAGAAAATAGGTGCAGGAGTAGGCCATTCGGCCCTTAGAGCCAGCACCTCCATTTAATATGGATCATCCAGAATCAGTACCCTGCCCCTTCCTTCTCCCTGTATCCCTTGATTCTGTTAGCCCTCAGAGCTAAATCTAACACTCACTTGAATACATCCAGTGAATTGGCCTCCACTGCCTTCTGTGGCAGAGAAGTCCATAGATTCACAACTCTCTGGGTGAAAAAGTTTTTCCTCAACTCAGTCCGAAATGGCCTACCCCTTATTCTTAAACTGTGACCCCTGGTTCTGGACTGCCTCAAGATGGGGACCATTTTTCCTTCATCAAGCCTGTCCAATCCCTTAAGAATTTTATATGTTTCTATAAGATCCCCTATCAACCTTCCAAATTCCAGTGAATATAAGCCCAGACAAATGGACAGACAACATTTCGGGTCAGGACTGCAGAAGGGTCCCAACCCAAAATATTTCCTTTCACAGAGGACTGCCGTGCCTGTGGAGGTCCTCCAGCACTTTGTTTTAAGAAGTAAAAGGAGGAGCTGTGTGGGACGGCATTGCAGCCTGGATAGAGTGCATGTGGAGAGGATGTTTCCACTAGTGGGGGAGTCTAGGACCAGAGGTCACAGCCTCAGAATATAAGAACGTTCCTTTAACAAGGAGATAAAGGAAGGATGTGCTGGCCCTGGAGAGGGTCCAGAGTTTCTTTCGTCAGAGGGCAGTGAATCTGTGGAATTCATTGTCACAGAAGGCTGTGGAGGCCAAGTCAATGGATATTTTTGTAAGGCTGAGATAGACAGATTCGTGAATAGTGCGGGTGTCAGGGATTATGGGGAGAAGGCTGGAGAATGGGGTTAGGAGGGAGAGATAGATCAGCCATGATTGAATGATGGAGTAGACGATGGGCCAAATGGCCTAATTCTGCTCCTATCACTTCTGAACTTATGAGGTAGATCCGGCTTGGAACAGCTTTGTGCGGGGCGGGGGGTTACCGGTGCCCCGAGCAGGAGGGGAGACGGCGTGGGCTGGGGGCGGTGCGGCAGACCGGAGTGGCTCGGGCTGTTGTCGGCAGATCAGTCCGCTGTAAACAAAATCTGTTATAAAGAGGTCCGTTAAAACGAGGGTCTGCTGTACTTCCAGTACTTCCCACTCTATTTCAGATGTCCACTATCACATGGCCTTATGGCCTCTTAGAAACTTACAGAAGAATGAAAGGCTTGGATAGAGTGGATGTGGAAAGGATGTTTCCACTAGTGGGAGAGTCCAGGACCAGAGGTCACAGCCTCAGAATTACAGCTGTTTTGGAAAGGAGGTGAGGAGGAGCTTCTTTAGTCAGAGGGTAGTTAATCTGTGGAACTCATTGTAGATATTTTTAAGGCAAAGGTAGACAAATTCATGATGAGAAAGGGTGTCAAGGGCTCTGGGGAAGAAAGGGCAGGAAAATGGGATTAGGAGGCAGAAATCAGCCATGATTGAATGACAGACTCGACTCGATGGGCCGAATGGCCTAATTCTACTCCTTTTACCTGTGAACTTGCGAACATTTCCTGTATTTTAATTTAGATGATCTAACTCTATTATGCTGTTGAAAAGTGCCCATAAATTGGCACGATTGTTGGATAGTAGTCTTGCAGATGCTTGTGGCTGCTTATGAGTCATTGATATTGCTTATCATATCGCTGTTGTGGTAATCATCTGAGAATGCAAGCTTATTGGCAATAATTCTGGAAACTTAATCTTTCATTCTTCTTGTACTCAGACAGATTATATTTCATGTCCCCACTCCCAAGGCAGGTAACTATATTGCAAAACAAAAATCTACCAATGGTTTTCCAACTTGATCTCTTTCGGTTGTGCAGCGGTAGAGTTGCTGCCTTACAGCTTCAGAGGCCCGGGATTCGATCCTGGTCACGGGTGCTTTTCTGTACAGAGTTCTGTACGTTCTCCCCGTGACCTGTGTGGGTTTCCTCCGAGATCTTCAGTTTCTTCCCACACTCCAAAGACGTACAGGTTAATTGGCTTGGTGTAAATGTAAAATTGTCCCTGGTGTATGTAGGGTAGTGTTAATGTCCGGGGATCGCTGATCGGATGGGACTCGGTGAGCTGAAGGGCCTGTTTCCATGCTGTATCTCTAAACTAAACTAAACCAACTCTCTCAGAAATGTGGCCTCCGAAACGACACCAAATTTTGTGCTCAATTCATTCTTCGTTGTGTTACTTCACATCAATGAGAATGATATTGAAGGCTTTGTGGCCAAGTTTGCGGATGATACGAAAATAGGCGGAAGGGAAGGTAGTAAAGAGAAAGCAGGGACTCTGCAGAAGGACTTGGACAGGTTGGGAGGGTCAGCGGAGATGTGGCAGATGGAATATAATGAGCAATTTTGGGCACCATATCTGAAGAAGGATGTGCTGGCTCTGGAGAGGGTCCAGAGGAGGTTTACAAGAATGATCCCAGGAATGAGTGGGTTAACTTATGATGAGCGTTTGTTGGCACTAGGCCTGGACTCACTGGAGTACAGAAAAATTAGGGGGGACCTTGCTGAAACATACAGAATAATGAAAGGCTTGAATAGAGTGCATGTGGAGAGGATGTTTCCACTAGTGAGAGAGCCCCCGACTAGAGGTCACAGCCTCAGAATTAAAGGATGTTCTTTTAGGAAGGAGACGAGGAGAAATTTCCTTAGTCGGAGGGTGGTGATTCTGTGGAATTCTTTGCCACGGATGGCTGTGGAGGCCAAGTCAGTGGGTATTTTTAAGGCAGAAATAGATGGATTCTTGATTAGTACAAGTGTCAGGTTATGGGGACAATAGACAATAGACAATAGGTGCAGGAGTAGGCCATTCAGCCCTTCGAGCCAGCACCGCCATTCAATGCGATCATGGCTGATCATTCTCAATCAGTACCCCGTTCCTGCCTTCTCCCCATACCCCCTCACTCCGCTATCCTGAAGAGCTCTATCCAGCTCTCTCTTGAAAGCATCCAACGAACTGGCCTCCACTGCCTTCTGAGGCAGAGAATTCCACACCTTCACCACTCTGACTGAAAAAGTTCTTCCTCATCTCCGTTCTAAATGGCCTACCCCTTATTCTTAAACTGTGGCCCCTTGTTCTGGACCCCAACATTGGGAACGTTTCCTGCCTCTAATGTGTCCAATCCCCTAATTATCTTATATGTTTCAATAAGATCCCCCTCATCCTTCTAAATTCCAGTGTATACAAGCCTAATTGCTCCAGCCTTTCAACATATGACAGTCCCGCCATTCCGGGAATCAACCTAGTGAACCTACGCTGCACGCCCTCAATAGCAAGAATATCCTTCCTCAAATTTGGAGACCAAAACTGCACACAGTACTCCAGGTGCGGTCTCACCAGGGCCCGGTACAACTGTAGAAGGACCTCTTTGCTCCTATACTCAACTCCTCTTGTTACGAAAGCCAACATTCCATTGGCTTTCTTCACTGCCTGCTGTACCTGCATGCTTCCTTTCAGTGACTGATGCACTAGGACACCCAGATCTCGTTGAACATCCCCTCTTCCTAACTTGACACCATTCAGATAATAATCTGCCTTTCTATTCTTACTTCCAAAGTGAATAACCTCACACTTATCTACATTAAACTGCATCTGCCATGTATCCGCCCACTCACACAACCTGTCCAAGTCACCCTGCAGTCTTATTGCATCTTCCTCACAATTCACACTACCCCCCAGCTTAGTATCATCTGCAAATTTGCTAATGGTACTTTTAATCCCTTCATCTAAGTCATTAATGTATATCTTAAATAGCTGGGGTCCCAGCACCGAACCTAGCGGTACCCCACTGGTCACTGCCTGCCATTCCGAAAGGGACCCATTTATCCCCACTCTTTGCTTTCTGAGGCAGAGAATTCCACACCTTCACCACTCTCTGACTGAAGAAGGCAGGAGAATGGGGTTAGTCGGGAGAGATAGATCAGCCATGATTGAATGGCGTATACTTGATGGGCCGAATGGCCTAATTCTACTCCTATCACTTATGACCGTATAATCTTATGATACAGCCAGTATTTGAAGTGTTGTTCACTCTTGGCAGTAATGTAATGATACTGATCTGTGAAAGGACGAAGAACAACTTAATATATAAATGCCAACAAACTGTAAAGATCAGTAGTTTCTTTGGCACAGCTCATCCCTGACTTTCACACAAGTGCAACTTGAGTTTACAAGCTGGGCTTAATTCCCACATGAGATAGACACAAAATGCTGGGGTAACTCAGCGGGTTAGGCAGATGGGAGGAAACCGGAGCACCCGGAGAAAACCTGCGCGGTCACAGGGAGAACGTCAAACTCCATACGGACAGCACCCGTAGTCAGGATGGAACCCGCCCGGGTCGCTGGCGCTGTAAGGCAGCAACTCCACCGTGACGCCACTTTCAAGGAACTATTGAGTGACAATGGCCTGAAATAGTTTTGCTCCATTTCAGTGCATTAAAAAAATCATCTCGAAATTACATTTTCTGCTTTCATTCCCACTGCATATTTCAAAGTCACAAATCTGCTTTGTACCTCAGCATCCACAAAGATTGAGTAATTGGCCCTGAAATTAGACAACAATGAAGCTGATAGCACGATTCACTCAACAAAAGGCAGAGTGCTCTAGCATGCAATCAGGCTAGTTAATAATAGGCAGCATGGGATTACTTCCCTCAGACTAAGGGAATTAAAATATCTTCTGGGTACATTAGGTTTGGTGCTTATTTATCCAAGGCAGACAGAAAACAACAAAAAAAGCAAGCAGCCGTGAAGACTGCCACAGCATTGGTAAAGTTCGAGCCACTTAATATCACTAATTGCCCGGGTCTGTAGCACTGCTAGAGATGCAATAGAAATGGTTACACGAGGAACTAGCACTAGTACACTTGGGGTACTGATTTTCGATGATTTTGGATGACACACTAGTCAACCTGAGGAGCACCTTCAGCAACAGACTGGTTCCACCAAGATGCAGGACAGAACGCCACAGGAGAACCTTCTTCCATGTGGCTATCAAACTGTACAACTCCTCCCCCTTCTGTCGTGGGGTAGACTGAGACTGACTCCCCTCTCCCCTCCCCCCCCCCCAACCTTTTCACATCCTCAATCCATTCCACTCGTCATTTTAATTTCAAGTTTCATGTATTTTGTGTTTTATGACTGTTGGCAGATCAATTTCCCTCCTGGGATAAATAAAGTTCTATCGTATTGTATCGTATGATCATATTGAATGGCGGTACTGGCTCAAAGGGCCGAATGGCCTACTCCTGCACCTATTTTCTATGTTTCTATGAACTGCAGATGCTGGTTAATAAAATTAGATACAAAGTGCTGGAGTAACTCAGCGGGTCAGGCAGCATCTCTGGAGAACATGGTTAGATGACGTTTTGGGGTCGTGATCCTTCTTCAGACTGACGTGGTCAGGAAGGGGCGGAGGGGGGAAGAGGGGGAAGGCTGGAAGAGAGGTGGAGGCAAGACATGGTCTGGGGAGTGATAGGAGGATACAGGTGATGAGGGTTTGGATTGGCAGAAGGTAAGACAAAGGCCAGAAATCAAAAGACAAAAAGTGTGAGCTGAGGAGATGAGAATAGATCAGGTGCAAATTGTGAAGGTAGAAGAAGGTGGCACAGCAGTAGAGTTGCTGCCTTACAGCGCCAGGAACCAGAGTTCAATCCTGACTATGGGTGCTTGTCTGTCAGGAATTTGTACGTTCTCCCCGTGACCTGATCTCATCTATCAATTCACAGATTTTTGTTATTTTCCTTTTTAAATGTTTCTGCAAGTTTCTGCCTACTAAAATGGCGCCATGACATACTATAGCTTTTTGGGTCGGGTGGTCTATCTTGCTCCTCTAGTATCTTTGGGTCTGACTGTCCTCGTTTACATTTTATCTCTGCTTGCTTTGCTGTCATCTTCTTCTAGCTAACAATGATCTATTCTACATTTTCCCTGAACTGCACCCCTTTTGTCTCATTTACACACCTTACTTTTCCTTATCTCTGCATCTCCCTCTCCCCTGATTCAGAGTGAAGAAAGGTCTCGACCCAAAAGGTCACCCATTCCTACTATCCAGAGATGCTGCCTGTCCCTCTGAGTTGCTCCCAGTATTTTGTGTCTCACTTCACTTTAAACCAGTATCTGCAGTTCCTTCCTACACCACTAGTTCTATCCTACGCACTGGGGACAATTTACAGAGTCAAATTCACCTACAAACCCGCACGTCTTTGGAGTGTGGGAGGATACCAGAGCAGCCGGGGAAAACCGACGCGGTCATAGGGAGAACGTACAAACTCCGTACAGACAGGCACTCGAGGTTGATCCTGGGTCTCTGGCGTCGTAAGGCAGCAGCTCTACCGCTGTGCCACTGTGCAACAGAGATCCCCTTCTAACACTTGCTTTCCTCAAGGTCAACAGTTTGCACTGTTTCTCACTGCTATTAGTTGAACGTAATTGTTCGGTGTGTGTCGAGCTCGCTTCACTTCATTTTATTATGTGGATAATGACACCTTAATGGCTTCACATTTTTAAATTTAATGTTTGTTTGACTGGATCCTGGCATGACTGTGGAGGCCATGTCAATGGATATTTTTAAGGTAGAGATTGATAGATTCTTGATTAGTAAGGGTGTCAGGGGTTATAGGAAGGCAGAAGATTGGGGTTAGGATGGAGAGATAGATCAGCCATGATTGAATGGCGGAGAAGACTTGATGGGGTGAATGGCCTATTTCTGCTACTATCACTTATGGATTTATGAACTTATGACTTCCTGAAGATGATCCCAATCACATGCAGAATAATAGGTAGGAAGGAATTACAGATGTTGGTTCACACCGAAGATAGACGCAAAATGTTGGAGTAACTTAGCGGGACAGGCAGCCTCTCTGGAGAGAAGGAATGGGTGACGTTTCGAGTCGAGACCTTTCTTCTGATTGAGAGTCAGGGGAGAGGGAGACACATAGATAAGGAAGTGCAAGGTGTGAAATAAGTTACAGGAGCAGGTATAAAGTAAAAGTCTAAAATTATAGGTGCCGTCTTGTTTATGTGTACATCAACATGCACAACAATTTGTAAAAGTCTTTCATCCCAACAAGCTAGCATTTATTTCAAGGGGGCTGGAGTACAAAAACAGAGATGTAATGCTGAGGCTCCATAAGTCTCTGGTCAGGCAGCATTTGGAATATTGTGAGCAAATTTGAACACCACATCTGAGGAAGGATGTGCTGGCTCTGGAGAGGGTCCAGAGGAAGTTTACAAGAATGATCCCAGGAATGAGTGGGATAACTTATGATGAGCGTTTGACAGCACTGGGCCTGTACTCACTGGAATATAGAAGAATGAAGGGGGTGGGGGGGGCCTCATTGAAACTTGCCGAATAGTGAAAGGCTTGAATAGAGTGGATGTGGAGAGGATGTTTCCACTAGTGGGAGAGTCTAGGACTAGAGGTCACAGCCTCAGAGTTAAAGGACATTCTTTTAGGAAGGAGATGAGAAGGAATTTCTTTGGTCAGAGGGTGTTGAATCTGTGGCATTCTTTGCCACAGAAGGCTGTGGAGGCCAGGTCAATGGATATTTTTAAGGCAGAGATTGATGGATTTTTGATCAGTACGGGTGTCAGGGGTTATGGGGAGAAGGCAGGAGAATGGGGTTAGGAGGGGGAGATAGAGCAGCCATGATTGAATGGCGGAGTAGACTTGATGGGCCGAATGGCCTAATTCTGCTCCTGTTACTTATGAACTTTCTTATTCTGATGTATCATTTAAACTGGTCAGGCTGTGCAGCAATGCCCCACAGTCAAGTGAATTGTGGAAGAGACGAGATATGATAATGTGAATATAGCCTTCAAAGAGATGTCAGGGTAATGCATCTTGATTAACAGCATCTTTTGAAATGAAGCAGCTGAGGCCTGAATTTTCTCTTTATTTTAGTGTTGTCCCTAAAGATTAAAAAGTAACCCTGTCAGTCTCTAATGTATTTATCGGATCAATTCTTAATATCGTTTATAAATTACCTGCAAGGTCAAGCCACCTTTTACAGTATGTGGAAACAAAGAACTGCAGACGCTGGTTTACACAAAAGGACAAAAAGTGCCGGAGTAACAAAGTGCTTGGGTGTCAGGAGTTCCTAACCTCAGAAGTTCTAGAAGCAGAATTAGGTCACTTGGCCCATCAAGTTTACTCCGCCATTCAATCATCTTTCCCTCTCAACCCCATTCTCCCGCCTTCTCCCCACAACACCTGACATCCTTACTGGTCATTCTCCACCTTAGAAATATCCATTGACTTGGCCTCCACAGTCGTTTGTGGCAATGAATTCCACAGATTCACCACCCTCTGACTAAAGAGGGTTGTGGGGAGAAGGCAGGGGAATGGGGTTGAGAGGGAGAGATAGATCAGCCATGATTGAATGGCAGAATGGTCCAATTCTGCTCCTATATCATATGATCCTATGAACTCTGCAGGTGAGGCAGCATCTCTGGAGAACATGGATAGGTGACATGAGTAGGAAAGAACTGCAGATGCTGGTTTAAATCGAAGGTAGACACAAAATGCTGGAGTAACTCAGCGGGACAGGCAGCATCTCTGGAGAGAAGGAATGGGTGACGTTTCGGGTCGAGACCCTGAAGAAGGGTCTCGACCCGAAACCTCACCCATGGATAGGTGATGCTCGGTTAAAGGAAAATGGTTCTACTGGTTAAGGGAAAATGTAGAGTGGGGAGAAGGGGTCGTCACTGGGAGGCACCTCATTTTTATAAAGGTCTGATTGTATTTTAAATGCTCGGAGTTGTATTTTAATAAATAAAATGCTGGAAACTCCCAACAGGTCAGGCAACATCTGTGGAAAGAGAGTCGAAAGAGTCTGGCGTCTGAAGAAGGGTCCCCCACCTGCAACATCACCTCTCCGAGTTCTCCAGAGGTGCTGCCTAACCTGCTGAGTTATTCCCTCACTTTGTGTCCACCTTTTACATCTGTTTCATCACAGTTTGCAAACATCAAGTGTGATTCAAACCAAGAAATGTTTTTTTAAGTTTAGTTTAGCGATACAGCACGAAAACAGGCCCTTCGGCCCATCGAGTCTGTGCCAACCAGTGGTCCCCGCACATTCACACTATCCTACACACACCAGGGACAATTTTTTTAAACATTTACACCAAGCCAATTAACCCTCAAACCTGTACATCTTTGGAGTGTGGGAGGAAACCGAAGATCTCGGAGAAATCCCACGCAGGTCACGGGGAGAACGTACAGACAAGCACTCCGTACAGACAAGCACCCGTAGTCGGTATCGAACCCGGGTCTCCGGCGCTGTAAGGCAGCAACTCTACCTGCTACGCCACTGTGCCGCTCTGGTCACGGCTGTTTCAATACCGGTTTAATAAGCCTGTGCATGCATGTGGAATCTCAACAAACTCTGCAGATTAAATTTGAGGAACAGATTCTTACCGTCGTGATTCGGGTTTCCGAGCGTCCAGGGCTCGTCGGAGTCGAAGTGAGTGTCCCCGCCAATGCCAGGCCCCGGGAAATAAGCGTGTGCAAGGAAGCCACCTTCGCCATCAAAGGGCGAGCTATCGCCGTGGAAGCCAGAAGCAAAAATAATTGTAATGTCCACGTCCCTTTTCTTGCTCCCCAGCTCATCGTATGCGATTTCTTCAAAGGTCAGCGGAGTTACATTCTGCCAAACGTCAAAGGCTCGCCGGATCGCCCTGTGCGTCTCCATCTTCCCTACTTTAGGGGTGAAGTTCTTGATGCTGTCGGCCAAATTAAAAAAAAGAAGACGATTGTTTTAGTTGAGTTTAGAGTTTACAGTAACGGAAACAGGCCCACCGAGTCCGCACCGACCAGAGATCCCCGCACACTAACACTATCCTTCCTACACACACCCAGAACAATTTTACTCTTATACTGAGCCAATTAACTTCAAACCAGTGATCCGCACACACTGGCACTATCCGACACACACGAGGGACAATTTACAATGACACCATGCCAATTAACCCACAAATCTCTGTCTTTGGAGTGTGGGAGGAAACCGAAGAAGTTCCTGGAGAAAACCCACGCCGGCCATGGGGAGAAGGTACAAATTCCCTATAGACAGCACCCGTAGTCGCTATCGAACCCGGGTCTCTGACGCTGTAAGGCAGTAGCTCTACCGCTGCGCTATAGTGCCGCCCATGGCACGCTACGGTAGAATGTTAACGACTCTGGCACCTGTTTAAAATCATTTCTTTTGGATTTTGAGTTGAGTTCAGTTTATTGTCACGTGCACTGAGGTACAGTGGAAAGCTTTTGTTGCGTGCCAACCAGTCAGCGGAAAGACAATGCATGATTACAATTGAGCCATTTACAGTGTACAGATACATGATAAAGGGAATAACGTGAATAACGTTTAGTGCACGAGAAAGTCCTGTAAAGTCCAATGAAAGATAGTCAGATGGTCTCCAATGAGATAGACAGTAGCTCAGGACTGCTTTTCTAGTTGTTGGTGAGATGGTTCAAGTTGCCTGATAACAGCTGAGAAGAAACTGTCCCTGAATCTAGAGGTGTGCATCTCATACTTCTGTATCTTTTGCCTGATGGGAGAGTGGAGAAGAGGGAGTGGCCGGGGTAAGACTGGACCTTGATTATGCTGGTGGCCTTGCCGAGACAGTGTGTGGTGTAGATAGAGTTAATGGAAGAGAGTTGGTTTGTTGGTTTGTGGTTTGTGTGATGGTCTGGGCTGCGTCCACAATTCCCTTCAATTTCTTGTGGGCTTGGGTGGACCTGTTCTGAGCTAATTGGCTGCTTAAGACTTCAGAACTACTGAAAAAGGTCACTAACTGACGTGGCTAACCTCGTAAATATCCTTAACTTACATAGGCTTATTATTGTCACGTGTACCGAGGTACAGTGAAGAGCACTCTATCTAATCAGACCAAGTATACCATATATAAATACAATCAAGTCAAACTCAAATACAATAGAGCAGAGGGTACAATATAGTTCTTTGTAGCAGACTGTTCCATAGACAAAGTCCAACGTCTACAATGGGGTAGAGGTGAATAGGACAATACAGTAGCTTATAGAAGGACTGTTCAGAAGTCTGAAGAAGGGTCTCGACCCAAAACGTCACCCACTCCTCTCCAGAAATGCTGCCTGTCCCGTTGAGTTACTCCAGCTTTTTGTGTCTATTTACAGGGGAAGAAGCAGTTCCCAAGTCTGGCAGTGCATGCTTTTAAGCTTCTGTATCTTTGGAGATGGATAGAGAAAAAGTGCGGAGACAGGCCCTTCGGTCCACCAAGCCTGTGCCAGCCAGCGATCACCCAGTACATTAGCCTACACACACGAGAGACAATTTTACAACTTACCAAAGCCAATTAACACTATAAACCTGTACATCTTTGGAGGAAACCGGAGCACCCAGGGAAAACCCAGGCGGTCACGGGGAGAACATACAAACTCCGTACGGACAGCACACCTAGTCGGGATCGAACCCGGGTCTCTAGCGCTGTAAGGCAGCAACTCTCCCGCTGCACCACCAGTGCAAAGGCAAAAACAATGACCCCCTATTCAGTTCGGAGCTTATTTGGAGGTAGTAGTGTTTAAATAGCCTGATAGTTGTAGGCCCCATAACAAAGATGTGCCAAATGATTCTCTTTTTTGGCAATGTAATTAGAACAAATGTAATCCTGGGCCTGTATCTCAGGGCTTACAGTATGAAAGAGTATAAATAATGTCCAACATTGTACATGGCCGTAATTAGTCAGCAATTACAAGTTTTAGGAATCCCATTATGGGAAGGATATAAAAGGAAATAAACCATATGGCAAAGGGGAAAAGATTTAATAGGAATCTAAGGGGTGACTTTTTCACACAAAGGGTAGTGGGTGTATGGAGCGAGCTGCTAGAGGAGGTAGATGAGGCAGGGAACATCCCAACTTTTAAGAAACAATTAGATGGGTACATGGATAGGACAGGTTTAGAGGGATTTGGGCTACACGCAGGCAGGTGGGACTAGTATAGTTGGGACATGTTGGTCAGTGTGGGCCAGTTGGGCTGAGGGGCCTATTTCCACACTGTATGACTCTATGAAGATATGGGTAGATTCATTAAAATATTATCAGAGATCATAGAATCTTTTAAGCTACATCCACCTTCCTTTGTCCCGCCCCCCTGACATCAGTCTGAAGAAGGGTCTCGACCCGAAACGTCACCCATTCCTTCTCTCCCGAGATGCTGCCTGACCTGCTGAGTTACTCCAGCATTTTGTGAATAAATACCTTCGATTTGTACCAGCATCTGCAGTTATTTTCTTATAGAATCTTTAAGCTGCATGATACAGAAGGAGGTTTCTCAGCTTATAATTTCCAGTCAGCCAGACATTGCCGCATCATCTGTCCTTTGTGGAAAGCTTTTTCCAGACCAACACCTTTGACCACAGAGAGACACAGAAAGCTGGAGTAACTCAGCGGAACAGGCAGCATCTCTGGAGAGAAGGAATGGGAGACGTTTCGGGTCGAGACCCTTCTTCGGGACCTTTCTTGACCCGAAACGTCACCCATTCCTTCTCTCCAGAGATGCTGCCTGTCCCGCTGAGTTCCTCCAGCTTTTTGTGTCTATCTTCGGTGTAAACCAGCATCTGCAGTCCCTTCCTCCACCTTTGACCACGTCCGTCGGGCAGTGTTCAGCACGGAACGTCCTGCAGGCACTGCGGGGAAATTACTCCATGGATCCTGTGCAGTGGTTCCCTGAGCAGACTGCCCAGCTAGTCCGGCCATATACCTCATCGCCAGAGTAATCGGTGGAGTAGACTTGATGGACCGAATGGCCGAATTGTACTCCTATCGCTTACGGCCTCACGACCCACCAACGAGCACCAAGACCTGGCTTGGCTGGCGATGAGGAGAGCCCTCCCAGTCAGATCCTTCCTGCACCATCGGAACCTCACTACCGGCGCAGGCTGCCCTCGGGACGGCCACTGCGGAGAGGAGACGGTTGCCCAAGCTAACCAAAAAGAGAGAGCCACTGAGGATGATGACTATTACTTAAGCACCCTTAAGGTCATAAGGGATAGGAGTAGAATTAGGCCATTCAGCCCATCAAGTCTACTCCGCCATTCAATCATGGCTGATCTATCTCTCCCTCCAAACCCCATTCTCCTGCCTTCTCCCCATAACCTCTGACACCCGTACTAATCAAAAATCTATCTATCTCTGCCTTAAAAATATCCACTGACTTTGCCTCCACAGCCTTCTGTGGCAAAGAATTCCACACATTTACCACCCTCTGACTAAATAAATTTCTCCTTATCTCCTTTCTAAAATAACGTCCTTTGATTCTGGGACATCCACTCTATCCAAGCCTTTCACTAGTCTGCACGTTTCAATGAGGTTCCCCCCCCCCCTCATTCTTCTAA
Organism: Rhinoraja longicauda; assembly: GCF_053455715.1. Taxonomy (NCBI): domain Eukaryota; kingdom Metazoa; phylum Chordata; class Chondrichthyes; order Rajiformes; family Arhynchobatidae; genus Rhinoraja; species Rhinoraja longicauda. The sequence goes on along the minus strand of NC_135956.1, from coordinate 14,290,499 downwards.
ACTCCAGCAAGTACAGGCCCAGTGCTGACAAACGCTCATCATAGATGAACCTACTCATTCCTGGGATCATTCTTGTAAACCTCCTCTGGACCCTCTCCAGAGCCAGCACATCAATCCTCAGATATGGTACTTTTTCGGATGGTACTTTCTGGTGATACAACATACAAACAGGGTCCTGACTTCAAGTTTATAATCCTAAGCACCTCGTGTTTGATGCGTTTATAAAATAGCGCGCTTTGTTCCTTTAATACAAAAGCTTGATTTACAAGCTGTTATTTTTGGAATAATGCGCTTTAATTTACGGCTGCCAGCGTATACGTTTAATTTACACGTTTTTGAATTATGCGCTACATTTCGAGCACATAACCCTCGCGTAAAATGCACGCTGCCTGCACATGATATTTAATAATACACGTGTAATTAAAGATTAATATGTGTAGGAAGAAAAAGCAGATGCTGGTTTACGCTGAAGATGGACTCAAAAGACTGGAGTGACTCAGAGGATCAGGCAACACCTCTGGAGAAAAAGAGCAGGCGATGTTTCAAGTCGGACATCGGAAGAAGGGTCCTGACCCAAAATGTCACCTACTCCTTTTCTCCAGCGATGCGGCCTGATCCTCAGTTACCCCAATATTTTGCATCGATCATCGGTGTAAACCAGCATCTGCAGGGTCTGAAGAACTTTTCCTACCCTAAACATCACAGACTCCAGAATTACAGCCTGGCCCGCTGAGTTACTCCAGCATTTTGTGTTTACCTATGGTGAACGATTAATTTCTCTCCTGCTGTGTAAGATTTATTTCTCCCACTGCAAGTCGATATGCAGAAAATTCCAAGGATATGCAGGGAATCACTTGGACATGCAGGGAATGGAGAGATATGGATTAGGTGTAAGCAGATAAAGAGTTGGTCGGCATCATGTCTTAGCATGGTCTTGACATTGTGTGGGTCGAATGGCCTGGTCTTGTGCTGTATTTTTCTAGGTTCCATATTCTATAAAATCTTAAGTTTTTTTAATGATTTGCACTTTTACCGTTCAGTTTAGAGATATAGCATGGAAACAGGCCCTTCGGCCCACCGAGTGACCGGCAATCCCCGCACACTAACACTATTCTATATACACTAGGGAAAATTTACAATGATATCAATTATACCAATCCAATTAGCCTACAAACCCGTACGTCATTGGAATGTGGGAGGAAACTGGAGATCCGGGAGGGGAAGACAGTGGTGGGACCGCAGAGAAGAACAATGGAGGACCTGGCGTGGGGGGACCGTTGTGAGGGACAATGGAGGACCTGGCGTGGGGGGCCGCCAACAGGAACAATGGAGGACCTGGCGTGGGGACCGCCGTGAGGGACAATGGAGGACCCGGCGTGGGGGGACTACAGAGAAGAACAATGGAGGACCTGGCGTAGAGGGACCGACACGAGGGACAATGGAGGACCCGGCATGGGGGACTACAGAGAAGAACAATGGAGGACCTGGCGTAGAGGGACCGACGCGAGGGACAATGGAGGACCCGGCATGGGGGGACTACAGAGAAGAACAATGGAGGACCCGGCATGGGGGGCCGCCGACAGGAACAATGGAGGACCTGGCGTAGAGGAACCGACGCGAGGGACAATGGAGGACCCGGCATGGGGGGACTACAGAGAAGAACAATGGAGGACCTGGCGTAGAGGGACCGACGCGAGGGACAATGGAGGACCCGGCATGGGGGGACTACAGAGAAGAACAATGGAGGACCCGGCATGGGGGGACCACCGTGAGGGACAATGGAGGACCTGGCGTGGGGGGACCGTCGTGAGGGACAATGGAGGACCTGGCGTGGAGGGACCACAGTGAGGGACAATGGAGGGCCCGGCGTGGGGGGGACCGCAGTGAGGGACGGTGGGTGAACAAAGGGGGGCCCGGTGTGGGGGAGGGACTCTAGAATCCTCTGCCCAGGGAGAAGCCTGCGTTAGTTTGTTCGTTTGTTTGTTTGTTCATTCGTTCCAGTTAAGGCGCTGCGCACACGGCAGCCACCCAACAGTTACTTGACTTTTTCTTTTTTTTTCCACTTTTAATTTAAATTTAATTTCAAGTTTTCGTGCACCTTGTTTTGTGTTACGACTGTTGCCAGACCAATTTCCCTCCCGGGACGAATAAAGTCCTATCGTATTGTATCGTATCTTGGAGTAAACCCACGCGGTCATGGGGAGAACGTACAAACTCATACGGACAGTGCCCGTGGTCAGGATCGAACACGAGTCTCTGGCGCTGTCAGGCAGCAACTCTACCGCTGCGCCACCGTGCCGCCCAACGTTTATCACTCAATACCAGTAAAAGTGAGACTAATTGGATCACTGGTGCACAAGGCCCCTTGCTGTGTGTGCAAAATGTGAGCTGTGTTTGTTTACCCAACAACAATGACTGCACTTCACTAAATGGCTAGGACCCAGCATGTGGCCTTCCAGGGATACCTTTCTCATTATCAGCTAGTCATTTAAATAGAGTTAAACTTAAGGTAAAAACCAGCCACCCTCAGAGAAAACTGTAAATAGCATTACCCCGATGAACCACGGTAATTAGGCCGTGTAATGCCGGTGGTAAATATATTAAATTATCAAATGAAGGTGAGACATTTGTGCATTAACAAATATGTTAAAATGGGAGCAAAATCGCACAAGAAACTGTGCAATCTTAATCCGCCTGCAGTTTCTTACATTCTTTTACAGTTCCCAAAAGAGCAGACTGTAAAAGATAAATGCTCAATAACCATTGGACATAGAAACAGTACAGCACAGGGACATTGTGCCAAACTTCACCTACAACATTGTGCAATCCAACAAATATCTGCCTGCATGTAATCCATATCCCGTCATATACCATGTGCCTATCTAAAAGCCCCTTAAACGCCACCTTCGTATCAGCTTACTCTACCATCCCCAGCAGCATGTTCCAGGCACTCACCACCCTCTGTTCACAAGTTCGCAAGTTGTTACAGGAGTAGAAATAGGCCATTTGGCCCATCGAGTCTACTCCGCCGTTCAATCGTGGCCGATCTCTGCCTCCTAATCCCATTTTCCTGCCTTCTCCCCGTAACCCCTAACACCCGTTCTAATCCAGAATTTGTTTATCTAGATAGAGCTCTTAAGGATAGCGGACTCAGGGGGTATGGGGAGAAGGCAGGAACGGGGTACTGATTGAGAATGATCAGCCATGATCACATTGAATGGCGGTGCTGGCTCGAAGGGCCGAATGGCCTCCTCCTGCACCTAGTGTCTATTGTCTATCTCTGCTTTAAAAATATCCACTGACTTGGCCTCCACAGCCCCCTGTGGCAATGAGTTCCACAGATTAACTACCCTCTGACTAAAAAAGTTCTTTCTCACCTCTAAAAAAGCGCCCTTTAATTCTGTGGCTATGACCTCTGGTCCAAGACTCCCCCATCAGTGGAAACATCAATTCTACATCCACTCTATCTATGCCTTTCATTATTCTGCAAGTTTCTGTAAGTTTCAATCAGGTTCCCCCTTCAACCATCTAAACTCCACTGTCAAACGTTTAATGATTCCTGGAATCATTCTTGTAAACCTCCTCTGGACCCTCTCCTGAGCCTGCACACATCCTTCCTCAGATGTTGGGCCCTAATTTGCTCACAGTACTCCAAATGCGGCCTGACCAATGCCTTATGGAGCCTCTGTGTAAAACAAAATTTCCCCACAAATCTCCTTTAAACTTTGCCCCATTCACTTTAAGGCTCTACCCCCTCGTCTGACATTTCCACCTTGGGACACCAAGGTACTGACTATCCACCCTATCTATGTCTCACATAATTTCATATACCCATTTTATATATCATATATCTTTCGACAGACTTGCTTGCTATCTCCCTTGATTTTGAGAGAAATATCCATAATGGTTAGGATTTAGCCATTATCCATAAAATGCACCTCAGATGTTTCATTCATTTATATTTTCCTTTCTCAATCATGCCACTTACTGAAGCTCCGGTTTCCGCCCACACTCCAAAGATGTACAGGTTTATAGGCTGAAGATAGACACAAAAAGCAGGAATAACTCAGCGGGCCAGATAACGTCTCTGGAGAAAGGAAATAGGTGATGTTTCGGGTTGAGACTCTTCTTCATACTCGATCTGAAACATCATCTATTCCTTTTACCACAGATGCTGTCTGACCCGCTAAGTTACTCCAGCTTTTTGTGGCCACCTTTGGTGTAAACCAGCATCTGTAGTTCCTTCCTACACAGGTTTATAGGCTAATTGGCCTGGTATAATTGTAAATTGTCCCTAGTGTGTAGGATAGCGTTAGTGTGCGGGGATTGCTGGTCGGTGCGGACACGGTGGGCCGAAAGGCCTGTTTCCACGCTGTATCTCTAAACTAAAATAAACTAACCTGTCAAAAAGGTTGACAGATTACCAGCCATATTGGACCAATGTTCAATGTGTAATCTTACTCTAAAGAAGAATTATTGACAGCTGAACATCCATTTCATGGGATTCCCTTTCAAATTTATTTATTCAAATTTGCACAAATAAAATCCGATATGAACTAACAGCAGATTAAGCTTCAAGTTGGGAATTCAAAGTGAGAAAACAACTCTTCAGGTAAAGATGTTAATGGTTTACACAGCTTCTGGTCTTGGGAGGTTATTTAGTTTAGTTTAATTTAGTTTAGAGATACAGCACGGAAACAGGCCCTTCGGCCCACCGAGTCCGCACCGACCAGCGATCCACGCACATTCACACCATCCTACACACACAAGGGATAATTTACACATACACCTAACCAATTAACCTACATACCTGTACGTCTTTGGGGTGTGGGAGGAAACCGAAGATCTCGGAGAAAACCCACATGATCACAGGGAGAACGTACAAACTCCGTACAGACATCACCCGTAGTCAGGATCGAACCTGGGTCTTCAGCGCTGCAAGCGCTGCAAGGCAGCAACTCTACCGCTGGGCCACCATGCCATCATATTATGTCTTCTTGTGAAAATTAATTTCAAACAACTTCACTTTCAAACAACTGAATGCAAATACCAGCAGCAAAGCTGGACAACAATAATATATTTACTCAGGCAATTGACAAGTTTACTTACTTCTTAAAATAGTAAATATGAAACTTGTATATAAATCTTGTTGGCATCCATTCACCATTACCCACAGAATTCAAAAGAAAATCAATTTTTATTTGTCAGAGACAAACAGGCTCCTGCTAACGTCCCAGCAACAAATATACTGATAAATGCAAGGAAAATACCAAGAGTTAATGCTGAAAATCCAAGAACAGAATAACGTTTTACGTAGGACCTTCGTTTCAAAATAACGTCACAAAGTGCTAGAGTAACTCGATTGGTCAGGCAAAAAAAGGATGGAAACTTTTGTTTCAAGTTCGAGTTCAAGTTTGTTTCACTTCGAGTTCAAGTTTAGGGGCGGCACAGTGCCGTAGCGGTAGGGCTGCTACCTTACAGCGCCAGAGACCCGGATTCGATCCTGACTATAGGTGCTGTCCGTGTGGAGTTTGTACGTTCTCCCTGTGACCACGTGAGTTTCATCCGGGTGCTCCGGTTTCCTCCCACACTCCAAACACGTGCTGGTTTATAGGTTAAACTGGCTTTGGTAAAATTATAAATTGTAGGATAGTGATAGTGTATAGGGTGATTGCTGGTCTGTGTTTGACTCAGTGGGCCGAAAAGCCTGCTCCTGCATAGCATCTCTAAAGTCTAAACTGACCTTTGCCTATTGGTGATAAATAAAATTGGCACATTATTTGGAAGGAGAAATGCATCTCTAAAAAGCCTCCACTCTGACCATTAGTTGTATTTATACCATTTTCTTCTTTGCGCTTCACCTCCATTCAGTTGGCCTTTTGTGCCCAAGTGCAATATTAGAAAAAATTATCTTGATAAACCCTTTATGAATAGTGAAAGCTCTGGAACTTTAGATAGTTCCTCTGTCCCTCTCTTCCCCTCCCCCTTCCCAGATCTCCCTCTATCTTCCTGTCTCCACTTATATCCTTCCTTTGTCCCGCCCCCCTGACATCAGTCTGAACAAGGGTCTCGACCCGAAACGTCACCCATTCCTTCCCTCCTGAGATGCTGCCTGACCTGCTGAGTTACTCCAGCATTTTGTGAATAAATACCTTTATGAATAGTAATCATAAGGTCATAAAATCATAAGTGATAGGAGCAGAATTAGGCCGTTAGGCCCAAGTCTACTCCGACATTCAACCATGACTGATCTATGTCTCCCTCCTAACCCCATGCTCCTGCCTTCTCCCCTGACACCCGTACCTATCAAGAATTACTATTGTTCCTAGTGTGTAGGAGAGTGTTTGTGTATGGGGATCGCTTGTAGACGCGGACTCAGTGGGCCGAAGGACTGTTTCCTCGCTGTATCTCTAAAGTCTAGAAATGCCTTTACTGCATTTTCTATTTCACCTCTAGATATTTTTAATTTTTATCTTTCCAAGGGGGTGGCACGGTGGCGCAGCGGTAGAGTTACTGCCTTACAGCGTCGGAGACCCGGGTTCCACCCCGACTGCAGTACAGAGTTTGTATGTTCTCCCTGTGACCTGCGTGGGTTTTCTCCGTGATCTTTGGTTTCCTCCCACGCTCCAAAGTCGTACAGGTTTGTAGGTTGATTGACGGTTCAAGTGTAAATTGTCCCTAATGTGTGTAGGATAGTGCTAGTGTGCGGGGATCGCTGGACGTTGCGGACTTGGTGGGCCGAACGGCGTGTTTTCGTGCTGTATCTCGAAACTAAACTAAAAGTCGTTTCCTAATGCACATGAAGCAAAGCTGGCTATTTGGCAATGTATGAACGCAATTACCTGTAAGTGATATACTTGTGATGCCACTTCTGCCCAGTTAACGCGTACCGCTTCTGTCTAATGTTAAATCTAACGTTGCTGTCAGGCACACCACATCGGGGTCTCTTCATCCAACTGTGAAAGAGAAAAGAACACACGCTTAAAACTGCTGCATCTTAATTCTTTTTCACATAATGAAACTTATCGCTTCATTTCTTTGCAATGTTAACAAAATCTCCGCTGCACAGATCATGCAGAACAAAATGTGACAGAACAAAATCTCTCAGCTCTTTAAACAGAAGTCGCCTACTGGATCTGAACTGCTGTCTCTGGGTGAGAAATAGGCAGCATTGCGTTCTCTGCATGACACGATTCTCACTCTGTCCTTTTTCCATTGAGGTTAATGGAAAAGAATGGCACAAAACTGTGCTCAACCTTTACTACCTGTTGAGAACAATTCACATCAGCCCCATGACCTCCAATAGGCACAATAGTTGTAGACACAGAATGCTGGAGTAACTCAGCGGGTATAGGCGGCATCTCTGGAGAAAAGGAATGGGTGACGTTTCGGGTCGAGACCCTTCTTCAGACCCGACCCGAAACGTCACCCATTCCTTTTCTCCAAAGATGCTCGCTGCCCCGCTGAGTTACTCCAGCATTTTGTGTCTCTCTTCGGTGTAAACCAGCATCTGCAGTTCCTTCCCACGCAATGGTTATCACATTTTACAATAAACTTGATCAATTTTAGGTTTCAGCAAAGATTGATAAATTCTCAATTGGTACGGGTGTCAGGGGTTGTGGGGAGAAGGCAGGAGAATGGGGTTAGGAGAGAGAGATAGATCAGCCATGATTGAATGGCGGAGTAGACCTGATGGGCCGAATGGACTAATTCTGCTCCTATCACTTATGAACTTTTCCCTGGAAATCTCAAGAATCTTGTGCAGATTTAAGACCTCACTGGTGCAGTGGCCTTGCAAGTAATTATGTCACATTTGTCAATCAACTAAAATTTCCAGCAGAATCAAGATTTATCTGCTATTTATTCGTCTTGTATTTATTTGTGAGTCTTCATCAGACTTTGAGTATCTGTTAAACATTATTGCAAATAACATGTTTTTTTGTTCTGCTAAATTAAATCTAATAATGATAACTTCCCAGTTACAACCTCAGTCAAATGGGATAAATGTTGTGCCCTATCTCTGTAATTGTTCTCTATTGGGCATTAACGATACTGAACTTTAGAAGCAGGTTAGAATGTATAAAAGCCAAGATGTTGCACTTTAAATGCACGCAACTGAAGCTCAATTTCTAAACTCCTTTTGATTAAATACATTCATCTCAGTTTTTGTCTCGTGTAAAAGCTTAGAAAGGCCTTCAGGTCGATATGCTTAAATTGAGTGAAATGGTACACAGCCCAGGCCATCACACAAAACAACCTCCCTTCCATTGACTCCATTTAAAACTCACGCTGCCCCGGCAAGGCAAGCAGCATAATAAAGGACGACTCGCACCCTGGCCATTCCCTCTCCTCCCCTCTCCCATTGGGCAAAAGGTAGAGAGTGAATACGTGTGAAAACGCACACCTTCAGAATCAAGGACAGTTTCTTCCCAACTGTTATCAGGCAACTGAACCATCCTACTGCAACTGGAGAGCCATCCTGAACTGCTGTCTACCTCTTTGGTGACCCTCGGAGTATCTTTGATCAGACTTTACTGGCTTTATCTTGCACTAAACGTTATTCCCTCATCATGCATCTGTACACTGTGGATGGCTCGATTGTAATAATGCATTGTCTTTCCGCTGACTGGTTAGCATGCAACAAAAACTTTTCACTGTACCTCGGTACAACTGATAATAAACTAAACTTCACGGTTGAAAGTGAGATAAAGGAAAAATAAAAAGAACGGAAGCCAAAAGCAGGATTTTTAGTAATCACCGTCTGAATATTAATTCTGATTATCTGGCAGAAAATAAACCATGCAGTGTAATTTGGAAGTAGTGTATTTAGCAGGATGATCAGTTCAGAATTAATCCTTCCTGACCCTGGACTAAGTGCTTTAATCACCCACTAATGTCCACTTTCCAATTTGCTGCAGCTAACAGTTTGCAGTGTTAAATTGATTTATAAAAAAAATCATACTTTCTGGCCTGACGTCTTGATCCAATCCCCTTGCCATTTTTCCAGCATTATTTTTGGACTTGAAAGCATTGACCAGATCCTAAATATGCTTGTTAATTATTGGCAGTTTTCAAAGCACAGAATACCTGGAGAACCAACACGCCTTAAAAGCAGGCATAATGTGTAGGAGGGAACCTGATGGGCCGAATGGCCTAAATCTGCTCCTAATCACCTATGAATTTGTGAACTGCAGATGCTGCTTTACACCAAAGATAGACACAAAATGCTGAAGTAACTCAGCGGGTCAGGCAGCATCTCTGGAGAAAAGGAATAGGTGGCGTTTCGGGTCGAAAGGTCTCGACCCAAAACATCACCTATTCCTTCTCTCCAGAGATGCTGCCTGAGCCGCTGAGTTCAAGGCCGGAGTTACAGTTAACAATAACTGAGATCACACCACAGCAAAACTAAAACGTAGTTTAAAAACCGAGGAGAAATTTAAAACACACTCCAAACTCTCACCTCAATGTGATATTGCTACATCACGTGATAGAAGCAAGGGACAGAACAAAAAAAAATAAAGCTATTAAGATGTCATTATTACAAAATTAAGTGAACTAAAGTAAACTCTGCAGGCACCACATTTATTTCAAACCAATTGCCTAACTTTCTAGTGCCTGGTGCAGTATCAGCCTTTATCTATTCATCTTAATCAGTAGACAGATTCAGCACTGAACTAATATACCACTTGTATCCCAGGGAAACAATAATTCCAACCTCTTCATTTTCTTGGTCGTGCTTTGAATTTGAAAAACTCCTGATTTTATATTATTTCATGTTCCTCTTCATCTTAAATAACGAAATAACAGGCGGCACAATACCAGAGACCCAGGTTCGATCCTGACTACGGGTACTGTGTGTACGGAGTTTGTACGTTCTCTCTCTGACCGTGTGGGTTTTCTCCGGGTGCTCCGGTTTCCTCCCACCCTTCCAAAGACGTGCAGGTTTCTAGGTTAATTGGCTTCTGTAAATTGTCCTTTGGGAATCTCAGCTGCACGGAGGGAGAGAGGAAAGCTCTTCAGCGGGTAGTCCATAGAGCTCAGAGGACCATCGGAACACAGCTACCAGCCTTGGAGGGCATCTACAACACACGATGCCTCAGAAAAGCCACCAGCATCCACAAAGACTCTTCACACCCCTGCAACAGTCTGTTCGAACTTCTACCATCGGGCAGACGATACAAGGCCTTCTACGCTCGCACCTCCAGACTCAGGAACAGCTTCATCCCCAGGGCCATAGCTGCTATGAACCGGTCCTGCTGAGCCGGATGGTCACATCGCACAGTGAACTGGCACAGATCTACTTGCACTTTATTCTGTTTTAAAACTGTTACAATTAGTTTCATTGGGTTGTTTAAATTAATACTGACTAGCTAATTAAATTATTGCATCGTATGGGAGGCGCATTCCCAATCTCGTTGTACCCCTGTACAATAACAATAAAGATATATTGTATTGTATTGTGTAGGATAGAGTTAGTATATGGAGGTTTGCTGGTCGGCGTGGACTCGATGGGCCAAAGGGCCTGTTTCCACGCTGTATCTCTCAACTAATATAAACTAAACTAATCTAAACACATTTAAATGCCAAGATGATGCACTTTTTAGAACAAATCTAAAATATCAGAGCTTAAGATAACATTAAAATGGCACAAAGTGCTGGCGTAACTCAGCGGGTCAGAGAGTATCCCTGGAGAACATGGATAGGTGACGTTACATGACCTTAACATAACATTAGATTCAATGTGGCTAACAAGTATTGCAAATAAATATAATTATTTATTAATCATTATGCAAATATAGCTCAATCTAGATGAAGAGAAGCTCTCAAGACAATCTAATAATTGTGCAAAGTACTCAAAATTAATGGCAAATTGTTAGCTGTGGGAATAAAATGCATTTCATGCTAAGTATCACACCAGGCAATGTGTCAGATTTCAAATGAGCATGTTTACTCAACAGCGTGAGAGCATTCGATTCAATACTGGACACATTTGGTGCCTTTTGCTTTAAGCTGAAGAAATATCTGATTGCCATTCGTGCCGTCTAGTGGAGGACACCATTGGAGGTCACATTCCCTACTCACGTTCACAGGTTATAGGAGTAGAATTAGGCCATTCGGCCCATCAAGTCTACTCCGCCATTCAATCATGGCTAATCTCTGCCTCCTAGTCCCATTTTCCTGCCTTCTCCCCATAACCCTTGACGCCCGTTCTAATCAAGAGACCTGCCTTGCCAATCAGGTATCTTCAGAAGTGTATGAACTTCATACTGTCAGAGCCAAGGTTGTTCCCCCCCCCCACCCCCCCAAGGTTAGAGTAGAATCCCCCTTATCCACATTCATGGCTTCCAAGAGTCCGATGTTTACCCTGATGGTGATACTGTACCGGTTCTTATTAAGATGAGGGAGAGATGGATCAACCATGATCGAATGGTGAAGTAGACTTGATTGGCCGAATGGCCTAATTCTATTCTTATTCCTTATGACCTTACCAGCGCCTTATAGAGCCTCAACATTACATCCCTGTTTTTGTATACAAGCACTCTTGAAATAAAAGAGGTTTCTTTACTACTGATTCGACTTGCAAATTAACCTTGTGGGAATCCTGCACCAGCACTCCCAAGTCCCTTTGCGCCTCCGATTTCTGGATTCTCACCCCATTTAGAAAATAGTCTTCGCCTTTATTCCAATTTATCCCACCTGACAGGTCACCAAAACACCAGACTAGCTCATTCTCAATGGGGAAATCCATCCCATGAAAGCAGCACTCCTCCTTCTACAAACTAGTTTGCCCCTTCAGAAGAAGGTGTCATCACTGCCCTGTGCTTTGAGCCATCCATCTCCTGACCATTGTGTTTTACTCAGGGTAACAACGGCAATGTTAGCGCATCCATGTTCGAATTGGCCGTGGGGTCCCGATATTCCAGGTTCCGAACTTCAAATAGAACAGTGCTTGTCTGCCATTTCTTTTAATCTTGGAACACGGCCTGTTTCGTCAGCGAGACAAGTGCAAGATTTTACAACAATATTCAAAATCCCAGAGTGTTTAGTTTAGTTTAGAGAGACAGCACAGCAACAGGCCCTTTGGCCCACTCAGTCCACAGACACTAGTTCTATCCTACACACTGGGGATCATTTTACAGAAGCCAATTAACAAACATGTAGGAAGGAACTGCAGATGCTGGTTTACACCGAAGATAGCCACAAAATTCTGGAGCAACTCAGCAAGTCAGGCAACATCTCCAAAGAAAAGGAATAGGTGATGTCTAAAGAAGGATCTTGACCGGAAACATTATCTATTCCTTTAATACTGTGATGCTGCCTGACCCTCTGTGTTACTCCAGCATTTTGTGTCAACTTACAAACCTGCCCATCTTTGGAGTGTGGGAGGAAACTGGAGAACTTGGAAAAAATGTAACGAACCGCAGACAGACCCAAATGCAGCACACGGAACCAAGGAAGTAGTTTTAGAATGAGCTTTATTTCTACCTGCTCGTGGTCGGGGACAGAAGACTGAGGCGTTCACCAGGGTGACGACGAGGCATGAAGGTCGGGAGCAGGCAGGGTCGGCAACGGGAAATCAGTCCAAGAGAGAACGCTGGAGAGTCTTGCATGAAGGCTAAGAACAATCTGGCGAAGAGTGTGTGTGTGTGCAGGAAGGGTTTATATGCTGGCTTGATTGGTGATCTGGGGCAGGTGAGTGAACAGGTGAGGGGAGTTGGCTTAACGTGGTGGGCGTGGCTAGCAGGTGAGTGAACAGGACAGACTGTGACAAAAAATCCCTCACGGTCACAGGGAGAACGTACAAACTCCGTACCGACAGCACTGTAGTCAGGATCGAACCCAGTTCTCGGGCGCTGTAAGCCAGCAACTCTATTGCTGCGTCACTGTGCCGCCTTTTGAGATTAATATTGCAGGAGAAACCGTGAAAAGGTAGTCGGAGAGGATGTTTCCACTAGTGGGATAGTCTAGGACTAAAGGTCGTAGCCTCAGAATTAAAGGGCGTTCTTTTAGGAAGGAGATGAGGAGAAATTTCTTGAGTCAGAGGGTAGTGCATCTGTGGAATTCTTTGCTACTGAAGGCTGTGGAGGCCAAGTCAGTGGATAGTTTTCAGGCAGAGATAGATAGGTTCTTGATCAGTGCATGCATCAGAGGTTGTGGGAAGAAGGCAGGAGAATGGGGTTAGGAGGGAGAGATAGATCAGCCATGATTAAATGGCGGAGTAGACTTGATGGGCTGAATCCTACTTATGAATTCTATCACTTATGACCTTATGATAACTGATGAAGGGACTGGGAATTATGCTGCTGAAAAGATGGATTTACCTACAATAACTATAAAGAAAAGTATTTTGTTTGAACTGCACTGAAATTATCTTGTACTTCAACAAAGCGAACACTAATCTGCCTGCACACGATCCATATTTCTCAAGTCCCTGCACATCCTCCAGCACTTTGTGTTCTGTTCACTATTCCAGCCTCTGCAGTTCCTTGGATCGCCAGCAAATGTAAGCTGTTTTACCCTCTTGCCTGTAAACCCTCTTGACAATAACAATAACAGACTCACGCATTATTTCCTTCAGTTTTCACAAAATACTTGAAGATGTGATGTGAACTCAGGAAACTATTTTGCGTTTCAACATTGCAGCTGAGAATATCATCCCACCAAGACCTTTAAGGTCATAGAACTTGCATCATGATAGTTTCTTGATTAGTAACGGTGTCAAAGATTCGGGATCACGAGAGGAATTGATCGGGTAAATGTGCAGAGTCTTTATTTCCCCAGAATAGGAGAATCAAGAACGAGATGCCATGGGTTTAATTTGAGAGGGGAAAGATTTCAGAGGACCTTCAGGGACATTGAGGTCCATGGGCGTACGGTTGTCAGGGGTTACGGGGAGAAGGCAGGAGAATGGAGTTAAGAGAGAAAGACAGATCCGCCATGATAGAATGGCGGAGTGGACTCGATGTGCTGCAGAGTCTAATTCTGGTCCTATCACTTATGACCTTATTATAGAAAGAAGGTAGGAGAATGGGGTTGAGAGGGAAAGATAGGCCAGCCATCGCTGAGTGGAGGATTAGACTCGATAAGCCGAATGGCCTCATTCTGCTCCTATGTCTTATGAACTTAAAAACAATTGTTGAGATTTAAAGCAGTAACAAAGTAAAAGTCTTTAAAAGTGGGAAAATAGCCTTGTTACGTTCAATGCAATAATGGCAAAACAGCTGTTTAAGCGCTGAAAATATTGAAGCCATTCAGGGTCAAAACATGGGAATAGTTCATTCTTAGGATCATATTGAGGATAACCAATGTGATAAAAATGTTTTGGGCCAAGACCATCCATGGCAGGACAGAAGGCTTGATTAAAATTTCCCCGGTGTGGTACGAATAAAGGAATATATTATAACATTCTATGTTTGCCGGCGGTGAGATTCATGGGGCATATGGTTTCATACCCTGTGAGACATGCATTGAAATTGCTAAAACATGTCGTAGGACAAGTGCACAGCTGAATTCATCACTAAGATAGAAGATATCTATACCTTTACCAAGTTGCTAAGATGTTACAAAGTTACCAAGTTACAAAGATATCACAAAGCTGGGAAAAATAAACACAAAGGTTACCAGTTGATTTTAGCACAGTCGGCACAACTTTGTTTAGCTTAGACATACAGCGTGGGAACAGGCCCTTCGGTCCTTTACGTCAGGGCCGACCAGCAATCACCCTGTACACTAGCACTATCCTACACACTGGGGGCAATTTGCAATTTTTCAGAAGCCAATTAACCTAAAAACCTGTCCGTCTTTGGAGTGTGGGGGGAAACCAGAGCACCCGGAGAAAACCCACGCGGTCATAGGGAGAACGTACAAACTCCATACAGAATAGCACCCTTATTCAGGATCGAACCTGGGTCTCTGGAGCTGCAAAGCAGCAACTATACCATTGTGCCACCCTAAAGTCACGAACATGGAAACAGGCCCTTCGGCCCAAATTGTCCATGCTGACCAAGATGCCCCATCTAAGCAAATCCCTTTGGACCATATCCCTCAAAACCTTTCCTATCCACGTACAGTCCAAGTGTCCTTTTAATGCTGGTGTAGTACCTGCCTCAACTACCTCCTCTGGCAGCTCGTGCCATATCCCCACCACACTTAGGTGAGAGTCAGGCTACTTCATTGAACCTAACCTTGCTATTGAAACCGTGGAAAGGCTAAACGTGCTCAATTTTACTCGGGGAGAAAGAGGAGAATAACTTTAAGTAAGGAACGGATGTGTGTTCTTTGCCAATTTTCAAAAATTGCTGAGTTGCCCAACTCTCTCAGTAGCCTTACAAAAAGGCAATTTATTATCTGCCTCATTTTTGACATACACTGGAAGTCTGGAAATTGATTAACTGACTTGGAACATTAATTCCTGTCAAGTCAACTGGAAGAACTTTATTAATATGATAGCTATTTCTTATTGTCATGCAGTCTGACACCGAAATTAACTTTAACAGGCATGGAGGCACAATAATTGTGAAATTCTCTTAAATAGAATTAAAAATGTAAATACATTTTTTACCTTTCCTTTCTGGTTCCTTTCAAGCCAAAATTTATTTCCCTCTCTTTATCTCATTTTCTGCACTTGATTAGCCATTGAATAAAGCCACATTCTAAGTCCTTGCATCAATTAATTCTCACTGTTTGATTAGGAAGCAGTTCTGTCCATTCCGATATCACTTCCAGAAAACGTTATTAGTTTTACATTCAACAACTCAGCAGCCAAACCATTTTTTTCGCTGCTTCAGGGTTAAGTCTTACTAATTACAAGAATTACAAGTCTTACTGTTTACAAGAATGATCCCAGGAATGAGTAGGTTAAGCATTCTCAGGATGAGCGTTTGTTGGCACTGGGCCTGTACTCGCTGGAGTTTAGAAGAATGAGGTGGGGGGGACCTCATTGAAACATACAGAATAGTGAAAGGCTTGGATAGAGTGGATGTGGAGAGGATGTTTCCACTAGTGGGAGAGTCTAGGACTAGAGGTCATCGCCTCAGAATTAAAGGACGTTCTTTTAGGAAGGAGATGAGGAGAAATGTCTTGAAGGTGGTGAATCTGTGGAATTCTTTGCCACAGTATGCTGTGGAGGCCAAGTCGGTGGATATTTTTTAAGGCGGAGATAGGTTCTTGATCATAACAGGTGTCAGAGGTTATGAGGAGAAGGCAGGAGAATGGGGTTAGGAGGGAGAGATAGATCAGCCATGATTGAATGGCAGAGTAGACTAGATGGGCCGAATTCTACTGCCACTGACCTGTCGACCAATGTAGAAACAAGAAACTGCAGATACTGGTTTACAAAAAAGACACAAGTGCTGGAGTAACTGAGCGGGTCAGACAGCATTGAGAAGTGCCCCAACCCGAGGTTTCACTTATCCATGTTCTCCAGGGATGCTACCTGATCTGCCGAATTACTTCACCACTCTGTCTTTTTTAAGTCTAACTAATAATAGACAGAGAGCCAAAAGAATTGACCATTTACCTCATGATTTTCAGTAAGATTAATTCCTGTACTCAAATTCCTAGCCCTGATG
The DNA here is from genome assembly GCF_053455715.1 of Rhinoraja longicauda. Classification (NCBI taxonomy): domain Eukaryota; kingdom Metazoa; phylum Chordata; class Chondrichthyes; order Rajiformes; family Arhynchobatidae; genus Rhinoraja; species Rhinoraja longicauda. The sequence continues at coordinate 14,273,928 of NC_135956.1, read as the reverse complement.
GTTGAAACATCTATACAAATATAGATGAGATATACTGGATTATACTGTTAAGTATGGCCTAGGATCATGTAAACAATCATTTCAGCCATCCCACTGCAGGTCATTAGGTCATAAGGAATAGGACCAGAATTAGGCCATTTGGCCCGTCTACTCCGCCATTCAATCATGGCTGATCTATCTCTCCCTCCTAACCCCATTTTCCTGCCTTCTCTCCATAACCCCTGCAACCGTAGTCAGGATCGAACCTGGGCCTCCGGTGCTGTAGGTCGCACACTCACTTTATGTACGGTCTTCTTAGATTTAGTTTTTTAGTTTTTAAGAGATACAGCACAGAAACAGGCCCTTCAGCCCCCCCGGGACCGCACTGACCAGCGATCCCCGTACACTAACACTATCCTTACACACACGAGGGGCAATTTACAATTATACCAAGCCATTTAGCCTTCAGACCTTTACGTCTTTGGAGTGTGGGAGGACCCGGAGAAAACCCATGCAGATCAAGGGAAAAACGTACAAACTCTGTACCGACAGCACCCAGAGTCAGTATTAGAAAATAACTGCAAATGCTGGTACAAATCGAAGGTATTTATTCACAAAATGCTGGAGTAACTCAGCAGGTCAGACAGCATCTCGGGAGAGAAGGAATGGGTGACGTTTCGGGTTGAGACCCTTCTTCAGACTGATGTCAGGGGGGCGGGACAAAGGAAGGATATAGGTGGAGACAGGAAGATAGAGGGAGATCTGGGAAGAGGGAGGGGAATAGAGGGACAGAGGAACTATCTAAAGTTGGAGAAGTCGATGTTCATACCGCTGGGCTGCAAACTGCCCAGGCGAAATATGAGGTGCTGTTCCTCCAATTTCCGGTAGTCAGGATCGAACCTGGGTCTCTTGTGCTGTAAGGCAGCACCTCTACTGTTGCGCCTCCATGCTGCCCAAGCACTGCGTTCATTCCGGTAGTTTCAGAAACAGTGTTTCAGTACTGATTACTTTATTAAATCGCAAAGAGCATAAGCAGTCATCCTACTCCCGACACCCTTCTTCAAACTGGTGAATCAGTACTCTGCCACGTTGACCAATACCTATAAGACACACTGAGAATAGCAAAGGCACAGCCTATACTCTAGTGGAATCTTCAATGCTCACCACTAATGGGAGGGTGTTCAAATCCCTGACTGAGTAGAATCCTTGACCAAGTTGGGAAGGACATAATTGCCACACTGAATTTGCAGCATGTTACTGAGCAAACCACATAGAGCGTAAGCTTTAAATTTCATCTCACCATTCCATGATAGGCACGGTGGAGCAGAGGTAGAGTTGCCGCCTTACAGCGCCAGAGACCCGGGTTCGGGCCTGACTATAGGCGCTGTCTGTACGGAGTTTGTACGTTCTCCCCGTAACCGCGTGGGTTTTCCCCGGGTGCTCGTTTCCTCCCACACTCCACAAACGTACAGGTTTTTTAGGTTAATTGGCTTCAGTAAAAATTGTAAATTGTCCCTAGTGCGTAGACAGTGCTAGTGTACGGGGATCACTGGTCGGCGTGGATTCGGTGGGCCGAAGGCCCTATTTCCCTGCTGCATCTCTAAACCTCTTAATGATAGCGGAGTCAGGGGGTATGGGGAGAGGGCAGGAACGGGGTACTGATTGTGGATGATCAGCCATGATCACACTGAATGGCGGTGCTGGCTCGAGAGGCCGCATTGCCTACTCCTGCACCTGTTGTCTATTGTAAACTAATCTATTCCAATACACTGTCCATGATTGTATTGGTAGTTGTGACCACAACACAATCATTCTGCTGACAAATTCAGCCTCTACAATGAAATCACTAATCAGCAGTAGTAGAATTGTATTTTGTTACAATTCCTAACCTTGTGATCAGTTATATTCCCGCCTGCTTCAATAATGGGTGTTCAAAGACGATAAAAAGCAAAAGGTGCAGATACTGAGGATCTGAAATAAAACAGAAACTGCTGGCAACACTCAGCAGGTCTGCCTGTATCTGTGGAAAGGTAAACTGAGTTAATGTTTCATGTCAAAACTCTTTCCACAGATAATAACACAAAGTGCAAGAGTAACTCAGCGGGTCAGGCAGCATCACAGGGTCTCCTGAATCAGTGTGAAGAAGGGAACCCAAAATGGCACCTATCCAGATTCTCCAGAGATGTTGCCTGACCCACTGATATCCTCCAGCACTAGCTCATAGAGTCATTAAGGAGATCATCGTGCCTTACTTAGTGAGGTTAGAATTGGCTTATAATTGTCACACGTTCCCAGATGTAGTGGAAATCTTTGTTTGCACGCTATCTAATCAAATCATACAATACGTTCAAACCATGCCCCAGTACAACGGGATAAATGGCCAGCGTGCACAACATGTTACAGCATTGCAGGGTTATAGCTGCAGAGAAAGTGCCAATAAAAATGTGCAAGAGCCTCAATGAGGTCAGGTTGGGAGATCGGGACCACACCCTTAACTTATGAGCACGTCTGAAGAAGGGTCTTGACCAGAAACGTCATCCGTTCGTTCTCTCCAGAGATGCTGCCAGTCCTGCTGAGTTCCTCCAGCTTTTTGTGTCTTATCTTAGCTTGTGAGAGGTCCGTTCAGTAGCCTGACAACAACAGGGAAGAGACTGTTCCCGAATCTGGTGGTATGCGCTTACGGGTTTTTGAATTGCTTGCCTGATGAAGGAGTCTGCTTTTAGTTTAGTTTAGAGATACAGCAGGGAAACAGGACCTTCAGTTCACTAGGTCCACGCCGACCAGCGATCCCTGCACACGAACACGACCCTACACACGAGGGACAATTTTACATTTATGCCAAGCCAATTAACCTACAAATCTGTGCGTCTCTGGAGTGTGGGAGGAAACCGAAGGTCTCGGAGAAAACCCACACAGGTCACAGGGAGAACGTATAAACTCCGTACAGACAGCACCCATAGTCAGGATGGAACCTGGGTCTCTGGCGCTGTAAGGCAGCAACTCTACCGCTGTGCCATCATGCCGCCTGGTATTTCTCTGTATTAAATTCCATCAACCATTCCTCAGCCCAGCTGGCCAGTTGATCAAGATCCTGCTGCAATTTTTAACACCCAAAATTTCTCATCCAAATCAAGCCACAGAGTGTGATAGCAAGACTTAGTTTTGATTGTTCCAGCACAGATGGCACATATACAAAGTTCATTATTTCAAAAGTGATAGGAGCAGAATTAGGCTATCTCTCTCTCCCAACCCCATTCTCCTGCCTTCTTCCCATAACCCCCGACACCCGTACTAATCAAGAATCTATTTACCTCTGCCTTAAAAATATCCATTGACTTGGCCTCCATATCCTTCTGTGACAATGAATTCCACAAAGTTACCACCCTCTGACTATAAAGAAATTCCTCCCCATCTCCTTCCTAAAGGAATGTCCTTTAATTCTGGGACTATGACCTCTGGTCCTGGACCCTCCCTTGTTTTCCTAGTTGCAGTTCCATGTGTCTACATTCAGACTGCCAGAGATGCTGCCTGACCTGCTGAGTTACTCCAGTACTTTGAGTCTTCTTTTGCATTTGTAACCCCTTGTCTCTAGTATGTTTGGGATTGCAGCTTTGGACCGTACACCAAAGGATTTGTATGCATTTAAAAGGGTAGATGTCAGTGGATGCAAGGTCAACAGCCTCTATCGATAAAATCAGGGCCATCAGAGTGAAATGAACCTGCTCAAACACTTTAGAGCTACAGCGCGGAAACAGGCCCTTCAACCCACCGAGTCCACGCCGACCAGTACCGATCACCCCGTACACTAGCACTGTCCCACACACGAGGGACGATTTACAATTCACAAAAACCAATTCACCTACAAATCTGTGCATCTTTGAAGTGTGGGAGGAAACCGGAGCACCCGGAGAAAAAACACGCAGTCACAGGGAGAACATTCAAACTCTCTGCAGACAGCACCCACAGTCAGGATCGAACCCGGGACTCTGGCACTGTAAAGCAGCAACTCTACCCCTGCTCCACCGTGCCGCCCATAAATTAAACGAGCAATGTTAGAAAGCACAAGAAACTATAATTTATCTAATTTCTTTGCAATTATTTTGTATTTATCATATCCTATCATATCATATCATATATATACAGCCAGAACCAGGCCTTTTCGGCCCTCCAAGTCCGTGCCGCCCAGTGATCCCCGTACATTAACACTATCCTACACTCACTAGGGACAATTTTTACATTTACCCAGCCAATTAACCTACATACCTGTACGTCTTTGGAGTGTGGGAGGAAACCGAAGATCTCGGAGAAAACCCACGCAGGTCACGGGGAGAACGTACAAACTCCTTACAGTGCAGCACCCGTAGTCAGGATCGAACCTGAGTCTCCGGCGCTGCATTCGCTGTAAAGCAGCAACTCTACCGCTGCGCTACCGTGCCGACTCTTAACATGCGGTAGAGTAAGGCTGGCAGTGAAATTTCGTTTAGAGATACAACGCCGAGACAGGCCCTTCGGCCAACCGAGTCCACGCCGACCAGCGATCCATGCACATTGACACTATCCTACACACACTAGGGACAATTTATAAGTACCAAGCCAATTTACGTGCATACCCGTCTGTCTTTGGAGTGTGGGAGGAAACTGTAGAAAACCCATGCGGTCACGGGGAGAACGTACAAATTCCGTACAGACAGCACCCGTAGTCAGGGTCGAACCCGGTTCTCCGGCGCTGCAAGCGCTGTAAGGCAGCAACTCTACCGCTGTGCCACGGTGCCAGCCCACAAAAGAAGCAGTAAGAAAGACTTGAGATTGATTAAAACCTGATTTCCCTCTTTCTCTATGAACTGTGATCGGTAATTCCCTGTTGATGAGACGGGCTGATCAGTGAATGCAAAGAGCCATGTTCCATCACCTTGTGATGCAGCACATTTGGGCTCCTGTGTACCGTATCGCTGCAATGATGTTGACTCCGTTCCAGACAGGTAAATTTTCAATGGTTAATCCATCAACTTTATTAAGAGACAGCATTAATCCACGCTCGGAGATTACCTTAATGGTGGTTTTGGCAAGGTTCCAAGTGCATATATCAGAATGTAGTTTTCACAATGCTCCTTCACACGACCTGTGGCCCATGTACCAAATGGGAAGAAGCACCAAGAACAAACACTTCTCTAATTGCAAGAGCCGTTTCAACTACTGGGATTCGCAAAGGAAATTTTTTCAGTACCCTTCTGGAATAAATATAAATTAATACCGCTGATTATGTTACCTTCTAGGACACTGAGCTGTTTGCCAAAAATATCACCTTGGTCTTCATTTCCAACACCACTGTCAGCTAATCTTACTTGTTGAATGGGAATAGCCTTGGTCCAAAAGACCATTCTACAGTTTATGTTCATAAGACAGAGGAGCAGAATTAGGCCATTCGGCCTATTGAGTCTACTCTGCCGTTCAATCATGGCTGATCTATCTTTCCCTCTCAACCCCCTTCTCCCCACAACCCCTAACACCCGTACTAATCAAGAATCTGTCAATCTCCGCCTTAAAAATATCCATTGACTAGACCTCCATAGGCATCTGTGGTAATTAATTCCAGATTCACCACCCTCTGACTAAAGAAATTCCTTCTCATCTCCTTCCTAAAGGTACGTCCTTTTATTCTGAGGCTGTGGCCTCTGTTCCTAGTCTGTCCCACTAGTGAAAACATCCTCTCCACATCCACTCTATCCAGGCCTTTCACGATTCGGTAAGTTTCAATGAGGTCCCCCCTCATCCTTCTAAACTCTAGTGAGTACAGGCCCAGCGTCATCAAACACTCATCATATGTTAACCCAATCATGGGTTAACGTTCTTGTCAACCTCCTCTGGACCCTCTCCGACGCCATGCTTGTTCTCACTAGTTATCAACTGCACACTCTGCAGATTCAACAAAGTTAAACCGTCTTTGAATTGCATGCATTTGCACCTCACTCTATAATTTTTTTATCAGCATTTAGACCCGTCTAGAGGACAGCTGTACAGAACCATGCATCAGAAATGCAGAGACCACTCACAAGTTCACAAGTTATAGGAGTAGAATTAGGCCATTCGGCTCATAATGTAAGGGCGGACATTTGGCATGTGGGTTTTATTGCAGGGGTGTAAAAAAGGTGTAAAAGCTCCAGCTCGATTATGTTGCCAGGACATCCTGTTGTCAGCATGGAAGTGCGGTTTATGGCTAAGGGTATCCTTTGATGTGGGCAACTGGCTTTAAGGCTTTGATGGTTAGCCATCCTTTGAAGTGTTAAGAAGAACATCTTGCCATATGGACTGCCCTTTGTTCCCAAGAAAGAAGAGGTCACGATGGACACAACGGACACGGAGGTCCCGAAAGACACTACAACAATCGAGTCTGCTCCCCCATTCAATCATAGCTGATCTCTTCCTCCTAATCCCATTTTCCTGCCTTCTCCCCATAACCCTTGACACCAAGACTTTGTGCCTATCTCTACCTTAAAAATATCCACTGACTTGGCCTCCACAGCCCTCTGTGGCAATGAGTTCCACAGATTAACTACCCTCTGACTAACGAAGTTCCTCCTCACCTCCTTTCTAAAGGAGTGCTCTTTAATTCTGAGGCTCTAACCTCTGGTCCTCGACTCTCCCACCAGTGGATACATCCTTTCAACATCCACTCCATCGGTGCCTTTCATTATTCTGTAAGTTTATCTATCTATGCAATTGAAAGGTACCTTCTGAATACAAATGATTATTTTACATTTCATGCAAGCTCCAAACACCGTTGCTGCCACGTTAAGAGGCGGCATTTTCCTTTAATGCGGAGCGGAGAAATCTTATGTTTTCTGGCATTATTGAAAATGACAGCAATGGTGCTCTGTGAATTACAAGTAGTTGTTTGGCTTCTTCAAGCAGACGTGTGCAGCACTTATGAGCTGGTGCTGGTTGAAGAGGAAAACAGACATTCCTTACTCGATTGTGTTTTCATCCAAAGTCCCCGTAACTTTAATTCCATAGAATTGCTGCATAGCAGCTACAGCTGTGTGCATGGACTGTGACGAATGCAATACTGACATTCTGGGTCCACTAGCTTGAAGGTAGCCGTACTTCTGCAGCCATATCTGCGAAGAAATAAGAGACGCAGGTTGGTTACATGCACAGCAAAAGCATTCAACGTAATCACATTTGAAAACAAAAATCCGTCATACATTTCAATTGAAAGGAATACTTTTCTTGTCACATGCGACAAGCCACAGTGAAATTCTTTGCTCACAGACCCACGGTATGCAAATAGTCGCCCAAAAAGGGCGCTTACAAACTTACAAAGTACCCCCCGCACCGGGTCCTCCTTTTGTTTAACAACATAGAAGAGTACATCACAGGAATACCTTCATCATGTCTCCATTAAGTAAGATGCCAATCTAAACCGCGCCAGGTTGCTTGGCAGTGCGGAGTTTTTAACGTTCTCCCTGCGACCGCGTGGGTTTCCCCCGGGTGCTCCGGTTTCCTCCCACACTCTAAAGACGTGTAGGCGTACAGAAAATGCTAGAGGAACTCAGCGGGTCAGGCAACATCTCTGGAGAAAAGGAATAGCTGACGTTTCGTGTCTAAACCCTTCTTCAGACCGGTTTCCGACTCGAAGCGTCACCTATTCTTTTTCTCCAGAGATGCTGTCTGACCCGCTGAGTTACTCCGCCATTTTGTATCTATCTGTCTAACAGCAACCATTGTTGGATGAGTGAGACAAAGTGCTGTGGAAACTAGAGATCATAGGTAACAGCATTGAAGACACAAAAGCAATCCCAGAAGCATCCATGGGGAGATCAGAGAGGATGAAATGGTTTGTCTCTTCCCCCTCTAAAAGCATGAGCTGCTGAGTGTTTCAGTCCAATCTTTGAATCAGATTCAAGCCCAAAACCTTTTCTTTAGGCAAGATCCATGAGTTTAGTTTAGAGATAATGTGTGTGAACAGGCCCTTTAGCCCATGCCGACCAATGATCACCCCATACATTAGTTCTATGCTACACACCAGGGACTATTTACAATTTTACCAAAGCCAATTAACCTACAAACCTGTACGTCTTTAGAGTGTGGGAGGAAATTGGCGCACCTGGAGAAAACCCACGCAGGTCACGGGGAGAGTGTACAAACTCCATACGGACAGCATCTGCAGTCAGGATCAAACCCGGGTCTCTGACGCTGTAAGGCAGCAGTTCTACCGCTGCGCCACCCTGCTCCTAAGAAAATCACCTCAGATGTTTAAAATGGAATTACTTAGTTGATGAAGATGTTATCGGCTTGGAGAAAGTAGATGGAATTGGCATTAAAACATAAATATCAGGAAAACAAAATGGGTCTCAGGCTTCAAAGAGGCTTATTCCACCTTTATGTAACACAACATGCTTTAAGGTGAAACCACAATTGTGATTACAACCCATTATTACTCAATATAATGTTGTTATGAGACTTTGTTCCTTGGTTGCAGGAGGATGAGAGGTGATCTTAGAGAGATGTAAAAAAATCACAAGGGGAATAGATAGGGTGAATGCACCAAGTCTATTACTCACAGTAGGGAAATCATGAACCACAGGACAAAGGGTCTGATTAGTTTAGTGATACAGTGTGGAAACAGGTTCTTCGGCCCACCGAGTCCGCGCCGACCAGCGATCCAAGCACATTAACGCCATCCCACAATTTTGGGACAATTTTTACATTTATACCAAGCCAATTAACCTACAAATCTTTGTAGTGTGGGAGGAAACCGAAGCTCTCGGAGAAAACCCACGCAGGTCACGGGGAGAACGTACAAACTCCGTACAGACAACACCCGTAGCCAGGATCGAACCCGGGTCTCTGGAGCTGTGAGCACTTTAAGGAAGCAACACAACTGCTGTGCCCACGGGGTGAGAGGGGAAAGATGTAAATAGGAACCCGAAGAGTAACCTTTTCACTTCGAGCATATGGAACGAATTGCCAGAGGAGGTAGTTGAGACAGATACGATAACAACATCATAAGGACATTTGGATGGCTAGGAAACATTTATAGGGAAATGGACCAAATTCGGGCAAATGTTTTTTTTTCAGTTCAGTTTATTTTATTGTCACATGTACCAAGGTACAGTGAAAGGTTTTTGTTGCGTGCTATCTAGCCAGTGGAAAGACAATACATGATTACAATCGAGCCATTTGCAGTGTATAGATACATGATAATGTTTAGTGCAAAGTAAAGCCAGCAAAGTCCGATCAGAGGGTCCACTATGAGGCAGATAATAGTTCAGGACCACTCTCTGGTTACGGTAGGATGGTTCAGTTGCCTGATAACAACGGGGAAGAAACTGTCCCTGAATCTAGAGGTGTGCGTTTTCACACACTTAGATGCTGCATCTTGGTCGGCATGGATGTGTCGGGCAGAAGAGCCTGTTCCCGTGCTGTATGACTCTATGTCCTTGAAACCATGGCTCAATATATGCAACAAGGTTTTTGAGATTCAGTGATTTAATTGCACCATTTTGAAAGGGCATCTTAACAACATTTGCAGCTACGTTTTTGTGCCAATCTGTTCATAGCGAGAGGATTTGCTTATAGGAGCAAGGAGGTCCTACTGCGGTTGTACAGGGCCCCGGTGAGACTGCACCCGGAGTACTGTGTGCAGTTTTGATCTCCTAATTTGAGGATGCTATTGAGGGAGTGCAGCGTAGTTTCACCAAGTTAATTCCCGGGATGGCGGGACTGACATATGATGAAAGAATGGATCGACTGGGCTTGTATTCACTGAAATTTAGAAGGATGAGAGGGAATCTTCAAGAAACATAGAAAAATTCTTAAGGGATTGGACAGGCCAGATGCAGGAAAAATGTTACCGATGTTGGGGGAGTCCAGAACCAGGGGTCACAGTTTAAGAATAAGGGGTAGGCCATTTAGGACTGAGATGAGGAAAAACTTTTTCACCCAGAGAGTTGTGAATCTGTGGAATTCTCTGCCACAGAAGGCAGTGGAGGCTAATTCACTGGATGTATTCAAGACAGAGTTAGATATAGCTCTTAGGGCTAAAGGAATCAAGGGATGTGGGGAGGAAGCAGGAACGGGGTAGTGATTCTGCATGATCAGCCATGATCATATTGAATGGCGGTGCTGGCTCAAAGGGCCGAATGGCCTACTCCTGCACCTATTTTCTATGTTTCTTAAGAAATGGTGATCTGCTTCAATGTTGGACATGTTCAAAGGACTGAAAATAAATCAGAAGTGATTTTCCTCCGTTCTCTAACCACTAATTATTCACTTCTCAGGTGTAAATGACAGACAAAAAAGAGGTAGAGATTTATTGTAGGACTGCCATTACTTTCCTTTCGGGCTTTTCCTATTACGAACGAGGGAATGAAGGCTGAGCAGATTGATTTCTGGCGTGTCAGCTTTGTTGGATGAGGGAAGATTACACAAAAGAGTTCTGTCATCTTTTCAGTTAAGAACGAGGAGGAGAAATGTACAAAATTCCTTAGGGCTTGAAGGATAGATATGCAGCCCGCGTACACTTCTACTTGGAGTGTTTCGAAACAGGAATCACAGTCTCAAAATAAGGGTCGCACTTTCGAGGCAGAGATGAGAAAATAAATTCTTTACCCATGGGAATTTTTTGAATTCTCTCCCAATGGGAATTGTGGAGTCAGTCCTGGAGTGTCATAAGGTGATATCAACTGACAGCCTCCACAGCCTTCTGCGGCAAAGAATTTAACATATTTACTACCCTCTAACTAAAGAAATTTCTCCTCTTCTCCTTCCTAAAATATATATTTTTTAATTCTGAGGCTGTGACCTCTAGTCCTAGACTATTCCCACATCCACTCTATCCAAGCCCTTTACTATTCTGTAGGTTTCAATGAGCCTCCCCTCCCCCCCTCATTCTTCTAAACTCCAGCAAGTACAGGTCCAGTGCCGACTAACGTTCATCATAGATTAACCTACTCATTCCTGTCATTAGAATCAAGAGTGTCCGGAATTGGAATAATGAAACTCTTATTTGCATCACCACAGATAAGTAAAGATAGTACTCTGTAAAACCCTTAATAAACAACAACAAAAAGTTCAGGATATATTAAAAAATCAAACAGATATCAGTGCAAAATCAAAAATAACATCCCCAAGCTTATTTGGACGTTGTAGTAGTTAATGGCCTAATGGTTGTAGGCAATAGACAATAGACAATAGGTGCAGGAGTAGGCCATTCAGCCCTTCGAGCCAGCACCGCCATTCAATGCGATCATGGCTGATCACTCTCAATCAGTACCCCGTTCCTGCCTTCTCCCCATACCCCCTCACTCCGCTATCCTTAAGAGCTCTATCCAGCTCTCTCTTGAAAGCATCCAACGAACTGGCCTCCACTGCCTTCTGAGGCAGAGAATTCCACACCTTCACCACTCTCTGACTGAAAAAGTTCTTCCTCATCTCCGTTCTAAATGGCCTACCCCTTATTCTTAAACTGTGGCCCCTTGTTCTGGACTCCCCCAACATTGGGAACATGTTTCCTGCTTCTAATGTGTCCAATCCCCTAATTATCTTATATGTTTCAATAAGATCCCCCCTCATCCTTCTAAATTCCAGTGTATACAAGCCCAATCGCTCCAGCCTTTCAACATACGACAGTCCCGCCATTCCGGGAATTAACCTAGTGAACCTACGCTGCACGCCCTCCATAGCAAGAATATCCTTCCTCAAATTTGGAGACCAAAACTGCACACAGTACTCCAGGTGCGGTCTCACCAGGGCCCGGTACAACTGTAGAAGGACCTCTTTGCTCCTATACTCAACTCCTCTTGTTATGAAGGCCAACATTCCATTGGCTTTCTTCACTGCCTGCTGTACCTGCATGCTTCCTTTCATTGACTGATGCACTAGGACACCCAGATCTCGTTGAACTCCCCCTCCTCCTAACTTGACACCATTCAGATAATAATCTGCCTTTCTATTCTTACTTCCAAAGTGAATAACCTCACACTTATCTACATTAAACTGCATCTGCCATGTATCCGCCCACTCACACAACCTGTCCAAGTCACCCTGCAGCCTTATTGCATCTTCCTCACAATTCACACTACCCCCCAGCTTAGTATCATCTGCAAATTTGCTAATGGTACTTTTAATCCCTTCGTCTAAGGGAAGAAGCTTCTCCTGAATGTCACAGTTTTCAGGCTCCTGTACCTTCTTCCCGATGGCAGGGGTGAAATGAGAGTGTGGCCAGGGTGGTGTGGGTCTCTGAAGATGCTGGTTGCCTTTTGGAGGCAGTGACTCCGGTAGATCCGTTCGATGGTGGGAGGTCAGTACCCGTGTTCACCATTCTTTGCAGTCTTCTTTGTTCCTGTTGCCAAACCAGGCTGTGATCCAACCAGTCAATATGCTCTCTCTGTACACCTGTAGACGTTTAAGAGAGTTTTCGTTGATATGCTGTAACTCCTCAATCTTCTAAGGGAGTAGAGGTGTTGATGGGCTTTTTTTCATGATTGCATCAGTGTGCTGGGTCCAGGAAAGATCTTCAGACATACACGCACCCAGGAATTTGAAGCTTTTGACTCTCTCCACCATGGTCCCGTCGATGAAGACGGGTTTGTGGATCCTCGTTTTCGTGTTCAAGGCAGGGATCATCAGGTTTTTATACGTCAGAAACTACCACGGTAGCAGTCTTGAATGACCAAAAACGTCTCTTTCACACAAGATACGTTAAGCAGAAGGAAAGGTGAGGCGTTACAGTGAAATATGGAGGAAAGAAAAGATGAATGCAGCAGCCGAGGTGATGTGGAGCAAAGGGTGTGGCAGAAATCAGACATCGCCATTTTGCCTCAGGTGTGCTAGGTATGGTAACCTCGGTGTTGAATCCCAGGTGGTGATTAGTCATAAGGTGATACGGTCATAGGAATAGGAGTAGAATTAGGCCATTCGGCCCATCAAGTCTACTCCGCTATTCAATAATGGCTGATCTATCTCTCCCTCCTAACCCTATTCTCCTGCCTTCTCCCCATAACCTCTGACACACAGGGAGTCTAGAACCAGGGGTCACAGTTTAAGAATAAGGGGTAGGCCATTTGGACTGAGACGAGGAAAAACCTTTTCATCCAGAGTGTTGTGAATTAGGAATTCTCTACCACAGAAGGCAGTGGAGGCCAATTCACTGGATGTTTTCTAGAGAGAGTTAGATTTAGCTCTTAGGGCTAATGGAATCAAGGAATATGGGGAAAAGGCAAGAACGGGGTACCAATTTTATATGATCAGCCATGATCATATTGAATGGCAGTGCTGTCTCAAAGAGCCAAATGACATACTCCTACACCTATTTTTCTAAGTTTCTATGTTCTAATCAATAGTCAGTGCATAGGAGAGAGATAGAGTGTAGACACAAAATGCTGGAGTAACTCAGCAGGACAGACAGCATCTCTGACGATAAGGAATGGGTGACGTTTCAGGTCGAGACCCTTCTTCAGACTGTCTACCTTCGATTTAAACCAGCATCTGCAGTTCTGTCCTACACAGAGAGATAGAGTGCGTGGTTGAGTGGTGCTACAACAACAACCTGTTGGCCTCTTTGGCTTTCTCAATCAATAAAACCATGGTGCAATTTTTACCTTGGATCCATTTTACTTTTCTGCACTAAGCCCAAAATCCCCCAAATTCCTTTAAGATCTAAAAATCTATTGGGGTCAGAAAATTGGTTCATATTTCCCTTTGGTGCTCTCATGTTGTGGCGTCTCCTGCCATATGTAACTAGTCAAAATATTTATGCTGAGCATTGGGCTGATTTTTTCCTCGCTATTTTGATTCCTTCCTCCGCACTTTATGAACCCAGTCTTCTCTTTAACTTCTTTTTCAATTCTATGTTTTCAATTCTATCTTTTTATTTCCTTTATATTATCGACCTTTATTTACAATTCCTTTTAGATGTCTTACCCTTTTGCAATCCCGATACATTTTGGAAATGTCTCATTATTATCAATATCAATGCCAGCCTAATGTTTATGACATGTCTAGCTTACATGTCAGTACAGCTTCGATCTCCCTGCTTACTCAGAAAATGTATTGTTTGAAGAAAATCTTTGTCAGTTTGCATCTCAGAGTGATTCAAGATGGCGCCCAACCCCAGGCGACTCTATGTGTGTGCTGGTCACAGAAGTAGATCTGCAATCACGCATTACAATCGTTCCACTCTTTTAAAACGTCTGGTCCGACAGCAACATTTCTTAATCATGTTATGCCCTTTATCATGCATCTGTACACTGTGGACGGCTCGATTGTAATCATGTATTGCCTTTCCGCTGGCTGGTTAACACGCAACAAAAGCTTCTCGCTGTACCTCGGTACATGTGACAATAAACTAAACTAACTAACTTTATTTCATACTTCTTGCATTGCATAATTGAAGATTTCCATTGGTAATCCATTGAGCGGCATGGTGGCTCAGCGGTAGAGTTGCTGCCTTACACGCTTGCAGTGTCGGAGACTCGGGTTTGATCCTGATTATGGGTGCTGTCTGTACGGAGTTTGTACCTTCACCCCGTGTCCACCAGGGTTTTTTTCCGAGATCTTCGGTTTCCTCCCACACTCCAAAGACGTACAGGTTTGTAGGTTAATTGGCTTGGTGTATGTGCAAATCGTCCCTAGTGTGTCTAGGATAGTGTTAATGTACGGAGATCACTGGTCGGCGCGGGCTCGGTGGGCCGAAGGGCCTGTTTCCGCACTGCGTCTCTAAACTAAACCAACCACAAACAGAGAGTAGTGCTGAACTACTATCTACTTCTTTTATGTCCCTCAGACTATCCTTGACTGGATTTTGCAGGCTTTACTTTGCATTAAAAGTTATTCCCTTATCATGTAAATGGATTGACTTTAATCATGTATTGCCTTTCGACTAACTGGTTAACACGCAACAAAAAGCTTTTCAATGTACCTTGGTACACGTGACGGTAAACTAAACTGAACTAAGCGGACGATGGAGAGGAATTGAGATAAGGAGTTATGGGGACATATCTCCAGAACCTACAGCTTAGGATCTGTAGTTATGTGTTCCAGTGTAGAAAAATTAAAATTGGGGATAATCAAATTGGGTTGTGATTGACAAAGTTAACAGATCCTGTTTGAAGTGACCCACTGGGTAAATTATGGAAATGTAGGGTTTATATGTTTAATGGGGTTTCAAGTAGCATTTGGTAAAGAGTCTCAAAAGGATTTCTAGGGAAATTTCGAGTGACTTAAGAGGATTGAAAGCAGTTTTAATGGCAACTCATTTGTTTCGAAATTGGCAATGAGAGTAACTGAGTGCAAAGCAAAAAAGTGCAGATGCTAAATATTTGAAATAAAAGCAAAAAGTACTGGAAATATTCTGCAAGTTAGGCAGCATCAGGCGAGAGAGAAACATGTTATTCTCGTCAATTACTCTACAGTGTGAAAACGCTCACCTTCAGATTCAGGGACAGTTTCTTCCCAGCTGTTATCAGGCAACTGAAACATCCTACCACAACCAGAGAGCGGTCCTCAACTGCTATCTACCTCATTGGTGACCCTCGGACTATGTTTGATAGGATTTTACTGGCTTTACCTTGTAATAAACATTATTCCCTTATCATGTATCTAAACACTGTAAATGGCTCGATTGTAATCATGTTGTCTTTCCGCTGACTGGTTAATACGCAACCAAATCTTTTCACTGTACCTCGGTACATGTGACAATAAACTAAAGTGAACTGAAAAAAAACCCTGAAGTTATTCCCATTTGCCCGAATTTGGCCCGTGACAATAAAGTAAACCGATGATCGATGAAAATGCTGGTTTACAAAAAAAGTGCTGGAGTAACTCCAGCCAGGCAGCATCTCTGGAGAAAAGGAACGGGTGACGTTTCGGGTCGAGACCCTTCTTCAGACCGAGAGTCAGGGGGGAGGGAGCCGGAGAGAAGGAGGAATCACAGAGGGGGAGCAGCGGGGGAGGGTGGTGCAGAGCTCCAGTCAGAGAGAGGAGGAGAACCTCTTCAAAGTAGGCATCCCTTGAGGAGATTTTGCAGCGCAGACAATAGTTGCAGAGGTGCAGTTAAAGACAGGGGACAAGATATTACCAGGCTTAGTCTGAGAACTCATTTTCATTAAAAAACTGAAAAATGCTTGTATTAAAATCATGAGGGGAATAGATAGGGTGGATGCACGGAGTCTTTTAACCAGGGTAAGGGAATCAAAAACAAGAGGGCATATGTTTAAGGTGAGAGGGGCAAGATGAAATAAGAAACTAAGGGGCGACTGTTTCACTCGGAGGGTGGTAGTGTTTTACAGCATGGAAACGGTCCCATCTCTACCTGCCTATATTCTTCTAAACCTGTCCTATCCATGTACCTGTCTGAATGTTTCTAAAAACATTGCGATCGTATCTGACTCAACTACCTTCTCTGGCAGCTTGTTCCACATACCTACCACGCTTTGCGTGAAAAGGTTACCCCTCAGGTTCTTATTAAATCTTTCCCCCCCTCCCTCACCTGGTAAGTATATGGAACGAGCTGCCAGAGGAGGTAGTCGAGGCAGGTACAACAACAGCATTTAAAAGACATTTGGACAGGTACACGGATAAGAAAGGTTTGGAGGGACCTGGTCAAACAAGGGCAAATTGGAGTAGCTGGAACATCTTGGTCAGCATGGACAAGTTGGGCTGAAGGGCCGGGGTTTCCATTTTGGAATATATAATAAACAACAATTTAGAGCTGTTCTGCTGTTTTAAAGGACACGTCAATGATATAGGTTGGTAGTGGAAAATAAAGTATTTTTCATTAAAGCATTCCCCTTGCCAAAAATGCAATGTCAAGCATCAAAGAAGATAGTTCTACAGGTTTGTTACATTCAACATTAATCCCACACATGGCTAGAGCCAAGTTCCTGAGTTCTCAGCAGCATTTGCAAAATGGAGGCAATGGGAAAGTTATCAAAGTCAAGGCACTGCAAAGTACTCAAGTATATAATTAATCCTATGGTCTGAACATTGACTCAAACATTACCTGACCTTGGGCCTATCCGTTTATTTCATTATTATTATCAGGGATGCTTGTAACTTGGCATAGTTCTGTGAATGTTGAAGGATGAAAGGAGGTGGTTCATGCATCAGTTTAGTTTAGTTTAGACATTCAGCGGGGAAACTGACCACTCGGCCCTCCGAGTCCACACTGACCAGCGATCCCCGCACATTAACACACTATCCTACACACACTGGGGACAATTTACATTTATACCAAGCCAATTAACCTACAAACCTGTACGTCTTTGGAGTGTGGGAGGAAGCCAGAGATTCCGGAGAAAATGCACGCAGGTCACGGGGAGAACGTACAAAACTCCGTACAGACAGCACCCGTAGTCAGGGTCAAACCCATGTCTCGGGCGCTGTGAGGCAGCAGCTCTACCGCTGTGCCACCGTGTCGAAGATGTGCAAGGATGTTGATTTTATAGTCTGTTTTAGATTTTAAAAGATTTTTTTAGATTTAGAGATACAGCGCGGAAACAGGCCCTTCGGTCCACCGAGTCCGCGCCGCCCAGCGATCCCCGCACATTAACACTATCCTACACACGCTAGGGACAATTTTTTAAAACATTTACCCAGTCAATTAACCTACAAACCTGTACGTCTTTGGAGTGTGGAAGGAAACCGAAGATCTCGGAGAAAACCCACGCAGGTCAAGGGGAGAACGTACAAACTCCATACAGACGGGCCTGTAGTCAGGATCGAACCTGAGTCTCCGGCGCTGCATTCGCTGTAAGGCAGCAACTCTACCGCTGCGCCACCGTGCCGCCCTGTTTATTCTCTTTTCAGGTCAGTTTAAGTTATTCACTCAGCAATGGAATTCCTACTTTACTGCACAGGAAAGAACTGCAGATGCTGGTTTAAATCGAAGATGGGCGCAAAATGCTGGAGTAACTCAGCGGGACAGGCAGCATCTCTGGAGGGAAGGAGTACCGAAACTTCACCCATTCCTTCTCTCCAGAGATGCTGCCTGTCCCGCTGAGTTACGCCAGCATTTTGAGTCCTACTTTACTGCTGTGACTTCTCAGGAGTAATTGGCACAACCTCTAGATAGGGAGTGACCCTGACTGAGCAGTGAAGGTGCTACCATGCCAAGAAGATGGTTAGTTGAGTTGAGTTTATTATTCTCACATGTACCGAGGTACAGTGAAAAGCTTTTTGTTGCATGCTAACCAGTCCGCTAAAGATCTAAAGTAGCTAACCCTTCTAAAGATCTCGTCTTTCATTTTCCGAGTTCAAAATAGATTACAAGGAAATACAGATGCTGGTTTACAAAAAAATATATAAAGTGCCGGAGTAACTCAGGGTACTGATTTTGGATGATCAACCATGATCATATTGAATGGCGATGCTGGCTCGAAGAGCCGAATGGCCTATTCCTGCACCTACTTTCTATGTTTCTAACTTAGTGGGTCAGGCAGCATCTCAGGAGAACATGTACAGGTGGCGTTTCAGGCCAGGACCCTTCATCAGATGGACGAAGGGTCCCAACCCAAAACGCCAATGGCTTCTACATTGTCACCCAAAGCGTTGACATAGATGACAAATAGCAACGGGCCCAGCACCGATCCCCAAGGCGTATTGTTAGTCACAGGCCTCCAGTCCGAAAATCAACCTTCCATCAATCGTTTAGTTGAAAACCTTTGCTCAATCCACCTTGGCCTACGTGATCTCCTGGTTGCCAAACACTTTAACTCCCCCTCCCATTCCCATACTGTCCTCTCTGTCCTGGGCCTCCTCCACTGTCAGAGTGAGGCCAAACACAAATTTGAGGAGCATCACCTCAAATTTCGCTTGGGCAGCTTACAGCCCAGTGGTTTGATTCTTGATTTCTCTAACTTCAAGTAAAGGGCCTGTCCCACTTAGGCCACAACCAACAATGGACCCGTTTCCTTGATCCTCAATACTTTTTTTGCATATCTTCCATTCATTTGTTCTATATCTCTCTACATCACTGTCCTATATCCCTCGGTTCCCTTTCCCCCGACTCTCAGTTTCGAAGAAGGGTCTCGATCTGAAAGGTCACCTATTGCTTTTCTCCAGAGATGCTGACTCCAGCTTTTTATGTCTATCTTCCACCATCACCCTCTGTTTCTTTCCATGAAGCCAATTCTCTATCCAGTCGGCTAGCACTCCCTAGTTCCCATGCAATGTAATCTTCCAGGGAAGCCAACAACAACAATTTACATCACTAATAAAAATTATTTTCTCCTTGAATGCTGATAGATCTCTGGTTGTACAGAATGTGACATTTTCTTATTTCCCAATGAGTCCTGTGAGACTGTTTATTAATTCTGATGCTGTGTTATATATTATAGATCAAGAGAAACCCAAGTACATTTCAAGTGGTAAAATGTTATTAATTCCATAAATTTAGGCCAGTTTCAAACTTAAGTCATAGTAAAAGTAAAAGACCAAATATATAGGAAGAATCTGCAGATGATGGTTTAAACCCGAAACGTCACCCATTCCTTCTCTCCAGAGATGCTGCCTGTCCTGCTGAGTTACTCCTGCTTTTTGCTATACCTTAAGTAAAAGACCAATGAGTGTAGCACCTTTCCCCAATTTTTACAATCATTTGTTGCTTACTTAAATACGCTGTCAAACATTTATTCATCCAAAGGCTCGCGCTGGCACGGTGGCGCAGCGGTAGAGTTGCCGCCTTATAGCGCCAGAGACCCGGGTTCGATCCTGTCTACGGGTGCTGTCTGTACGAAGTTTGCATGTTCTCAACGTGACCTGCATGGGTTTTCTCCGGGTGCTCCGGTTTCCTCCCACACTGGGCTGCCGGTGTAAGAAATGCATGAGTCGCTGTAAATGTAATTTACATTTAATATTTGCCAAGTTTCTAGCGATATATGGTGCCTTAGGGTCACGGGAGAGGTATATTTGTGGGTCAGGGGTGTGTTGTCGAACACAAAGTGTTGAAGTAACTCGGCGCGTCAGGCAGCATCTTGGGAGGCCACGGATAACTACATTTCGGGTTGGGACTGTAGAAGGGTCCTGAACCAAAACATCAGCCATCCACCTTCTCCAGAGATGCTGCCTAACCCATTAATTTATTCCAACACTTAGTGTCCTATTTAACTACATTGGCATTGTTTGAATAGACGATGGTTCGGATTGGGCCTGCAAAAGGGTCCCGACCTGAAATGTTGCCAAGACATGTTCTCCGGAGATGCTACTTCACCCTTTGATTTATTCCAACTCTTTGTGTTCCATTTCATGTTCAGAAGTGTTAGGAGCAGAATTAGGCCACTTGGCCCATCGTATCTACTCTGCCATTCAATTACAGCTGATCTATCTCTCCATCCAAACCCCATTCTCCTGCCTTCTCCCCATAACCCCTGACACAATAATATTGGGATTATTTGGATAGGTGATGTTGCGGGTTGGGATTGAAGAAAGGTCCCGACCCAAAACATCACCTATCAATGTTCTCCCGAGATGCTGCCTGACTGATTCACTCCAGAACTGGGTGGCACAGTGGCGTACAGTACCAGAGACCCGGGTTTGATCCTGACTACAGGTGCTGTCTGTACGGAGTTTGTACGTTCTCCCTGTGACCAGCGTAGATCTTCTCCGAGATATTCGGTTTCCTCCCACACTCCAAAGACGTGCAGGTTTGTAGGTTAATTGGCTTGGTATAAATGTAAATTGTCCCTAGTGTGTGTAGGGTAGTGTTAGTGTGTGGGGATCGCTGGTCGGTGTGGACTTGGTGGGCCGCAGGGGCCTGTTTCCAAGCTGTATCTATAACCTAAAGTGTGTGTGTGTCTGTGTGTCTGTATGTATTTTGGGGGATAGTTTAGTGTTGTTGGGTGTTGTCAGACAGTTTGGACATTGGTTTATTGTGAAGGGGAATAGATTTAAGGGGTAACTTTTTCCACACAAAGGGTGGTGGGCGTATGGAACAAGCTGCAAGGGGAGATATTTGAGGCTGGGTCTATCCCAACGTATAAGAAACAGTTAGACAGGTACATGGATAGGACAGGTTTGGAGGGATATGGAGCAAACGGAGGCAGGTGGGACTGGTGTAGCTGGGACATGTTGGTTGGTGTGGGCGTGTTGAGCTGAAGGGCCCTGTTTCCACGTCGCATCACCCTATGTTATTTTGCTCAACGTCTAGTTTATAGAGTTAGGTATTTTTCAAAAACTGTCACCATCACAACGGACATTTGCACTCATTTTTCATCCCACCCAAGAGGCTTAATTAAAGAGCTGACGGTTTGACAATATATTTGTCGGCTTTGGCAAACGGATAGAAAACCTCCGACAGGAGGAAGGTGTTGCTTCTGTGAACGAGGCCTAAATGTGCCCAACATGTGTCAGAGAAAGATAAAGCAAGCTCAGGAATTTCCCTGCTACAGCGATCATTCAATCTCCCTTCAGTATTACTGGCACTTTTAATAACACATTCTTTACGTGGGTGTACATGATTTTTTTGCTACCAATAGAAAGCAAATGAAATCTTCAGCACGTCTGCAGTTGTGTTTGATCACACTAAACGCTACGCTTTTTAAACTCAGAACAAATCATCTTCAATGGATCATTGAGAACTCTGAGCATCAGCACTTTGCAGCTGGAAAGACAGCTTCAGGCTATTTCGAAGCACTTGAAAAGGAAAAAAAGGTTGCTGTGCTGAAGATGCGACTTAGGGCATCACGGTGGCGCAGCGGTAGAGTTGCTGCCTTGCAACGCCAGAGACCCGGGTTCGATCCTGACTACGGATGCTTGTCTGCACGGAGTTTGTACGTTCTCCCTGTGACCTGCGTGGGTTCTCTCCGAGATCTTCGGCTTCCTCCCACACACCAAAGACGTACATGTATGTAGGTTAATTGGCTTGGTGTGAATGTAAAATTGCCCCTAGTGTGTTAAGGGCAGTGTAAATGAGCGGGGAACGCTGGTCGGCATGGACCTGAAGGGCCTGTATCTCTAATCTAAACTAAACTAAACAGATGATCAGACGACCTGTATGACATAGAAACATAGAAAATAGGTGCAGGAGTAGGCCATTCGGCCCTTCGAGCCAGCACCGCCATTCAATATGATCATGGCTGATCATCCGAAATCAGTACCCCATTCCTGCTTTCTCCCTGTATCCCTTGATTCCATTAGCCCTAAGAGCTAAATCGAACTTTCTCTTGAATACATCCAGTGAATTGGCCTCCACTGCCTTCTGTGGCAGAGAATTCCACAGATTCACAACTCTCTGGGTGAAAACGTTTTTCCTCATCTCAGTCCTAAATGGCCTACCCTTTATTCTTAAATTGTGACCCCTGGTTCTGGACTTCCCCAACATGGGGAACATTTTTCCTGCATCTAGCCTGTCCAACCCCTTAAGAATTTTCTATGTCTCTATAAGATCCCCTCTCATCCTTCTAAATTCCATCTCAGTCCTAAATGGCCTACCC
Organism: Rhinoraja longicauda; assembly: GCF_053455715.1. Classification (NCBI taxonomy): domain Eukaryota; kingdom Metazoa; phylum Chordata; class Chondrichthyes; order Rajiformes; family Arhynchobatidae; genus Rhinoraja; species Rhinoraja longicauda. The sequence continues at coordinate 14,251,519 of NC_135956.1, read as the reverse complement.
CTTATTCTTCGAGTGTCGGGCTGCTAAGATGCCTGAACCACTGGACGAGAGCTGGTCCAAAAGGGCAACTTTCAGTCATCCCGAGATCCCTCCGATGGCTTTGACCTATAGGGTGAAGATTTAGCAGCAATTGCCAGCATTGGACTCGAGGGGTTATAATGCCAACCTCTCGTTCCGTCTCACCTCCCAAAAATGAAACAAAACTGAAGGACCCTCTTTGGAACATAGAACAGGAACCTATAATGTTCAGCCTATAATGTTCATGCCAAACATGATACCATGTTCAACTCATCTCCTCTGCCTGCACATGGTCCATTTTCCTCCATTCCCTGCCTATTCATGTGACCATCTAAATGTCTCGCAGATGGCACTGTCATACCTGCCTCCACCACCACCCTTGGAAGTGCGTTCCAGGCACCCACCACTCTCTGTGTAAAAAAAATGCCTTGCATCACCTTTAATGGCCTACCCCTGCACCATCACCTTTAAACTTTCCCTCCTCTGGCTGCACAGCTATCCCCTCTAGTTTGACTCTCTAATCTGTTTCTGTTATGGGGAGAAGGCAGTTAGGAGGGGGAGCTAGATCAGTTATGATTGAATGGCGGAGTAGACTTGATGGGCCGAATGGCCTAATTCGGCACCTATCACTTAAGACCTAATGCCTCTCATATTTTCAATAAACGTCTGCCAGGTCAGCCTCCAAAAGTCCAGAGAAAGCAATCTGAATCTGGACATTGTCACGAGCCACAGTTGTAGTATCAATGGTGAACTGTCGTGCTCTTTCCACTCTGCCGAAAGCCTTCAAAATCACTGCAATGCTTCCTCAGTCTACCTGACTGTTTAAATTACAATTTCATTTATTGCCCAGGCCTACAGTTTTGCTGATGAATTGCCAGGGTCTGAATGAACCAAGAGCTTCATTAAAATGATAAATTCATTCATATTTCTAATAAGTGATTATTAGTTTAAGTATTTCAATCAAGGGATATTCAAGATGGCTCAGCAAGTAATGAGACCATGAGATGAGCATGTGGCGGTACTTATACGCACAAACAATAGCACTATGAAACGCAACCTCTAATATTTAGACAATTTCCAAAAGCACCATTTTACTGCGGCAACATCTGGAGACGCAAGGAACTGCAGATGTTGGAATGTCGAACAAGTTCACATGTTTTAGTAGAATTAGGCCATTCGGCCCATCAAGTCTCCTCCGCTATTCGATCAGGGCTTATCTCTGCCTCCAAATCCCATTTTCCCCGCCATCTCCCCATAACCCTTGACACCCGTTCTAATCAAGAATTTGTCTATCTCTGCCTTAAAAATATCCTCTGACAGCATCCACAGCCCCCTGACTAATGAGGTTTCTCCTCACCTCCTTTCTAAAAGAGTTCCCTTTAATTCTGAGGCTATGACCTCTGATCCTAGACTTTCCCACCAGTGGAAACATCCTTTCCACATCCACTCTATCTATGCCTTTCATTACTCTGTACGTTTCAATGAGGTCCCCCCTCAACCTTCTAAACTCCAGCGAGTACAGGCCCAGTGCTGATAAATGCTCATCATGTGCTAACCCACTCATTCTTGTAAACCTCCTCTGGACCCTCTCCAGTGCTAGCACATCCTTCCTCAGATATGGGGCCCAGATTTGCTCGCATTACTCCAAATGCGGCCTGACCAGCGCCTTATAGAGCCTCAGCATTACATCTCAAACACAAAGTGCCAAACACAGCATTACATCAACAAACACAAAGTGCAAGAGGAACTCAGCGGGTCAGGAAGCATCTGTGGAGGAAATGGACAAGCGAGGTTTCAGGTCAGGTCTTTTCTTCAGACACTGAGTCCTGTTTTCTCCAACTCGAGACCCACTCGAACTGCTGCAGAGTCCGAAGAAAGTCCCAACCTGAAACATCACCTGTCCAGTCCTTCACAAATGCTGCCTGCCCTTTGCCTTTTAGTCTGTAGCTACTAGTTGAACCAAATGCAGCCACTGATATAATTTAACCAGGATTTGATGGAAAGCAGCTATTTGCAAAATTAAATTATACGTGGGCTGAAGTCTAGAAAATAATGCTAGGGTTTGTTTCCATAGATGGAGACTTCATTGTCAATAATAACTCACTGTAAGCATGCCATTTCTGGCAGTGCGATATCTTTTCTGTTTTAGTCAGTGACGCCAGGAATGGGCCGACTGAATGGTACAACGCGCCACATTGTTGACTCCCAGCAAGATCTATCTCTCCTCCGAACCCCATTCTGCCTTCTCCCCACAACCTCTGACACCTACTAATCAAAAATCTATCTCTGCCTTAAAAATATCCACTGATGGCCTCTGCAGCCTTCTGTGGCAAAGAATTCCACAGATTTATCACCCGCTCACTAAATAAATTTCTCCTTATCTTCTTTCTAAAAGAACATCCTTTAATTCTGAGGCTATTACCTCTAGTCTTAGACTCTCCCACTTGTGGAAGCATCCTCTCCATCTCCACTTTATACAAGCCTTTCACTGTTCTGTATGTGTCAATGAGGTCCCCCCTCATTCTATTAATCTCCAGCGAGTACAGGCCCAGTGCCGACAAACGCTCACATTGGTTAGCCTACTCATTCCTGGGGTCATTCTTGTAAACCTCCTCTGGACCCTCTCCAGAGCCAACACATCCTTCCTCAGATATGGTGCCCAAAATTGCTCACAATATTCCAAATGCGGCCTTACCAAGCGCCTTGTAGTGCCTCGGCATTACATCCCTGTTTTTGTATGCAAGCCCTCTTGAAATAAATGCTAGCATTGAGTTTGCTTTCTAGGATATAACTAGTGTACAGGTGAGGCAAAGGGCTTGTTTCCGCACTGTATCTCTGAACTAAAGTAAACTCTGGCGTTAACCATGAGGAGTTTGAACATTCTCTCTCTTGGATTGGTTTCCTCCACACTCCCAATGATGAGCAAGTTGGTAAATTAATTGCTGCCGTAAATTCCCATCAATGTTTCGCTTGGTGGCAGAAGCTGGGGAAAGCTGATGGGAGTGTGGGGAGAATGAAATGGGATTCATGTCAGTTTAGTGTCAAATGGTGCTTGATGGCCAGTGCGGACTCAGTGGGCTGAAGGGTCTATTTCGGTGCTCAACTCTCTGACTCAGGAGAGCGTCAGAAAGCTTTGGAGAAACTGGAGGGGAGTTGAAGGTGATTTCAGTAATGGACCATATTAACTGAGTGGAACACAGAGGAAAAAACAGGGGCATATAGATTAATTATTGAGTGAAAATTTGGAACGTGGATTTTGCTTGCGTGTCACGAAGGGACAGAGCCGGCTGTACTTTTTGAGAAGGCTCCGCTCCTTCAACGTCTGCATAAGATGCTGAAGATGTTCTCCCAATCGGCGGTAGCCAGTGCCATCCTCTTCGCTGCCGTGTGCCGGGGCAGCAGGGAGAAAGCCGCGGAAAGCCAATAGGATCAACAAACTCATCAGGAAGGCTGGCTCCGTCCTGGGGGTGGAGTTGGATCCATGGGAGGTGGTCTTGGAGGGGAGGATGCTCCTCAAACTGCGGAGCATCCTGGACAATACCGCTCACCCCCTCCATGACACACTGGTCAACCTGAGGAGCACCTTCAGCAACAGACTGGTCCCACCAAGATGCAGCACAGAACGCCACAGGAGATCCTTCTTCCCTGTGGCTATCAAACTGTACAACTCCATCCCCTTCTGCCTCGTGGGGTAGACTGGCTCCCCCCCCCCCCCACCAATCTTTGCACATCCACAATTCTTTCCACCCATCACTTTCATTTCACGTCTCATGCATTTGTGTTTTATGACTGTCAGCAGATCAATTTCCCCTCCTGGGATAAATAAAGGTCTTTCGTATTCGATCGTTTGTATTTATTTATACCCAAAATGTTCAGTTTTCCATGTTGCTGGCAGATGGCAGTGTGACAAATACATGATAATGGGTAGGATTCAACAAAGATGGACACAAAATGCTGGAGTAACTCAGCGGGACAGGCAGCATCTCTGGAGAGAAGGAACGGGTGACACTTGGGGTCGAACCCCTTCTTCAACACGTGACTGGCAGCACAGGGGCTGAGCTGCTGCCTTACAGCGCCAGGGACCCGGGTTTCCATTCTGACTAAGGTTGCTGTCTGTACGGAGTTGATCCGTTCTCCCTGTAACCGCGTGGGTCATCTCCGGGCGCTCCGCTTTCCTCCCACACTCCAAAGACGTAGAGCTTTGTAGGTGAATTAGCTCCGATCAAACTGTAAATTGTTGCTAGTGTGTAGGATGGTGCTAGTGTAAGGGGTGATCGCTGGTCGGCACGGACTCGGTGAACTGAAGGGCCTGTTTCCGCGCTGTATCTACAAAGCCTAAAGCCTGCTGTAAAAGCCTCTTTGTAAGCAAATATTGCAGGAATCCAATAATTGTCGAGGTACCTGAATCTCCTTCCATAGTCCTACGGGATACGTGATAATCTTATGGTCTAAGGTCGTTATATCTGACGGGGAGACAGGGTACAGGGAATTCAGGAAACAGATCATTAGAAGAAGTTCCTCATCTCCCGGCAGCATCATCTCTGCTCAGCAACAGATTCCAGGAATCGGATGAGTTTTACAGGATAAACGCATCAATATATGGGCACCATGCTCACATTTTATGTACCAAAGCAGGTTTGGTCATGTTCCTTCTAACTTGGCCCATATCCCTCAAAATCGTTCTTATCTATCATACCTATCTAAATGTCTTTTAAACATTGTAATTTTCCCACCTTTTCTTTGAGATACAACGTGGAAACAGGCCCTTCGGCCTACCGAGTCCACGCCCACCAGCGATCACCTGGAAAACTAATTCTGTCCTACGCACCAGGGACAATTTTTGCAGAAGCCAATTAACCCACAAACCTGCACGACTTTGGAGTCGCAGGGAGAACGTGCAAACTCAGTGCAGACAGCACCCGTAGTCAGGATCAAACCCGGGTCTCCAGTGCTGTGAGGCAGCAACTCTACCGCTGTGCCACTAAGCCGCCTTGACTGCTTTTTTTGGCAGCTCGTTCCACACAACCATCAGCCTGTGTGTGGATAAGTTACCGGTCAGGCCCCTTTTACCTCTTTTCCTCCTTCACTTTAAATGTGTGACATCCAGTTTTGACTCCCGTTCCTGGGGAAAAGGACTTGTGACCATTCACCTTATCTGTGGTCCTCATCATTTTATAAACCTCTATAAGGTCACCCCTCAACTCCTCTCCACTCCAGGGAAAAAGCTTCCAGCCTCTCCAATTATCCATTCCTTCCTCATAACTCAACCCCTCCGGTGCCAGTGAACATACTGCAAGCCTATGGTGTCTGACAGAGCATTCATAGCAACATAGAAACAGACCACATGTAGCCTGACCACATGAGATTTGACTGTCCTTCCACCTCTGAGTTAGTTTGGGCTCCATTTCCATCAGGCAAGCACAACAAAACATGTCAAAGTCAAACACCAGTGCAGTAATGAGAGGATATTAAACTGCCAGTGGTCCTGCCTTTTGGATGAATGGTTAAGTCTATCTCTTGGCCTCTGGTCACAGAAATATAGAAAGTAGGCTATGAGTAGGATATTCGGCCCTTCAATATGATCATGGCTGACCATCCAAAATCAGTACCCCGTTCCTGCTTACTCCCCATATCCCTTGATTCCGTTAGCCCTAAGAGCTGTATCTAACTCTCTCTTGAAAACATCGCATTAACCCCATTCCCCAGTTTATTTTGCACAAACCTAATCTCTATTACACCCCCTACAACAACACCCAAATTTCACTGCCACCTGCCCTGTGTGTGAGAGGTAACTCAAAGCCTTTTGCTCTGGGCTGCCTGAACAGAATGATCTGTTGGTCTGCTGTAAGGTAGTAAAATGAATCAAAGACTCAGTCTTACAGCGTGGAAACAGGCCCCTCGGCCACATGCCCACACCGGCCAACATGTCCCATCTCCACGAGTCCAACCTGCCTGCATTTGGCCCATATCCCTCAAAACCTATCCTATCCATGTACCTGTCTAAATGTTTCTTAAACGTTATGATGGTCCCAGCCGCAACCACCTTCTCTGGCAGCTCGTTCCATACGCCCACCACCCTTTGTGTGACAAGGTCACCCCTCAGTTTCCTATTAAATCTTCTCCCCCCCCCATCCCCCTCACAGTAGCAGCAGCAGCAGCAGCAGCAGCAATCAGCAGTAGCAGCAGCAAGCAGCAGTAGCAAGCAGCACCTAGCTGTGTTGCTTGGGAAGTAGTGTGTGGGGATTGTGTGGGGATAGTAAGGAGTAAGACCTGTGTGATCTCCCGGACTAGTTTCGATCGCCTAGCTTGGGGTCGGAGAGGAATTTCCCGGATTTTTTCCCAAATTGGCCTGGGTTTTTTATCCGGTTTTTCGCCTCTCCCAGGAGATCACTCAGTTCTTTTGGGTGGGCGGTTGGAGCGGTTGGAGTAGCGGCCGGGCGGTAGGTTTAGTAACCGAGCGCGGGGCTTTGTTTGGAGAGTATGACTGCCAGGGCAGTTTTTTGTTCTGGGTGTCAGATGTGGGGAATCTGGGAGTCTGATAGTCTTCCAGACATCCACATCTGCGCCAGGTGTGACGAGATGGGGCTCCTAATGGACCGTATTAGGAACCTGGAGCGGCAGATTGATGACCTCCGTCTGATCAGGGAGAGTGAGGAGGTTATAGATAGGAGTTACAGGGAGGTGGTCACTCCTAGACCACGGGAGGTAGACAAGTGGGTCACTGTTAGGGGGGGCAAGGAACAGAGGCAGGGACTAGGGAGTACCCCGGTGGCTGTACCCCTTGGAAATAAGTGCTCCTGTTTAAGTACTGTTGGGGGGGACAGCCTACCTGGGGGCAACGACGGTGCCCGGGCCTCTGGCAAGGAGTCCGGCCCTGTTGCTCAGAAGGGTAGGGAAAGGAAGAGGAGAGCAGTAGTAATAGGGGACTCTATAGTGAGGGGGTCAGATAGGCGTTTCTGTGGACGCAGTCGGGAGACCCGGATGGTGGTTTGCCTCCCTGGTGCCGGTGTCCGGGATGTGTCTGAGCGTGTCCAGGATATCCTGAAAGGGGAGGGAGAGGAGCCAGAGGTCGTGGTACATATAGGTACCAACAATATAGGTAGGATAAGGGAAGAGGTCCTGAAAGGAGAATTCAGGGGGCTAGGAAGAGAGTTAAAAAAAAGGACTTCCAAAGTAATAATCTCAGGCTTACTGCCTGTGCCACGCGATAGTGAGAATAGGAATGGAGTGAGGTGGAGGATAAATACGTGGCTGAGGAACTGGTGCAGGGAGCAGGGTTTCAAGTTTCTGGATCATTGGGACCTCTTCTGGGGGAAGTATGACCTGTACAAAAAGGACGGGTTGCATCTGAACCCGAGGGGAACCAATATCCTGGCGGGGAGATTTGCTAAAATAACTGCGGAGACTTTAAACTAGTACGGTTGGGGGGAGGGACTCAAACACAGATAGCTAATAGGCAGTGTGTGAGGCAGGAGGCAGAAAAGGGAAACACTCAGACCCAATATGTAGGAGAGAAAGAAGGGAAAAGAAATAAACTGAGAATAAGAAATGATGGGTCCCTTAAATGTGTATATTTTAATGCTAGGAGCATTGTAAGAAAGGTGGATGAGCTTAGAGCCTGGATTGACATCTGGAAGTATGATGTTGTGGCGATCAGTGAAACATGGTTGCAGGAGGGTTGCGATTGGCAATTAAATATTCCAGGATTTCATTGTTTCAGATGTGATAGAATCGGAGGGGCAAGAGGTGGGGGTGTTGCATTGCTTGTCAGGGAGGATATCACAGCAGTGCTTTGGCAGGACAGACTAGAAGGCTCGATTAAGGAGGCTGTTTGGGTGGAACTCAGAAATGAGAAAGGTTTAGCAACACTTATAGGGGTGTATTATAGACCGCCAAATAGGGAACGAGAATTGGAAGAGCAAATATGTAAGGAGATAGCAGATATTAGTAGTAAGCACAGAGTGGTGATTGTGGGTGATTTCAATTTTCCGTATATAGACTGGGAATCACATTCTGTTAAAGGGCTGGATGGTTTGGAGTTTGTAAAATGTGTGCAGGATAGTTTTTTGCAGCAATACGTAGAGGTGCCTACCAGAGAAGGGGCAGTGTTGGACCTCCTGTTAGGAAATGAGATGGGTCAGGTGACGGAGGTATGTGTTGAGGAGCACTTTGGGTCTAGTGATCATAATGCCATTAGTTTCAATATCATTATGGAGAAGGTCAAATCTGGACCAAGGGTTGAGATTTTGGATTGGAGAAAGGCTAATTTTGAGGAGATGAGAAAGGATTTAAAAGGAGTGAAATGGAAATTGTTGTTTTATGAAAAGGATATAATAGAGAAATGGAGGATATTTAAAGGTGAAATTTTGAGAGTACAGTCTTTATGTCCCTGTTCGGTGGAAAGGAAAGAATAATAATTTGAAAGAGCCATGGTTTTCCAGGGAAATTGGACACTTGGTTCGGAAAAAGAGGGAGATATACAATAAATATAAGCGGCAGGGAGTAAATGAGGTTCTTGAGGAATATAAAGAATGTAAAAGGAATCTTAAAAAGGAAATTAGAAAAGCGAAAAAAAGATATGAGGCTGCTTTGGCAAGTAATGTAAAAGTAAACCCCAAGGGGTTCTACAGATATGTCAATAGCAAAAGGATAGTGAGGGATAAAATTGGTCCATTAGAGAGTCAGAGTGGACAGCTATGTGCTGAGCCGGAAGAAATGGGGGAGATATTAAACAATTTCTTTTCTTCGGTATTTACCGAGGAGAAGGATATTGAATTATGTGAGGTAAGCGAAACAAGTAGAGTAGTGATGGAAATTAGGAGGATTAAAGAAGAGGAGGTACGGACACTTTTGAAGAATATAAAAGTGGATAAGTCTCCAGGTCCTGATAGGATATTCCCTAGGACATTGAGGGAAGTTAGTGCAGAAATAGCAGGGGCTATGACGGAAATATTTCAAACGTCATTAGAAACAGGGATGGTGCCGGAAGATTGGCGCATTGCGCATGTTGTGCCTTTGTTTAAAAAAGGTTCTAAAAGTAAACCTAGCAATTATAGACCTATTAGTTTGACGTCTGTGGTGGGAAAATTAATGGAAAAGATACTTAGGGACAATATATATAATTATTTGGATAATCAAGGCCTGATTAGAAACAGTCAACATGGATTTGTGCCTGGAAGGTCATGTTTGACTAATCTTCTTGAATTTTTTGAAGAGGTTACCAGGGAAATTGATAAGGGCAAGGCTGTGGATGTTGTCTATATGGACTTCAGTAAGGCATTTGACAAGGTTCCACATGGAAGGTTGATTAAGAAGGTTAAATCGTTGGGTATTAATAGTGAGGTTGCAAGATGGATTCAACAATGGCTGAATGGGAGATACCAGAGGGTAACGGTTGACAATTGTATGTCAGGTTGGAGGCCAGTGTCTAGTGGAGTGCCCCAAGGATCTGTGTTGGGTCCACTGTTGTTTGTCATTTACATTAATGATCTGGATGATGGTGTGGCAAATTGGATTAGTAAATATGCAGATGATACTAAGATAGGTGGAGTAGTTGATAGTGAGGTAGATTTTCAAAGTCTACAGAGACTTGGGCCTTTTGGAAGGGTGGGCTGAAAGATGGCAGATGGAGTTTAATGCTGATAAGTGTGAGGTGCTGCATTTTGGTAGGACAAATCAAAATAGGACGTACAGGGTAAATGGTAGGGAATTGAGGAATGCAGTGGAACAGAGGGATCTGGGAATAACTGTGCATTGTTCCCTGAAGGTGGAATCTCATGTGGATAGGGTGGTGAAGAAGGCGTTTGGTATGCTTGCCTTTATAAATCAGAGCATCGAGTATAGAAGTTGGGATGTAATGTTGAAATTGTACAGGGCATTGGTGAGGCCAAATCTGGAGTATGGTGTGCAGTTCTGGTCGCCAAATTATAGGAAGGATGTCGACAAAATGGAGAGGGTACAGAGGAGATTTACTAGAATGTTGCCTGGGTTTCAGCACTTAGGCTACAGAGAGAGGTTGAACAGGTTGGGTCTTTATTCTTTGGAGCGTAGAAGGTTGAGGGGGGACTTGATAGAGGTTTTTAAAATTTTGAGAGGGACGGACAGAGTTGACGTGGGTAGGCTTTTCCCTTTGAGAGTGGGGAAGATTCCAACAAGGGGACATAGCTTCAGAATTGAGGGACAAAGGTTTAGGGGTAACATGAGGGGGAACTTCTTTACTCAGAGGGTTGTGGCTGTATGGAATGGGCTTCTGGTGGAAGTGGTGGAGGCTGGCTCGATTTTATTATTTAAGAGTAAATTGGATAGGTATATGGATAGGAGGGGATTGGAGGGTTATGGTCTGAGTGCAGGTAGATGAGACTAGGTCAGGGAGAATGGTCGGCGTGGACTGGTAGGGCCGGACAGGCCTGTTTCCATGCTGTAGTTGTTATATGTTATATGTTATTAACCCCTATGTCCTCTTGTTCTAGATTCCCCTTCTCTGGGCAAGAGACTGTGCTTCTACCCGATCTATTCCCCTCGAGATTTTGTACACCTCGATAAAATGAAGTTCAAAGATTTCCTGCCATTAAAAACAGGACCACCATAATCCTCTCAGATTTCTGAGTTTATTCTCTGTAAACGGCTTCTCCTGTTCCCTCTGTGTAAATATTAGGGCCAAAGACCGATGAATGGTTTTTGACAATTGCAAACACCATTGCCACCAGCAAAAAACTAATTCAAAGAAGGTACACCTCAGTACACCTTTTATTCCGTTCCAAGGTCTTTGTACAGAAGCAAACAAATTAAACCTATTTCCCATTGCTATCAATTTAATTCGACCAGTCTGCCACATACGCATTACTGCAGGCGGAAAGGTAACTTGTACTAAAGAACACGAGATTAAAAAGCCGCGTGGAATGCACACATGTGGAATTCAATTTAAAGCAGTCAGTCCCAGCTGAATGTACCTGGTTTACATTCAAGATGCTTAGAAAGAAGTGAATGTATAGATGGAGCCAAACAGTGGCACGGTGGCGCAGCGGTGGAGTTGCTGCCTAACAGCCCCTTAGATCCAGCTTCCATCCTGGCTCCGGGCGCTCGTCTGTACGTTCTCCCCATGACCTGCGGGGGTTTTCACGAGTTCACAAGTTATAGGGGTAGAATTGGGCCATTCGGCCCATCGAGTCCACTCCACCAAACAATCATAACTGATCTCTGACACCTAATCCCATTTTCCTGCCTTCTCCCCATAACCCTTGACACCCGGGTTTTCTCCGAGATCTTCGCTTTCCTCCCGCACTCCAAAGACGTACAAGGGTTTGTCGGTTAATTGGCTTGATAACAATGTAAAAAAATGTCCGTAGTGTAGGACCGACCGTGGGAGAATAAAGAGGGAAGAAGAATGGACTTTATTGCCCTCCATCACAGTGATGAATGTGGAATCCGCTGTGGTGGAAGTTTATGTTAACTTTCATGTAGTTGTATGTCTTGGTACTTTTTTTTAGTATGGCTGTATGGTAATTGAGTTTCACCGTACCTTCATTGGTACATGTGACCATAAACAGACCTTGAAATCTTGAACTTTGATAGTGTTAATGTGCGGGGATCGCTGGTCGACGTGGACTCGTTGGGCCATAGGGCCTGTTTCCGCGCTGCATCTCTAAACTAAACCGAATTAAACTAAAATGTTCTAATGAAGGAGTCCGTTGAGGAGAGAGTAAAAAACAGGGGACTATAAATGAATCATTGTTTCAATTAGTCTCATTCTCATGCAAAGAAAGCCTTAATTACAAGCAGCACTCAACAGCCTCGGGCAGAAACTTTCTACCCTTCACTCTACGAGCCAAGGACAAAGCTACAGAGGAGCTCTAGGGCTCCAGATGAAGTGCGTTCAATCTTATGAATGGAAATGAAAATGAAATACACGCAGAGGCTTTCACTAATCTAATCAGTCACAGAGTGACACAGCGTGGCAACAGGCCCTTCGGCCCAACTTGCCCACACCGGCCAACATGTCCCAGCTACACTAGTCTCACCTGCCTGCCATATCCCTCCAAACCTGTCCTATCCATGAACCTGTCTAACTGATTCTTAAACCTGCCTCCACTCCTTCCTCTAGCAGCTTGTTCCATACACCCACCGCCCTTTGTGTGAAAATGTTACCCCTCGGATTCCTATTAAATCTTTTTCCCTTCACCTTAATCCTATGTCCTCTAGTCCTCGATTCATCTACTCTGGGCAAAAGACTCTGTGCATCTACCCGATCTATTCCTCTCATGGTCGTATACACCTCTATAAGATCACGCCTCATCCTCCTGTGCTCAAAGGAATCAAGTCCCAGCCTACTCAAACTTTCCCAACAGCTCCTACCCAGGCAACATCCTTGTAAATCTTCTCTGTACCTTTTCCAGCTTGACAACATCATTGATTTAAAAATAATCGCTTAAAAATTAACTACTTCCCATATCTGAGGAAGGATGCGCTGGTGTTGGAGAGGGTCCAGAAGAGGTTTACGAGCATGATCCCAGGGATGATTGGGTTAATGCATGAGGAGCATTTGATGGCTCTGGGCCTGTACTTGTTGGAGTTTAGAAGGATGAAGAGGGACCTCATTGAAACTTACCAAACAGTAAAAGGCCTGGATAGAGTGGATGTGGAGAGGCTGTTTCCACTAGTGGGAGAGTCTAAGACCAGAGGCCACAGCCTCAGAACAAAAAGAACGTACCTTGAGAGTGGAGTTGAGGAGGAATTTCTTTGGTCAGTGGGTGGTGAATCTGTGAAATTCATTGTCACAGAAGGCGGTGGAGGCCAGGTCATTAGGTATTTTTGCAGGGGATATTGATAGGCTCTTGATTAGTGTCAAACGTTATTGGGAGAAGGCAGGAGAATGCGGTTGAGAGGGAAAGATAGATCAGCCACAATTGAATGGCAGAGTAGACTCGATCAGCCAAATAGACCGGAGAAAACCCACACAGGTCACGGGGAGAACGTACAGACAGCACCCGTAGTCAGGATCGAACCCGGGTCACTGGCGCTGTAAGGCCGCAACTCTACCGCTGCGCCACTGTGCAGCCCCCACTTAACTACGTCATGAGTGTCAACAAGGTCTACAACCTCTGGCTGTTCTCCCCCCCCCCCTTCAGAATGCACTGTTAACTGCCAGAGACCCATATATGTGAATGATTCGGATAGAGTACAATTATTAAATACTACCATCATTAGTTTTAGTTTTTAGTTTCAGTTTCCGAGAAACAGCATCGAAATAAACCCTCTGGGCCATTAAGTCCACACCGACAATCAGTCACCCATTCACACTGGTTCTGTTATCCCAATTTCCCATCCACTCCCAATACTTCGGGGGTAATTTACAGAGGCAATTAACGTACCAGCCCACACGTCTTCGAAATGTGGGAGGAAACCGGAGCACCTGGGGGAAACCCACACAGTCACAGCGAGAACGTGCAAACTCCACACAGACAGAACCCAAGATCAGGATCGAACTTGGGTCACCTGCGCTGTGAGACAGCAGCACTATCGGCTGCGCTACCCTTGCAACATCATAAGGTCATAAGGAATAGGAATAGAATTAGGCCATTCGGCCCATCAAGTCTATGCCATTTAATCATGGCTGATCTATCTCTCTCTCCTAACCCCATTCTCCTGCCTTCTCCCAACTGTGACACCTGTACTAATCAAGAATCAATCTATCTCTGCCTTAAAAATATCCACTGACGGCCCCTACAGCCTTCTGTGGCAAAGAATTCCACAGATTCACCACCCTCTGACTAAATTAATTTCTCCTCATCTTCTTCCCAAAAGAAAGTCCTTTACTTCTGAGGCTACGACCTCTAGTTTTAGACTCTCCCACTAGTGGAAACATCCTCTCCACATCCACTCTATCCAGGCCTTTCACTATTCTGTACGTTTCAATGAGGTCCCCCCTCGTTCTTCCAAACTCCAGCGAGTACAGGCCCAGTGCCGACAAACGCTCATCATAGGTTAACCTACTCATTCCTGGGATCATTCTTGAAAATCTCCTCTGGACCCTCTCCAGAGCCAAGCACCTCATTCCTCAGATATGGTACCCATATCTAGGAGTTAGGAATCTTCCCACATTCATTATGTGCTTGGGGCATTCACTGCAGCCAATGTCACACACTCTTAGCCCACAATTTCCCGTTTATCCAATTAACGTTTGCAAAATCTCCAGAGTCGAGGAGGATGTTATTTTGTGATGGTGGATCCTGGCGCACAGTGGAAACAGCACATTCCGAACCTGTAGCCGAGAATTGGCTGACTCACGTGGAGAGGACGATGGTTGATGTGGGAGATTGAAACTGTAATACGGGTGTAATGGGGATGCACCTTTGAGGCAAGAGGCCAAGGAATGCTATTAAGCTGAGGGAAACAAAAAAAGCTGCATCTGACTGACTCAAATATCAACAGTGGGCTTTGTAAAACGAAAGTGCTCTGACGTTCGACTTCAGAGATACAGCGTGGAAACAGGTCCTTCGGCCCACCAAGTCCATGCCAACCAGCGATACATTAACTCTATCCTACACACTAGAGACAATGTCTTTTTTTACAATTTACCAAAGCCAATTGACCTACAGACCTGCACGTCTTTGGCGTGTGGGAGGAAACCGGAGAAAACCCACGCAGGTCACGGGGCGAACGTACAAACTCCGTACAGACAGCGCCCGAGGTCAGGTTTGAACCGGGTCTCTGGCGCTGTAAGGCAGCAACTTTACTGCTGGCTTACAGCGCAACTGTGGCACTGTGCTGCCTTAGTAGATAACTGCAAACACCCCTCATTCTGGAGAACACAAAGGTCATCAAAAGAAAACCGCAACCTTGCAGCGTTGGAAATGTAATTTGATCCAAATTTGGAAGAAAAAAACCAAGTAAGGTTAGTGAAATGGCTTGAAATTGAGACTGACAGCCAGAGCCCACAAGTCACTGAATTTTCCCTCGGCTGAGTCTGAGAGCAAAGGTGATGTGCCCTGCATTTGCAACAGGAATGTGTATGAAAGGACGGCAGCTGCTGGTTTAAACCAAAGATAGACTCACAAAGCTGGAGTAACTCAGCGGGTCAGGCAACATCACTGGAGAGAAGGAATGGGTGACGTTTCGGGTCGAGACCCTTCTTCAGACATGCAAACAGGAAAATGCACAACTCAAGTGTGCAACTGGAGAGCTGCAGGCAGTCGATTCTCCTGACGTTAAGACTTGGTACAAAATCATGCAATTTACCGCTTAATCACAGCGGCGGGGCGAGTACAGGGGCGAGGCGAGTGTTTTGCGGAAAAATGTGAGGCAAAATCAAAATGGCGGAAATGAAATAAGAAAGCGGAAACTTTCCGCCAAATTCGGAAGGGTTGGGAGGTCTGCAGCACGATTGAATTGACTATTGCACACGGACGTCAGGAGATGTATCTTGTACATATTCTGCTCACAGGGCAGTGCTAACATTCACATCAGTACTGGAGCCACAATACCCGACCACATGGGAACTTGACACCAGTTCAGTCTTTGACGTCATACTGGAGCTCTCTCCAATTACTTATTGGATCTCTGATGCGATTTGTTTCCCCTACAATGTGTTTAAATAATTTAGTACGGTGTGGCTCAGCTTTGTATACAGACAAAACAGAATGCAAGGAGGCTGTGCCAAGGTCATTTAAAATAATGAAAGCCTTGTCCTTCCTTGCGATCTTAATCCACTTCAAACTTAGTTGGATACTGATGCTCCAATCGATGTACTTTTTTGTAGTTTAGTTTAGTTTTGGGCGGCACGGTGGCGCAGCGGTAGAGTTGCTGCTTTACAGCGAATGCAGCGCCGGAGACTCAGCTTCGATCCTGACTACGGGTGCTGCACTGTAAGGAGTTTGTACGTTCTCCCCGTGACCTGCGTGGGTTTTCTCCGAGATCTTCGGTTTCCTCCCACACTCCAAAGACGTACAGGTATGTAGGTTAATTGGCTGGGTAAATGTGAAAATTGTCCCTAGTGGGTGTAGGATAGTGTTAATGTGCGGGGATCGCTGGGCGGCGCGGACTTGGTGGGCCGAAAAGGCCTGTTTCCGGCTGTATATATATGATATGATATGATAGAGATACAGTGCAGAAACAGGCCCTTTGGTGCTGGCTGTCTGGAGTTTGCACATTATCTCTGTGACCACATGGGTTTTCTCCGGGTGTTTACTTTAGAGGTACAGCGCGGAAACAGGCCCTTCGGCCCACGGTGTCCACGCCAACCAGTGATCCCCGCACCCTAACGCTATCAAACACACACGAGGGACAATTTACAATTTTACCAAACCAATTAGCCTACAAACCTGAACGTCTTTGGAATAAAGCACTTCTCTCTCTTAGTGGCGGCACTGCGTAGCAGCTGCGCCTCACCTGCAGTCCGTTTGTCTTTTGTGTTTTTGTCTTAATTGTAGTGTTTAGATGTGATGTAGTGTTTTTTATGGTTGTGTACTATGTGGGGGAGGGGGGGGGGGGGGAACTGTAAAACTGTATTTTCCGAACGGAGACGCAACCTTTTTTCTGGGCCGTGTCTCCGTTCCCGCTGCGGCCTACCATCGGCCAAACACCTGGAGCTGGCGGCCTCCACCTGGGACCACCTGGGCTCTGGTTCGCAGAGCCCGCGGGACCGGACTTACTATCCGGGATAGTCAGGATCGAGCCCGAGTCTCTGGTACTGTAAGGCAGCAACTCTACTGCTGCGCCACCGTTTCACTTGATATCCGCAAGATGGCGGCATCACATGGCACATATGGTAAGATTTTACTGAATTGTAAGCAAAAAACAAATTTCACTCTACCTAGGTACATGTGACAACAAAGTACAATTGAACCCACCTTCTCTATTCCTCGGGTTTATTTTAACTTCTTAAGTTATGCTGAAGTATTAACTTCAGCACTTCCATTGAAAAAAAGCCCAGGTAAAAGGAAATGGTAGATATTCATTTTAAATGGGAACAGTAATTGGGGACTGACAGGTAATAGGTGGAAATAGACACAACATGCTGGAGTAACTCAGCGGGGCAGGCAGCACCTCTGGAGAGAAGAAATGGGTGACGTTTCGGGTCAGACTTCAGTCCGAAGAAGCGTCTCGACCCGAAACGGCACCCATTCCTTCTATCCAGAGATGCTGCCTGGCCCGCTGAATTACTCCAGCATCTTGTGTCTATCATCGGTTTAAACCAGCATCTGCAGTTCCTTCCTACACAGGCAATAGGTGGATACGGGTGAGGGAGGTTTGAGGGGGAGAGGTGTGGACAAAGGCTTGAGATGAAAAGCGGGCAAAAAGGTGTCATGTAAGGAGACAAGAGGAGTGAAATATAAAGCCAGAGGTAAGGTCATAGGAGAAAGGTGGTAGGAATAGGGGGGGGGGGAGGGGAGTTGGGGGAAAAGGGGGGTTAGATAGTGGGAGAGATGGGTGTGGACCAGGGTGGTCTCAGGGGGTCTCAGGGAAAAGAGAGGAGGAAAATGAGAGGCATTGCTTATAATTGGACTTAAAACACACTTACTTAAAATTCTTGTATCTGTTAGACCGGACACTACCAAGTAAAGTCCATCTCACAATTCAATAAAACACCTGTTTAAATTTCAGTGACCTCCCACAGTACTTGACATATGAGGCATCATTTTTCACTGATTGCTGCCAAATCAGTAGAATCCAGTAACTTATTCAATAGATAGTATAAGAAGATAACTGCAGATGCTGGTACAAATCGAAGGTATTTATTCACAAAATGCTGGAGTAACTCAGCATTATTCAATAGATCCTGTTTAATTGCTGAGACTTGTCCTTTTCACCAAACTGCGTATTTTCTCTGTTTGGTTGCCCGGTTGACTGTACCATTATAAAACCTTTTTTTCCCCTCATCACACCATAATTTCAAAAAGGCATATTCATACACATATTCAAGAACCTCGTGACCTGGTGCCAAGACAACAACCTCTCTCAATGGCGGCAAGACAAAGAAGAAGGTGATCGACCCTGGTATGCATCGATGGCGCCAAAGCAGAGATAGAAACATAGAAAACAGGAGCAGGAGTAGACCATTCGGCCCTTCGTGCCAGCACCACCATTCAATATGATCATGGCTGATCATCCAAAATCAGTGCCCCGTTCCCGCTTTCTCCCCATATCCCTTGATTTTGTTAGTCCTAAGAGCTAAATCTAACTCTCTCTTGTTGATGGTTGAAAGCTTCAAGTTCCAAGGGGTGAATATCACCAACAACTTGGCCTGGATTACATATATCAAAGCAAAGGCCAAGAAAGCACACCAATGCCTCTACTTCCTTAGAAGGCTTAGTAAGTTCGGCACGTCCCCGACAACTCTCACCACCTTCTACAGAAGCGCCATAGAAAGCATTTTAGCTGGATACATCACACCATAGTTTGGGAACAGCTTCATCCAATACCGCAAGAAATTGCAAGGAATTGTGGACGCAGCCCAGACCTTCACATCTATTTCATTGGAGATCTTCGGACTATCTTCACTGGATTTTTCTTGCACTAAAGGTTATTCTCTTTATCACGTATCTGTACACTCTTTCCTCCGACTGGTTAGTACGCAACACTGTACCTCAGCACACATGACAATAAACTAAGCTAAGCTACAAAGTACATGTGAAAAATCGTAAAAATCTACAAAAGCTTTGCATCAGCTTTTGTTCTGCCACTGTGATAATGCCTGTTGACATTTTCTCCGCTGGGAATCCTCGTTGCCCGGTGCCTAGAAAATATCTGCACTGATTCCGTGTAAAAACACACAGAAGAAACAATGATTAATCTTGAGAACTTCCAAGAATTTGATCTCATCTGATGTTCGAGATGTGTGACTCACACTCCAGCAACCTGGGTTTGATTCCCATATTTGGATGCTGTCAGCACATTCAGGGTTACTACTGTCATGTGTTCCCAGGTACAGTAGCTTGGTTTTGCATGCTACCCAAACAGATCAGCATGGATATTAATTGTAAATTGCCCCTCTGTGTGTGTGCAGGATAGTGTTAGTGTGGGGGGGAATCCCTGGTCAGCGCGGACCTGCTAGGCTGAAGGGCCTGTTTCCACGCTGTATCTCTAAACTAAACTAAACTAAACAACCCCTAATGTGGTGAAATGGCAAAATAATCCAAGGCCAGTTGAGAGGTAAGCGAGAGAGTTTAATTTGAAGGGCTACAGCAAGAGGAGGAAAGGGACTGATGAAATTGCTCTACCAGGAGGCCAACATGGATTCGATGGGAAAATGACCTCCTTTTGTTTAGTTTAGTTTAGAGATACAGCACAGAAACAGGCCCTTCGGCCCACTGAGTCCGGGCTGACCAGCGATCACCCCGTACTCTGGCACAATCCTGCTGCACACTAGGGACAATTTACAATTTTTGCCAAGCCAATTAGCCAACAAAACCATACGTCTTTGGAATGTGGGAGGAAACTGGAGTACCTGGAGAAAACCACGTGGTCACAGGGAGAACGTACAAACTCCGTACAGATAGTACCCGTAGTTAGGATCAAACTTGGGTCTCAGGCACTGCGAGATTGCAACTCTTCCGCAGCGCCACCAGACCGCCCTATATAGTTAATCGGCACAAGTTGTACTTAATGTCCGTAAGATGGTATCACTTGTCACGAATGGTAAGATTTTCCTGAATTGCACACGAAAAACAAATTTCCTCCCACACTCAAAGACGTATAGGTGTTTAAGCTAATTGGCTTGGTATGCATGTAAATTGTTGGTAGTGTGTGTTGGATAGTCAAGTCAAGTCAAGTCAAGTCAATTTTATTTGTATAGCACATTTAAAAACAACCCACGTTGACCAAAGTGCTGCACATCTGATTAGGAAAAAAAAAAAGAAACATACAGTGGCAGGCAGCCAAACACAACGGCGCGGCCATCTTGAACAAAATGTTTAACTAAAGCAGAATGGTGTCCTGCGGCCGCGCCGCACCGGGCGATGGAAGGCCCCGCGGCCGCGCCGCACCGGGCGCTGTTCAGTCTAAACAAAACACCTGGAGAAAATCCACACGGTTACCGGGAGAACGCGCAAACCCTGTACCGACAGCACACATCGTCAAGATCGAACCCAGCTCACCTGCACTGTCAGGCAGCAAATATATCGGTGTGCCCCAAAAATGTTTCCCTTAGTTGAGAAACCCAGAACCAGGTTTCCTGGTCTCAGAATGAAGGGTGTACTGAAATGGGGAGAAAATGTCCTCACTCAGAGAGCGGTGAAACTTTGGAATTCTGTATCACCCCCCCCCCCCCCCCCCCACCCCCACCCCCACCCCCATCCACCCACCGAGCTGCAGAGCCTTAATAATTGATTTAACTGATTGATAGGCCTGGATATTCAGGCAATCCAGAAATATAGGAATACTGCAGAAAACTGATGTAGAGAGGAATAGCCATTACTTTGATGAATGGCTCTTATTCAAATGTTGCTTATGTGAAACTGGTATAATTGAAGAACTTGTATGGTATAACTTTAGCACGCAAATGAGGAATGAGGAATATTGTTTAAATAGTAATATCTTGGATTTATTCAACATCTTTCTTGCAGTCACCTTTTTTCTTTTCGCACTTGTGTGCGGCATGATTGTATACATGTGTAGTTTGTTCAGATTTAATTGGACAGGGCGGCACGTAGAGCAGTAGAGTTGTTCCCTTGCAGCGCCGGAGGCCCGGGTTCATTCCTGACCAAGGGTGCTGTCGGAACAGATTTTGTACGTTCTCCCTGTGACCTGCGAGGGTTTCCACCGAGATCTTCGGTTTCCTCCCACACTCCAAAGTCGTACAGATTTGTCACTCAATTGGCTTGGTATAAGTGTAAATTGTCCCTAGTGTATGCAGGATAGTGTTAATGTGTGGGGATCGCTGGGGGGTATGGACTCGGTGGGCCGAAAGGCCTGTTTCCGCGCTGTATCTCTAAACTAAACTAAGTACGCAAACGAAAGCTTTGCACTGAACCTCGATACATGTGACAACAATAAACCACACGTGAAAACGCACATCTCCAGATTCAGGGACTGTTTCTTCCCAGCTGTTATCAGGCAACTGAACCATCCTACCACCACCAGAGAGTAGTCCTGAACTACTATCTACCTCATTGGTGACCATCGGAATATCCTTGACCCGACTTTGCTGGCTTTACCTTGCACTAAATGTTATTCCCTTATCATGTACCTGTACACTGTAAATGGCTCATTGTAATCATGTATTGTCTTTCTGGACTGGATAGCATGCAACAAAAGCTTTTGATTCTACCCTGGCACATGTGACAAGAAATAAACCAACACTATATGTCAATCCCAAGAGTCTTTGTAGATTCATTAAGACACAAAATATATATAAAATCACAACAGGACTTCTTAGGACAGATTAGCAAAGACACTTTTGAGGATTTGAGCGGCTATTTTAAGGTATTTTAAAATAAGGTGATGAGGTAGAAGGATATAAAGTTTTAGTGAATTAAAGAGACAAAGGGCAAAGATGCTGAAGTCCGATTGCTTATATTTCAACAAATAAAACTGGGGGTGTACTAGTAAGAAATGAAAGAAAGACCTGCATTTATACGATCTTTCAGGTAATTCCAATTAATTTATCTTCGACGATGAACTTTGGAAGCATACACCTGTTGTAATGCAATGGTGGACCACATCACCTTTCTATGTCCTCCAGAGATGCTGCCAGACCCACTGAGTTACTTGTTTGGCTCAAGAGTGCATTGGTCAGCGTTTCCTGAGCTCCTGACACAAGGTCTTGATTTTCCGTGAGCAACCTTGCCATTGGACAGAAGGTGGACACAATAAGCTGGGGTAACTCAGCGGGACAGGCAGCATCTCTGGAGAGAAGGAATGGGGGACGTTTCAGGTCGAGACCCGTCTTCAGACTGGGTTGGTTACTCCAGCTTTTTGTGTCTATCTTCGGTTAAAAACAAGCATCTGCAGTTCCTTCCTACACTTACAAGTGGGCAGACTACTTAAGGTTATTGTTAACACATCCTCAACCTCAGCACCAAAATAAACCATAAATTCTTTATACATGCGCTGTGTTTTTTTTACCTCAACAAGATGTCTTTAAGAGTCAAATCTCTGAAGTCGATGGGGAGATCTTCAATATGTAAATTGACAGAAATGTTCCTTGCTCTCCTCATTTTGAATGTAAATGACATGCAGTGGTGTGAAAAAATAGGATACACTTGTATCCTCAGCATCATTGGGTAACGAGGCACAGTGTATATTCTAAAAGAGGTATGATTATTCCTGGAACATGTTTATGCTCCCAAAAATAACTTCATTCTACATATTAGTAGTCTATTGCTTCGGTCTTTGTGATGTACTTTGACTGTAATGATCTTTCTTTTCAAATCCATAATCAAGTTGACCTTACAGGTGCTGCTCAGCGTGTTGATCTTGCAAGGAACGCCGCATTTTCCAAAGGGAGATTAGTCTTGCAGCAGAATATTGACCCTCAAAGTGATCTTTCACTGATACAAATTATAGTTTTTAATCTGCACTCAGTGGATCATACCCGAGGCAATGCTTTATTCGGTTTGGCAGCAATTATCTAAAAAACTAATGGACGTGTCTGTGTGTAGTTTGCCAAATTGAGCACAGGCCATCAGCTGAAGGACAGGACTAAAGATCTAGCCCATCAATCTTTCCAGCTAACTCCATCAATCTTTCAGGCAATCCTCTATTCGAACGGGCAGTATACACATAATCTGCTACGGCGACTTAGTTTGAGTCTGTGGAATTCAAGTTCATTATTTATTTAACCTGTTAACCACATAATGATTCAATCTTGTAACGGTCCCTACAAACTATGGTTGAACCCAAGAGGAAATAACAACCGTCTTGCTTTTTTTGGTTTGACATCCATAATATAGTTTAGTTCAGGAAAAAAACCTGCAGATGCTGGTTTAAATCGAAGGTAGACACAAAATGCTGGAGTAACTCAGCGGGTCAGGCAGCATCTCGGGAGAGAAGGAATGGGTGACGTTTCGGGTCGAGTCCCTGCTTCATATAGCTTAGTTCAGTTTGGTTTAGAGACACAGCACAGAGGCCCTTTGGCCCATCGAGTCTGTGCCGGCCAGCGATCCCTGCACACTAACACTATCCTACACACTAGGGACAACTCACAATTAGACCAAGCCAATTAACCAACAAACCTGTGCATCTCTGGTGTGGGAGGAAACCGGAGGTCCCGGAGAAAACTCACGCAGGTCACAGGGAGAACGTACAAACTCCGTACAGACAGCACCCATAGTCGGGATCGAACTTGGGTCTCTGGCACTGCAAGGCAGCAACTCTACCACTGCGCCACCGTGCCAACCCAGTGGACTACCTTTCTCCAGAAATTCAGCCACACTCCAAACAATCGCCACCACTCACTTGAGGCATGATTGGCGCACATTTAGTTTATAGAACAATAGCTTATTGTACCCTGGGGCAGGATTTCTGAATGGCTAAAGTACGATCACTTAAAATGAATTAGTTTTCACCACAAGAGAGCTACTGATGGCAATGAATAATCTTGTGCACCAATGTGCAGGCCAATGGGTCCACGATGCAGAGTGATTTATCTGACAGAAACTGTGGTTAATCCAGAGTTAGTACTAATCATGGTGACAGTAGTCAAGTATAATCAAGTGCTTAAAATAAGGTTGTGCTTTATTTTACTTTAAAGTGAGTGATGTTAAACCTAATACGACAGCTGATATGTCAGATTTGGAATTCCTTCATCACTGAACCCTGGACCTTATGAATTGCATCTTCTCCAACATTTATTTTTATTGTTATGGGCTCAACACTGAACTTAACTCGTAACATTTCATCCTTAAAGCAGTCCTATAACTCCAACGGCGGCCTGCCATTGACTGCTTCAGAAATGTGTAGGCAGGAACTGCGGATGCTGATTTAAACTGAAGATAGACGCAAGAACAAGATTTAACAAGATGTTAAGGCCCTGTCCCACTTAGACGATTTTAAGGCGACTGGCAGCGACTAGGCTGTCGTCGAACATTCGCTGGGGTGTCGTGGGCATGATCGTGAGGAGTCTTCAATGAATCGTAGTGGATCTCGACGCGTCGCGGAAAAAATTTCCAGATAGAAATTTCTCGGCGACAGCTGGCTTGTCGCCAGGTATCGTTGCTTATTGCGGGTGCTGTCGCATGCTGTCCCCAGGTTTGCTAGGTTGTCGCAGATGCATTTAGAAGCACGGAATATTAAATTAAGAAAAGGCATTTGAAGATACCAGAAGATAGTTTTGTTTAACCAATTTATTTGCCGTCAGGACCATTTGACAGGTAGATTGGAGGCGACAGTTTGACGGTCAGGTAAGCGTGGGAATTTTGCGATGTTTCCGAAGATGGTGTAATCTCTTAGCCAGGTGCTAGTTTCACAAAAAAAGTAACTTGTATCGACCTGACTCGGCATTGCCGTGGTCACTGTCGTAGGGTAAAAGAACGAATGAATGAAAGATATGCAAAAAGATAACAGTGGTAAAGGAAACAGGCTACTGTTAGCTGTGGGCTAGGTGAAAACGAGTTACACACAACGAAACTCGACACAAAAGGCTGGAGTAACTCAGCAGGTCAGACAGCCATTTGCAGCAACTTGACTATTACTTTGGCCTCATTGAGCTCACATCTGCAACTATACGCACATTTGGGGTAGGAATAAACAAAACCAGTTGCTCCCAACGAATGTTTTAAAATCAATTACGATATTGTTACACAATAATATATTATCTACTGGATTTGATTTATCTGCTGGAGGATCCCAGCTCGTTCAGAAACATTTGAGATGGGATCTATTGCAACGTTTAAGAAACATTTGGACAGGTAGATGGGTACAGAGGGCATAGGTTCAAGGTGAGGGGGGAATGATTTAATAGGCACCTGGGGGATACCATTTTTTATACAAGGGGTGGTGGATGTATGGAACGAGCTGCAGGAGCAGGTAGTTGAGCCAGGTACTATTGCAACGTTTAGGAAACATTTGGGCAGGTACATGGATAAGATAGGTTTAAAGGAATATGAGCCAAATGCAGGCAGGTGAGACTAGTGTAGATGGGACATGTTGGCCGGTGTGGGCAAGTTGGGCCGAAGGGTCTGTTTCCATGCTGTATCACTCTATGACTCAATGATTATGGCTGTTTGTTTCAAATTGATCATTAAAATTTGTTCTAACAACATTTCAATCTGAAACTCTATATAATGGATCATCACCCTATCTACCCGAGATGCCACTTACAATGAACTATGTACCTGCACGCCTAGATCCCTCTGCTCTACTACACTCCCCAGAGCCCTACCGGTTACTGTGTAGGTTCTGCCCATGTTAGTGCTCCCAAAATGCACACCTCACATTTCTCTGCATTAAATTTCATCAACCATTTCTTAGTCCACCTGCCCAACTGATCAAAATCCTGCTGCAATTTTTGACAACTATCTACAACACCCACTTTTGTGTCATCTGCAAACTTGTTAACCATACCATGTATGTTCTCAGCCAAATAATTGATATAGATGACAAACACCAATGTGCCCAGCACTGAACCCTGAGGCACACCACTAGTCACAGGCCTCCAGTTCGAAAAGCAACCTTCCACCATCACCCTCTGCTTCCTTCCATGAAGCCAATTTTCTATCCATTCAGCTATCCCTCCTTGAATCCTGTAGGATCTAACCTTCCAGAGCAGCCTCCCAAGTGGAACCTTGCTAAATCAAATTCTATGAAGTATTGGTTATAAGAAAAAAAATATTTTTAATGCCTTTTTTCTGAGAAGAGTTTTGCATACAATTTAAATGGTTGATGCAGAGCGCAAGAAATTATACTTTGTATTTAATTTGTATAAAAGTATTGGCTTTAGAGACTACAGATGCTGGAATCTTGACTAAAAAACAAACTATTGAACTCATTGGGTTAAGCAGTAATTGGTATTGGTACTGGAGACCAATACCATTATTGATATATTATTGTCCAGGTATTGGTCTATTATGGTCATGAGTATCGCGAATCACTGAAACCATTTGTTTTGCATGCTCTCCAGGCAGATCATACCATACACAAGAACAACAGGGAGTCAAAAGAGAAAATAAAGAGAGTGCAGAATAAAGTATTATAAGAAAATAACTGCAGATGCTGGTACAAATCGATTTATTCACAAAATGCTGGAGTAACTCAGCAGGTCAGGCAGCATCTCAAGAGAGAGAGAAGGAATGGGTGACGTTTCGGGTCGAGACCCTTCTTCAGTCTGAAGAAGGGTCTCGACCCGAAACGTTGCAGAATAAAGTATTGCAGCTATCGAGAAAGTGCAGGTTCAAAAGGTGCAATAGCTGCAACGAGGTTGACTGCAAGATCAAGAACATATCTTTAGCATATGGGAGGTCCTTTCAAGTCTGATAACAGCGGGGAGGAATATAGTCTTTAGTTCAGTTCAGCTTAGTTTTTTGTCATGTGTGCCGAGGTACAGTGAAAAGCATTTGTGGCGTGATATCCAGTCAGCAGAAAGACAACACATGATTACAATCAATGCATTTCCAGTGTATAGATACATGATAAGGGAATAACGTTTAGTGCAATCTGGTGGCATGTGCTTTCAAACTAAGAACGTAGAAAGTACAGCAGAGGAACAGGTCCTTAGGACCACACTGTTCATCTTGAACAAGGTGCCAAGAGATCTCAAAGCTGTTAGTTACTATAATATATTGGAGATGACAGATTGTGACTTCCATATCTCATAACTTGCATTCCATGCGATGTAATAAGCACAAATTAAACCAGAATTTAGAAAAAAAATTGAAATGACACAGAATCCATTGAGCAATATAGAAATATAGAAACCTAGAATATAGGTGCAGGAGGAGGCCATTTGGCCCTTCGAACTACAATCAGTAACCTGTGCCTGCTTTCCCCCCATATCCCTTGATTCCACTAGCCCCAAGAGCTCTATCTAACTCGCTTTTAAATGCATCCAGCGAATTGGCCTCCACTTCCCTCTGTGGCAGAGAATGCCACACATTCACAACTCACTGGGTGAAAAAGTTTTTTCTCACCTCAGTTTTAAATGGCCTCCTCTTTATTCTTAGACTGTGGCCTCTGGTTCTGGACTCCCCCAACATTGGGAACATTTTTCCTGCATCTAGCTTGTCCAGTCCTTTTCATAATTTTATATGTTTCTATAAGATCCCCTCTGATCCTTCTAAATTCCAGTGAATACAAGCCCAGTCTTTCCAATCTTTCCCCATCCTGGGGATTAACCACGTGAACCTATGCTGCACTGCCTCAGTAGCAAGGATGTCCTTCCTTAAATTAGGAGACCAAAACTGCACACAATACTCCAGATGTGGTCTCACCAGGGCCCTATACAACTGCAGAAGGGCCTCCTTACCCCTATACTCAAATCCTCTTGTTATGACCAACATGCCATTAGCTTTCTTCACTGCCTGCTGTACCTGCATGTTTAGTTTCAGTGACAGGTGCACAAGGACACCCAGGCCACGTTGCACTTCTCTTTTACCTAATCTGACACCATTGAGATAATGATCTGCCTCCTTGTTTTTGCCACCAAAGTGGATAACCTTACATTTATCTACATTATGCTGCATCTGCCTTGCATCTGCCCACTCACTCAACCTGTCCAAGTCACCCTGCAACCTCCTAACAACCTCTTCGTAGTTCACACTGCCACCCAGCTTTGCGACATCTGCAAATTTGCTAGTGTTACTTCTAATTCCATCACCCAAATCAATAATATATATTGTAAATAGCTGCGGCCCCAGCACCGAGCCTTGCGGCACTCCACTCTCCACTGCCTGCCATTCTGAAAAGGACCCGTTTATTCCTACTCTTTGCTTCCTGTCTGCCAACCAATTCTCTATCCATGTCAATACCCTACCCCCAATACCATGTGCTCTAATTTTGCCCACTAATCTCCTGTGTGGGACTTTACCAAAGGCTTTCTGAAAGTCTAGATACACTACATCCACTGGCTCTCCTTCATCCATTTTACTTGTCACATCTTCAAAAAATTCCAGAAGATTATTCAAGCAGGATTTCCCCTTCATAAATCCATGCCGACTTGGACCAATCATGTTACTGCTATCCAAATGCGCCGTTATTACTTTTATAATAATTGACTCCAGCATCTTCCCCAACGCCGATGTCAGGCTAACTGTAATTCCCCGTTTTCTCTCTTGCTCCTTTCTTGAAAAGTGGGATAACGTTAGCTACCCTCCAATCAGCCTTCAGTCCCATCAGACTACCCAATACAATTTCTCGCCAAATGCAAATTTGTTTCAGTTCCTCCGTCTCCTTGGATCCTCTGTCCTCTAGTACATCTGGGAGATTGTTTGTGTCTTCCTTAGTGAAGACAGAACATCTGTTCAACTCTTCTGCCATTTCCTTGTTCCCCATAATAATTTCACCTGTTTCTGCCAATCCACATTTATCACCAGAAGCAGCAATAATTTGAGTAATTTCAACTATGGTTCATGTTTCTTCCTCAAAGCAGTTGAAACTAGCAGTGCATTTCTATTGAAGATAAGGTAAATTATTTAGTATTATCAATTTGAAAGTTTTATCCCTACCAACTCGTTTGACAGCACTGGGCCTGTACTCACTGGAGTTTAGAAGGATAAGGGGGATCCTCATTGAAATTACCGAATAGTGAAAGGCCTGGATAGAATGGACGTGGAGAGGATGTTTCCACTAGTGGGAGAGTCTAGGACTAGAGGCCATAGTCTCAGAACTAAAGGACGTTCCTTTAGGAAGGAGATGAGGAGGATTTTTGTTAGTCATACGGTTGTGAATCTGTGAAATTCATTGCCACAGAAGGCTGTGGAGGCCAAGTCATTGGATATTTCTAAGGCAGAGATGCATAGATTCTTGATTAGTACGGGTGTCACGGGTTATGGGGAGAAGGCAGAAGAATGAGGTTCAGAGGGAGAGATAGATCAGCCATGATTGAATGGCAGAGTAGACGATGGACCGAATTGCCTAATTCTGCTCCTATCAGTCATGAACTTACAAACTCTACGTAATACAATCAGGACAAAAGATTCCCGGGTGGCACAGTGGTGCAGCTGGTAGATCTGCTAACTCACAGTACCAGAGACCAGGCTCGATCTTGACCTCGGGTGCCGTCTGTGTGGAGTTTGCACGTTCTCCCTGTGGCCAGGTGAGTTTCCCTGGGGTGGTCTTGATTCTTCCCTCATCCCCAAAATATGTGCGTTTGCAGGTTAATTGTCTTCTGCAAATTGCAACTAGTGTAGGGGTGATCGCTTGTCAGCATGGACTCGATGGGCCAAAGGGCCTGTTTCCACGCTGTCTGTTTCAATTACCCCTCGTGAGCAGTGAGTGGATACGGGAATGGGATCACATAGTATTAGCGTGAACAGCTGATCGATAATTGGCGTGGACAGGCCAAAGGACCTGTTTCCAAGCTGTATGTTTCGATTAATTCAAACACATCGGAGCAGCATCGTCCTAAATGTGTTTACAGCATATATATCGCTCGGTATAGATTAATGTTATTTTTATGAATAAGCTATCTGTGGGAAATATAATAGCTATGATGCAAGTGGCTGTTTATTGGGAATTAAAGCAGGAACACAGCAGGAAGGATTTCTAGATTTGAAACACAAAACAAAAAACGATGATATTTGAAATCTTTTTAAAAAAATCAGAAAATGCTTAAATAGACCAAGTCAGGCGGCATCTGCAGAAAGATAACTGCATTAACAATTCAGGCTGACAACTATTCATTTGCATATCAGAATACACATCATTAGTTTTGATGAAAGGTCATTGACCTGACATGTTATTGCTGTTTCTCTCTCCATGGTCACCGACCGCCCTGCTGACAACTTCTAGCACTTTCCCTTCTCACTTGATTGACTATCGGTCACCTTTATAATCCTAAAATGTACGGGTTTGTAGGTTAATTGGCTTTGCATAATTGCAAATTGTCCGCGGTGTGTGTAGGATTTAGATTTAGAGATACAGCACGGAAACAGGCCCTTCAGCCCACCGAGTCCGCGCCGCCCAGCGATCCCCACACATTAACACTATCCTACACACACTAGGGACAATTTTTACATTTTACCCAGTCAATTAACCTACATACCTGTACGTCTTTGGAGTGTGGGAGGAAACCGAAGATCTCGGAGAAAACCCACGCAGGTCACGGGGAGAATGTACAAACTCCGTACAGGCGCCCGTAGTCAGGATCAAACCCGAGTCTCAGGCGCTGCATTCGTTGTAAGGCAGCAACTCTGCCGCTGCGCCACCGTACTGCTGGATAGTGTTAATGTGCGGGGATTGCTGATCAGTGCAGACTCGATGGGCCGAAGGGCCTGTTTCCACCCTGTATCTCTAAACTAAACACTAAGTGTCATATTCTAACTCAATTTCCAAAAATGTGAATGCTCTATTTTGCGTAATAGTTGTGATGTTCCCAGTCAGTCCAGTGAAATATAAAATATTGTATGTCCCCAAGATTAATTCTAATGGAAGGACCTGCCCGATATGGACCGACGATGGAGGATATGTCCTGTGGCCCTGCGGACTCCGAACCTGGCCCCGAGCCACGGCGTCGGCAAGACCCGCGCCGCGGAGAGCGAGGAGGGACCCGAGAACGAGGAGGGCCATCGAGAACAATGGGGAGGACCCGGTAGGGGGGCCACCGAAAAGGGGGCCGCCGAGAACGAAGGGGGACTCGGCAGGGGAGACCACCGGGAACCATTGGGGGGGGTTGGGGGGGCCGGTTCTGGAGCCGCCGAGAACGAAGGGGGACCCGCAATGGGGGCCACCGAGATCCAAAGGAGACCCGTGGGGGGGGGGGGGGGGGGGAGGACACTGCCGAGAACAAAGGGGACGCCGAGATTCAAGGGGGACAATGCCAGGGATTGGGAGGAGGGGCTGCTGTCACGTGGAATAGAATTGATGGGCCAAATGGCCTAAATTCTGCTCCTACCACTTCTGAGCATTCGGCGGCAGGCAGTAGATAGGAACGTTCAATGAACTTTTGTAACGGTGTTGGCACCAGAAAAGTGGCGAGGCCTGTTGTTCGAGTTAGTTTACTGGGTTGTGAACAAGGCGAAGCATTTTGCAGACCCTAAGTACATGCGAGAATAAAGTATCTTTGAATCGTTCAATTGGGCTATAATTGAACGATGGACATGTATATTTTACATTACCTCCCGCATCTATTTAATGGAATTATAGATCAGATAAAACAACAAAATGCAGAAATCAGGTTTGACCAGAGTTGCTGTTATTGGTTTCACCATAACTAATATCTGAATTGATGTTGATGATTGTGCCATTTGAAAGCTTGGCTATCGAATGGCACCATGCTTAATTCTATTATGCTAATAAATACAGTTTAATTGGAATGTGTCTTCATGAACGCTTAACTGAATACAACTAATGATGTTTCTGCAGAAAGACAAGAGCTATGCCAACAAAGAAGCCTCTCTAATTCGATTCAAGTAATGAACGGGACTGCTGAATATACAGTATTTTTCCCAATGTAGTCAAACAAAGCACCTTCACAAATGAGACATTTCATTTATAAACCTTTTCATAAGCTGAAAGATTCCATAACAATGATCTATTCTACATTTTGCTTCCCCCCTCATCCCCGTTGATGTCTCCTTTTCACACCTTACCCTTCCTCATCTCCGTGTCTCCCTCTCATAGAGTCATAGTGATACAGGGTGGAAACAGGCCCTTCCGCCCAACTTGCCTACATTGGCCAACATGTCCCAGCTGCCCTAGTCCCACCTGCCTGCGTTTGGTCCACATGCCTCTAAACCTGTTCTTTCCATGTACCTGTCTAACTGTTTCTTAAACGTTGGGATAGTCCCAGCCTCAACTACCTCCTCTGGCTATGGTTCCATACACCCACCACCATTTGTGTGAAAAAACTACCCCTCAGATTCCAATTAAATCTTTTCCCCTTCACCTTAAACCTATGTCCTCTGGTCCTCGATTCACCTACTCTGAGCAAGAGACTGTGCATCTACCAGATCTATTCCTCTCATGATTTTATACACCTCTATAAGATCACCGCTCATCCTCCTGCACTCCAAGGAGTCCCAGCCTATTGTGGAATTCTCTGCCACAGAGGGCAGTGGAAGCCAAATCACTGGATGGATTTAAGAGAGAGTTAGATAGAGCTCTAGGGCCTAGTGGAATCAAGGCATATGGGGAGAAGGCAGGCACGGGTTATTGATTGGAGACGATCAGCCATGATCACAATGAATAGCAGTGCTGGTTCAAAGGGCCGAATGGCCTCCTCCTGCACCTATTTTCTATGTTTCTATTCAACCTCTTCCTATAGCTCAAACCCTCTAGTCCTGACAACATCCTGATAAAGCTTCTCTGTACCCTTTCCAGCTTGATAACATCTTTCCTATAACATGGTGCCCAGAACTGAACATAATACTTTAAATGCGTCCTCACCAACGTCTTATACAACTGCAACATGTCCTCCCATGACCTCTCCCCTGACTCTCAGTCTGAAGAAGGGTCTCGACCCCAAACGTTACCCATTCCTATCCAGTGATGCTGCCTATCCCGCTGAGTTACTACAGCATTTTGTGTCTATCTTCAGTTTAATTAGCAACGGTTGCAGTCCCAGCTATTACTGTTAAAACAAAAGTCTCCATTTAATGGATTCCACATGTTTGCATTACGCTTCTAGTCAAAAGATTTATCTCCCTGGTCATGCAATGGTAAGCAAAGAATACAGCTCGGTGGGAAGTCTGCAATTGTCCTAGAGTCTGTTAATGACATGGCAGTCATCAGACTTCCTGGAGCAGAACAAAAAAAATCCCTGAATTATTGGGTGTCACCCATTCGTACTGTCAACAGATACTGCAATCAGCAATTTAGGCCAGGAAGCATGTTGATTTCAGTGTTGTATTTAGGACTCTCGGTTCCTGTCGCTAATCACCTTCCAGTGACATCCTAATCTCTCACTGCTTATACTGGATGCTGGATGTGACAGTCTACAAACTTAGACATTGTGCAGCCCAACACCATTTCCAGGTCTTCCATGTAAAGGAAGACACATTAAATTAAATACTAATGGACTTTTGCTGTTGGGAGTGGGAATAAAAAGAGGTAAAGTGATATCTGCCTACAGAATGCAATGTTAAACCATCTAGGATTTGTTTTACGTTTAAGATATTTCTGGATCACAAGCCAGTGCATCTAAAGTTGCAATATTGATTGGGTCTGAAGAAGGGTCCTGACCCAAAACGTCACCGATTCCTTTTCTCCAGAGATGCTGACTGACCTGCTGAGTTACTCCAGTTTATTGTGTGTCTATCTTCGGTTTAAACCAGCATCTGCGCTTTCTTCCTACACATATTGATTGGATTGATTGATTGCAACATGCAGCATGGAAACAGGCCATTCAGCCCACTGAGTCCATGCCGACCATCGATTACCCTTTCACACTAGTGCTATGTTATCCCACTTTCTCATCGACCCACCACACACTAGGGGTAATTGACAGAGCCCAATTAACCTACAAAATCCACATGCCTTTGAGGAAACGGGAACGCCAAGAGCAAACTCCACACAGACAGCTCCCAAGGTCAGAATCAAACGTGAATCTACGGCGCTGTGAGGCAGCAGCTCTACCAGCTGCACCACTCTTCAAACTAGTACAAAAAGGTTTGAAACATTGCAGCATGCTGTGTTACAACATTAAGGGATAAAACTATGCTTCACCCTCTGGTCCTCGACTCCCCTACTCTGGGGAAGAGTCTCTGTGCTTCTCCCCCGATCTGTTCCTCTCATGATTTTATACACCTCTATAAGATCACCCCTCATCCTCCTACGCTCCAAGGAATAGAGTCCCACCTACTCAACCTCTCCCTGTAGCTCAGGCCCGCTGGTCCTGGCAACATCCTTGTATTGTATTATGATGGGTTAGCGGGGCAGAGTGTTAACAGTGCACTACTAGCTAAAAGTGTGATTTCGCATAGTTATCAGAGCTCCTGGTCATGTAATATTTTCACTCAATCATGTTTCTCCTCATTTATTTATTTTTCCCTAACTATTACGTTTGCCATTTTCTGCACTCCAAGCTTTGAAATTTCCACAAGTCATCATATTTACCTTCCCTGGTGTTCTCCAGGAGGAGCCGGCGGGGCTACTTTTAACTTTGTCAGCGCCGTTTATGTGGCAACTATTTTGCCTACCTTGGGTCTGCAAGAAAATAATTTCACTGTGCCTTGTCACACGTGACAATAAAGTATTCCATTCCATCTTTGACTGCACAAAGATTGCCTCCTGGTATATAAAACCTGTCCTGCAACAGTTGTCAAAAATTCACACGCAAAAATGTTCAAGTGCTGAGTCCCACTCTTTACAAATAGGTTAAACGCAAAAAGCTACTCGTAGAAGTCACAAACAAAGGGTGGTGGGTGTATGGAACGAGCTGCCAGAGGAGATAGTTGAGGCAGGGACTATCGCAACGTTTAAGAAACAACTAGGCAAGTACACGGATAGGACATGATTGGAGGGATGCGAACAAATTTGAATGTGGGATGTAGGTGGGTTTAGTGTAGATGCGACATGTTGGTCGGTGTGGGCAGGTTGAACAGAAGGGCCTGTTTCTGCGCTGTATGACTATGACTCGAAGTGCAACTGTGTGAAAAAAATGTTTTTTATGTAGCACCTTTCATGCCCTTTATAGAACATTTCAAAGTGCCTTATAATAATAAAGTGCTTTTAGAAGTGTGTCACCTCTCGTAATGTGAGCAATGTAAAGTAAAATCTCTGCACAAGGTACCACCTGCAGAAATTTGATTACAGACAGAAAATCCTCTCAGTGCGTTAGTTGAAAGATTGACCAGAAGACAAGAGCGAGACTTAACCTTTCACCCAGAAGACAGGACCCCGCTGGGCAGTCTAATACCCCTTAATTACTACACTGGTTTAGTTTAGTTCAGTTTCGAGATACAGGCCCTTTGGCCCACCGTCCTCGCCGACCAGCGATCCCCGGACATTAACACTATCCTACACACACGAGGGACAATTTACACATACGCCAAGCCAATTAATCTACATACCTGTACGTCTTTGGAGTGTGGGAGGAAACCAAAGATCTTGGGAGAAATCCCACGCGGTTACGGGGAGAATGTACAAACTCCGAAGATAGAGTATCTCAGCGGGACAGGCCGCATTTCTGGTGAGAAGGAATGGGTGACGTTTCGGGTCGAGACCCTGCAGATAGCGCCTGTAGTCAGGATCGAACTGCGGCGTGGCAGGAGCTGTAAGGCAGCAACTCTACCGCTGCGACACCGTGCCGCCCCTGGTGTTTGGCTTTGATTTTGTTTGTGTGCTTGCATCTTAGAAATGGTGCCCAAAACCTTTAACTCAGAGGTGAAAGGGCAGTCAAATGCTAAGAGTGTTTTATT
Organism: Rhinoraja longicauda; assembly: GCF_053455715.1. NCBI lineage: Eukaryota > Metazoa > Chordata > Chondrichthyes > Rajiformes > Arhynchobatidae > Rhinoraja > Rhinoraja longicauda. The sequence continues at coordinate 14,216,057 of NC_135956.1, read as the reverse complement.
GTCATATGTCCCAGAAAGAACAATGAAATTCTGACTTGTTGCAGAACAGAATATGTAAACATAGTACACTGTAAATATGATAAACGAAAGGAAAAAAAGTTCAGTGTGTATATATACACACATAATCACAAGTACACACACACACATATATATATACATATGTGTATATACGTATTATTCACAAAATGCTGGAGTAACTCAGCAGGTCAGGCAGCATCTCTGAAGAGAAGGAATGGGTGACGTTTCGGGTCGAGACCCTTCTTCAGACTGACGTATATGCATATATACACATGTTTACACACATACACATGTATATATATATATATGTGTGTGTGTGTGTGTGTGTGTGTGTAAACATATGTATAGATACATATATATGTGTGTGCATGTGGGTATATATATACACTCACACACTATATATATATATATAGTATATATATAATATATATATATATATATATACATACACTAGATGATCCATGGACCTGTTGGGTTCCTCTTGTGACACCAGCGATCTCAAAATGGCGATCTCATCATATATACATATATATATATATGTGTAGAGGGAGGAACTCACCCCGGCCCCGGGCGGCCAGTAGCAGGAGGGCGGCCACAAGGCGCAGCCCCATGTACGTCCTGCCGGCAGCCATCTTCTTTGACTTTCTTTCTGCCACTGCGCTGCACCACGGGAGGAAGATCAGGCGCGGGGCACACAGGGACGGGCGCCGGTCCTCCCGGCACTGTTGTGCAGGCGCATCGCAGCCGGGATGGCACCCCTTCCTCAACTGCGCAGGCCCGGCCTGGCAAGTGGGAGCGCACTGCGCAGGCGCGATTGCCACGTTGAAACTTGGACATTAACGTTTATTAAAGTTTGTAAAGTCAATTACTTTTAAAATGTAACGAAACTTGATACAACACACCGCTGGCGAATGGTAAGGTGCCTCTACAACTGTGGTGCTTTGTGTAACGTTTGGGCTGGATCTTGGGAACGTGTGTGTGTGTGTGTGTGTGTGTATGTGCGTGTGTGTGTGTAAGTGTGTGTAACTGTGTGTGTGTAAGTGTGTGTGCGTGAGTGTGTAAGTGTGTGTGTGTGAGTGTGTGTGTGTAAGCGTGTGTGTAAGCGTGTTTGTGTAAGCGTGTGTGTGTATAAGTGTGTGTGTGTATAAGTGTGTGTGTGTATGTAAGTGCGTGTGTGTAAGTGTGCGTGTGTGTAAGTGCGTGTGTGCAAGTGCGTGTGTGCAAGTGTGTGTGTGTAAGTGCGTGTGTGTAAGTGCGTGTGTGCAAGTGTGTGTGTGTAAGTGCGTGCGTGCAAGTGCGTGTGTGCAAGTGTGTGTGTATGTGTGTGTAAGTGTGTGTATGTGTGTGTAAGTGTGTGTAAGTGTGTATGTATGTGTATATGTATGTGTGTGTGTATGTGCATATGTATGTGTATATGTATATTTATATATGTGTATTTGTATATATATATATATATACACACAAGACTTTTAGTTATATAGATAGATATATATATGTACACATAAATGTCAGGCTGCATGTGGTCTGTTATAGATGATCAGAATGGCACATGTCCAACTGCCTTGACCACCTCCAGGCAAAGTTGGCAATCTTCAATACTACTTGGCTACACTCAACCAAGATACTCACTTTAAAACAACTGTGACAGAAAATGTTAAACCCTGCATTATGAATATGAAAACAATCCAGCAAATTGTTGTTAAAATAACATTTTGGCATTGTTTACTTTTTCAGTGACACGCAAGTGACTTTAATAAATTGTGGAAACAATACTGAAGGGTTTTCTTCATAACGCTGAAAGAACAATTGTAGACACAAAGTGCTGGAGTAACTCAACGGGTCAGGCAGCATATCTGGAGAGAAGGAATGGGTGACATTTTGGGGCGAGACCCTTCTTCAGACCATTGAGGAATATTAATTTCTCTAACTTCAAGTAACCCTTGCATCCCTCCCTCTTTCTCCATTCCTCCCCCACCTTAGTCGTCGTACTAGTTTTACTGTCATCCTGTTGAGTTCCTCTGTTTACTCATTATCACCTACCCCACAGCCAACAATGGCCTATCGTTGATTCCTTGATTATCGTTGCTTTTTGCATATCTTCCATTCATTTCTCCTAA